>NC_073384.1:52744990-53064157 GCF_028641065.1 Leucoraja erinaceus | reverse complement strand
AAGACTACCACTGGCTCAATCCTCGGGGATGAGAAAGGGAGAATAAATTGTCCTCCGTAGATAGACGCAAAATGCTGGAGTAACTCAGCGGGAAGGCAGCTGCTCTGGAGAAAAGGAATAGGTGATGTTTCGTTTCGGAAGGCTTCTTCAGACATTACAACCCAAATCGTCACCTATTATGTTTCTGCAGAGTTGTTGCCTGACCTGCTGAATTACTCCAGCACTTTATGTCTATTTTTGGTATAAAGGACATCTGCAGTTCCTTCCTACCCATCAATCCTACCCTGGTGACCATTAGGAAGAAGGGTCTCGACCCCAAACATCGCCTGTACATGTTCTTCAGAGATGCTGCCTGAACTGTTGAGTTACTCCAGCACTTTGTGTCCTCTGTTGACCATTACGCGGTGACATCTATATCAAGTCGATGCACAGGTCCCAGCTGTGAACAGGGGCAGACTCCGTCCCACGATCTGTCTGCAGCTGTTGAGAAGGCTTCTCCGATAAGGGTACTTGGGTGACAGGGAACAATCTGCTGACATGAACCAAGTGCTTCAGAAGTGCTGGAGAGATCAATAGTCCAAAGTCTGTTTTAGGGGGAAACTTTTACTTTTCTATGTGGGGGAGGGGGGCAGGGTAAGGGGGAAACCGTTTTCCAGGCTCTTCCTGGCGGGGACGTGACTATTTCTCCGAGTCGCGTCCTCGCCCCCCACCTCGCGGCCTACCAGCTGGATCGGAGCGGCCTTTCCTGCCGGGGACCGGGATCCGGACCAGGGCTGCTACAACGGCGGCGCAGCGCTGGAGTCACCGCGGAGCGGGCGATACCTACCTGGGTCGCCGTTTGGACCTCCGGAGCGCTGGGCCTTTGCTCCAACATCGAGGAGCTCTGGTGCGGAGAGCTTCCAACGCGGGCGGCGCTGAACAACACCGAGGAGTCCTGGGGCGCCTTGCAGAGGGCCTACAGCAGCAGTCTCCACCCGGCGCGGCCTGCGGACTTTGGAAGCCGCCGACTCCGGTAGGAGGGGGCCGACTCTGGTGTCCACGCCGCTGAGGACGTCCCGCAGCCCTGACGTCGGACTTGTATCATCCTGGCGAGCGGTCCTGGACATCGGGCCGCCCGTAGCTGCAACTGCGGAGGGCTTGGGGAGACCCTGACCACGGGGAACAGTGGGAAGAGACTGACTTTGGTGCCTTCCCACACAGTGGGAAACTTTGGTTCTGCTGTGTGGGGATGTTTTGTGTGAATTCTATAGTGTGTTGAGTCCTGTTTATTTTTATTGTATGGCTGTATGGGAATTCATTTCACTGTGCCATCTGGCACACGTGACAATTAAATTCATCTTGTATCTTGTATCTTGTAAAATAAAACAATGCAAAAATTAATAAAAGTATATGACTTACAATTTGGTATTATTTAGTATCAGAGTTTTAAATAGTAAAAATTATAAGCAAAGCATATATCAGACTGCATGCATATTAATTGTTGTTGTGTTCTTATAGGAAAGGCATATTCTAAATAAGAATGTGTACCATTGCATTCTTTTCTGTATGTCTTTTAAATCTAGATTTGTATTTACTTCTGTTTCGAAATCTCTAAGCTATCCCATTTAGCAATCAAGGCTAGCTTACAGAAACACACAAGTAAAAACAGATGTTGGGAGCATACAAAATAAATAATATGGAAAGCAACACTACACTATAACATCATCTGGGGGTACATTTCAAACTGATTAAAAGATAACACTGGAAGGAGCTTACAAAGCAGCATCGAGTGCAGTTTGCCTCAATGGAAACAGAATCTCAGAACTGGGCAGCTTGGAATGGAAAAATATTTTGGTGGAGCCCGTGAGAGAAATACAAGTTTTAATTTGCAAGAATCTCTCTGAGAATCATGCCAGATAGAAGAACTTGATTTGAACAGTTTGCAAAGCTTTGGGAATCTGAATCCCAGCTTGGAGAGCTCCTCACACGTTTAAACATGGAATACAATCAAACCGTGCAGAAAGAAGTCATTCGGGCCTTCGTGTCTGATCAATTAATCCCACACCTCCTCCCTTTGCCCTTAAGCCTACAGAATCAGATTGGCTGTCAGTGATCATAATTTGTCACGGATTTCCATTTGCTTTATGTCACATGTTTAATTAATGGCTGTGTGAGCTTTAATGGATATTATTTTTATTGCCAGGCTTTTTAAATATAAACCCCCGGTGCTCATCTGTGAGAAGGGGAAACTCTTTGAACTGAGGGAATTTTACAGCAATGGACGATCAAAGCAGTGATGACCTTCCAATGAATTCTATGAACATGACTTAGTTTCCACTAACACTCTTCGAAAACTTTTGAACCAATGAACTTTCTTAGTTCATCGAAAGTTCTCCAGCATTCTCTGGCCCATTCTTTCACCCTGTACAGCGCCACTTCCTTTCTCATGGCATCTTCCTGCACAACTGCAGAAGATGCATCACTTAATTTTTAGCTCCTTCTTGGACTTAAACATTATTTTCAGGTGAAGGAGTGTTTACCGTGTCCTCTTTCAATTTAGTGCACTACTTTATAACATGGTCTCTAGATTGGCTCACCTTCATTCTGTCCGCAAGCATATCTGAGCTATTAGCAGTTATTGGAAGGGCATTCTGAGAGACAGGATTTACATTCATTTGTAAAAACAATGATGATTAGTGATAGTTGGCATGGCTTTGTGCATGGGAAATTGTGTCTCACAAAGTTGATTCAATTTTTTGGAGAGGTGACCAAGAAGATTGATGAGGATGTAGTTTGTGGTAGTTTGGGATGAGCTAGTAGATGTAGTATATGTGGATATTAGCAAGGCCTTTGGTAGACTGGTCTGGAAGGTCAAATCAGATGGGATCTGGGGTAAGCTACCCAATTGGATACAAAATTGGCTTGAAGATAGGAATCAAAACATGGTGGTGGAGGATTGTTTTACAGACTGGAGGCTTGTAATGAGTGGTGTACCAGAGAGATCAGTGCTAGGTCCACCATTCACTATTTATATTCATGATTTATATGAGAATGTAGTTGAAAAGTTTTTGGATGACTAACATTTGTGGTATTGTGGACAGTGAAGAAGGTTATCCGTGATTACAATGGGATCTTGATCAATTGGTCTGATATGCTGAGGAATGGCAGATGCATTTAATTCAAATAAATGTAAGGTGGTGTGTTTTGGTAGGACAATCAGGGTAAGACTTATACAGTTAATGATAGAGTCCTGGGAGCATTGTAGAACAGAGAGACCTAGTGGTGCAGGTACATGGTCCATGAAGGTGTTGACAAAGGTTGACAGGGTGGTGAAAAAGGTGTTTGGCACACTTGTTTCATCAGTAAGGCTATTGAGTACAGAAGCCGGAACATCATGTTACAGCTGTACAAGATACTCATTTGGAATATTGAATACAGTTACGAGAAGGATATAATTAAACTGGAAAGGGTGCAGAAAGATTTATGAGGATGTTACTGGATCTGGAAGGTTTCAGTTACAAGGAGAGGCTAGGTAGCTGGGGTGTTTTTCTCTGGAATCTAGTAGACTGCAGAGTCAAGTCAAGTCAAGTCACTTTTATTTCTATAGCACATTTAAAAAACAACTCTCGTTGACCAAAGTGCTTTACATTGGTGAAGGTACTAACGTTATACAACAGTGGTTCATAGATTAAGTACATACATAAATACATACATATAGCCTTCCCTCAGAGGTCGTCAAGAATGGCTTGAGAGTAAAGATGAGTTTTAAGTCTTCACTTAAAAGAGTTGATGGAGTAGCAATGTTACAAAATTTTGAGATTAAAAAAATCAAGTCTGTAATTTATCCCATCAGATAAAGCATAAAAAGAAGTTTAATTTGACACCTAATTCACTTTCATATCTCAAGTATTTAAAAAGTTATGGCCATTTTCATACTCGGAAATTAACATCTTGTTCCCTATTGATTTTCTATGGACATAACAAAAAAGCTGTGATCGCGTGCTGTCAAAAGGCCATAACCTTCTTAAAAATTAAGAGAACTGAATGAAATTTTCAGTTATCGTAGATTGAACCATTCTGAAACAAACATAAAATAATCTAACTTGGATGACCTGAAATTAAAGCATATAATTAGTTAGTTACCCAAGTGTAGCTAATTTCAAACTTCAATTACTAGATCTAAACATCTATCCATTTCTTAGTAAATGATTAATGTTTTTAAATAGCCCAAGTGTCCAAATAATATTCACAAATAATTCACAATAAAACATGATTTTAAAATCTTTTACATTAATTTATAGGCCAAATGGAAGGAATTTAGTGTTCAATTGCAGTAAATTAAAGTCCATTTTAAATCAGCTTTCTAGTGGGTTCCTGTGGAACGCGCTGGTTTAGAACGTTCACATTGCGCTGGATTTGTGCCTCAAATGCCCAGAAAAATACTGCGGGATATAAAGAGCCCAAAATGAACTATTCGCTATAGAAAACTTTATAAACAGGGTTCTTAAGAAGCCCCTTTTAATGTAAAAATAAGGTACATACCTTTAATTGTTTGCTTTATAAAACCCTGGGGCTGCGAGAGGTCGCGGGTTTAGAGAGTGATTTTTAAACTACTATAACTATTATACAAGGCCATAAAAACTAATAATACCTTTTGCGACGGGGTCTTTCAGCGATTTTTCGTTAATGATTTACTAGGCTGAATATTTTCGATTGCAACAGCCTAGTAAAAATCGCGTTTTAAACCCGCCCCCTCTAAACAGTGCCAAAATCGCGCACAAGGGCTGGGGCAGATTCTCAACGACGATTCAGGTAGGTTTTGCAACATACCTAGATGGAGGGGGAGTTCTGATGGGAACTAGGTCTAGGAGCTGCAACTGCAAAGGCGCGGTCGCCCCTGAGATGCCGAGATCGCAGGATGTTCAGTAACCCCAAGTCAGCCGATCTGAGGGACCCGGAGGTGGTGGGTGAGCAGACTTTTGATGTAGGTGGGGGCAAGCCTGATAAAGGCTTTGTAAACATAAAGAAGGATCTTGAAATGTATTTGGAACTGCACAGGGAGCCAATGGAGAGAGGCCAGAAACGGGGTGATGTGGTCACTTTTTCGGGTGCCCGTCAGGAGTCTCGCTGCGGCAGGCGGGACAGGGAAGATTGGCTGATGCCAGTGTAAAGGGAGTTGCAGTAATCGAGGCGGGAGGAGATGAATGTGTGGATGATCTTTTCGAGGTCATAACAACTGGAGGAATTGTTTTATTTTAGCTATCGTCCGAAGCTGGAAGAAGCTAGCTTTTACCACGGCATTGACTTGTTTGTCAAATTTCAATGCTGAGTCAAATATCATGCCAAGGTGTGACCATAAAGAAGCATATACTGTTATATCATGAGGTGCATAGATAAGGGGAAAAGTCACAGTGTTTTCCCCAGGGTAGGGAAGTGAAAAACTAGAGGGCATAAGTTTAATGTGAAAGAGGAAGGATTTAAAAGGGTCCAAAGGGGTAACATTTTCCACAGAGAGTGGTGCATATATATCGATTGAGCTACCAGAGGAAATGGTAGTGGTGGGTATAATTACAACATATAAATCACTCTTGCACAGGTACATGGATAGGAAAGCTGTGGAGGGATATGGACCAGAGGCAGATAAGTGGGACTGCTCAGTAGGTAACTTGGTCGGCATGGAAATTTTGAACCAAAGGAGCTGTTTCCTTGATAAACCGCATTATGGCTCTATGACGCAATGAATAATGTATGGAAAAGGTACAGCTATTGAATCAGCATCTTAAACATAAAAAGTAGATTATGAGATGCATCCATTTATTTAAATATTGCACAAGGCCTAAATTTCACCATAGGTTATTCAATCTCTTAAGGTAAATAAGGGCTGTTCCTCTGACAACCCAAAGCAATAAAGTCAGGGAATGCTGATAACTGAAACATTTGGAAATGGTTAGAAAAAAGCTAAAGAATGTGCAATTTAACTGTGTAATGGTTTTAATATTAACAGATTTACCCAGAAGGCTTTTATTTGTTCTCAAGGGACAAGATGGTAGCATAGGTTAAAACATAGCTTATTTATTTCTGGTTTGCTTTAATTTAAATTCAGCATAAATAAATAGCATCAGGGACAGTATTTTTACTGGTTGCCAAAGATCATTGCAGTTTCAACTCTGTACCATACTGATATATATATATATACATATTGCTCATTGATTCTGGATTTTAACTATTCATTGAAAATACAACAATGACACACTAGGTCACAGTGACGCAGTGATTGTCCGAAATTTAAGACAATACTCTAATTTATAAGATTTATTCTGTTTTAAACCTTGTTTCCATCCATTGTTCTTGAAGTGAGAGTGCAATTACTGAAAAAGAGCAATTCTGGATGGAAAATTGTCTAATGCGAACTGGTGATCAGTGGTCGACGTGGGGCTGATGTACAAAAAGGCATGTTTCCGTGCTGTATTTCTGAAAACAAAATCTCCAAGCTCTAAAAAATGTGTACTTTATGATAGACTGGGTAAGTACTTGATGACAATCAGCGTCCACCTTTTACATGTAAAGCACAAACGTGTAGCACATATAAACATTGGTTTACACTATAGAAATTCTAAACCTGTGTAGTTATGAAATGTGATTGGAAGTAAGTTATAAATGAGATGAACTGCACCCATCCATGGACACCACCCATCCCGAGGTCTTCTGTTGGCCGGCCTTCTCTCACCTCCACTTCCTCCGTCCCCACCTCTATCTTTCTGACTGAAGAAGAGTTCCAACCTGGAATGTCACCTATTCCTTCTCTCTAGAGATGCTGCCTGACCCACTGAGTTACTCCAGCATTTTGTGTCGATCTTCGGTATAAACCAGCATCTACAGTTCCTTCCTGCACATGTATATTAATTCATCTCTGTATGGTATTAAATCCGCTAGTTTTCCACCAGATACTGCAGCCAGGATATCATAGAGTTTAAGGTATCTCATGATACCCATAGCAACTCATGTTCGATCCTGACCTTGGGTGCTGCTTGTGCAGAGTTTGCACACTCTCCTTGCAACCCCATCATTTTCTGCCAGGTGCTTCGGTTTTCTCCCCACGTCCATGTTAATTTGCTGCTGTACATTATAACAGGCGAATCTGTAGAATGGGCATGTGAGTTAGAAAAGACTACACTGAAATAAAAAATGGGAATGCTCATGAATTTCATTTTAAGTGACAGTCTCAATTAGGTCAAAGTCAAAGTATCCTTTATTGTCATTCAGACCTTTCGATCTGAACAATATTTTGTGCCTTGGTTCTATGACTGTATTAGACTAAGTCGGACCCGTTGGGTCCCAGCTGATCTCAAGATATTTTAAACACTCATAATGTTTTTTTATTTTTCACCGATGGGAAAAATCCTCAGGGCTGCCTCAGTGGAGGAGGACTGTGTAAGATGGACAAAAATCACAGCGATACATGGTAGCGTTTTTTTCTGAAATCAATATACAGCGCAGATAGGAAGTGGTCAGGATGAAACTTTTAGTTACATCGATGTTATAAAAATAATTAAATAATAAATAATAATAACAATAATAATAATAATAATAATAATAATGACCATGAATCTAAATGCTGTTATTTCAGGGGCACCATAGTATGAATGTTATTATTAGAAGGTGCAGAATGTTAATTAACAATAAATGGCTCTCTATATTGTTCTTTCCCATCTCTCACGTTTAACTCCAAAGGTGTAGGAAGGAATTGCAGATGCTGGTTTACACCGAAGATAGACACAAAATGCTGGAGTAACTCAGTGGGACAGGCAGCATCTCTAGACAGATGGAATGGGTGACATTTCGGGTCAAGACCCTTCTTCAGTCTGAAAAAGGGTCTCGACCAGAAACGTCACCCATTCTTTCTCTCCTGAGATGCTTCCTGTCCCGCTGCGTTACTCCAGCATTTGTGTCTAATTCCATTGGTTTGACCTGAGACTGAGGCAGCCACCTGACTAAATGGCTAACTTCAATAATATAGTTGACTCTGCCAATCAAGTTCAGAAGGTTTATTATCCATTATTTTCCCTGTTTCCATTTTGTGCTAATTCCACAGAGTATCTCCCTTTGACAATTTAAGATGCCAGTGTACCATCATTACTTTTTCTCCTCATCTACCTCTCTAATAACTACTTATATCCTCGGGGGTATCACCACTGACCAACAGCAGTAGCAACATTAATCCAAGCAGATCAACGCCAAAGTATCCTGCAGTGAGGGACTTAGTGGTCTTACCACCGTTCAAAAGGATGCAGGTTTGGTGTTTGATGGAGGATTCTCCACTTGCCTGCAGGAAGCGGATTCCAACAACACTCATGTAATTTAACACCATACAGGACAATGCGGCTTAATTCACTGGCACCCCAATTATCACTCATAAGTATCCATACCCTCAATGACTGGCCGATTGCAAGTGTGTACTTTCTACAAAATACACTGCAATTACTCATCAAGGCATCACTAAAACCCATGAACATCCATTTCCATTCCTTCATTGCCACTGAGTCTATCTATATCCGGGAGCACCCCAACAAATAACACCCCTGGAGCACATTCATCAGAACTACAACGATGGTTCATAAGATGACTCACTGCAACCTTCTCAAGAGTAATTCAGGGAAAATAAAGGCTGACCTTCTAGTAACACCAATATCCCAAAAATGAATTAAAAAATTAAGATGCATTGAAGACCCAGGAGAGCGTCTTAACTGAGCTGCCAAAAAATAAGCCAGAGGTGGGATGTGTGGAGGAGGGAGCCCGGGAGGCAGTTGGAACATTCTAGCAGCTGCCTGCCTAGGGAGTTACAATTCTTCCTCCACTTTGCACAGGGTTGTTTTTTATGGCGAGATCTGCAACTGGACATATCTACTCTCTCTGTGCAACAGAAATAATTTCCTTTATAATCTTTGTCAGATTCAGGAACATTTTCTTCCAAGTTACTACCAGGCAACTGAATGGTCCTTTCATCAGCTAGAGTATGGTCCTGACTTTCCATTTACCTGATTGGAGACCTTTGAACTTCCTTTAATTGGACTTTATCAGAATTCAATGTTATATCTTTGCACTAAATGTTGTATCCCTTATCTTTGTACTGGCTTGATTGGATTCCTGCATCTTCATTTTTTTGACTGAATAGCGTGCAAACACAAGCTTTTCACTGTATCTCGGTACACATGACAACAATAAACTAAACTAAAATAAAATAAAATAAAATAAACTAAAGTTATACAGAAAACCTTCCTTATAACCTTCTACAAACACTCAGAACTTTAGGGATATTCTACCGGCATCCAAATGTCAGCACTTAAATGCAATTCGATTCTTAGGTCTCAGCAAGGCAGATTAAATGTGTTGACAGCCATGGAAAATGTAACTGTCCCTGCATCTGAGTTTTCAGTGTATAGTCCTGGGATCAGAGGAACCTGGAACTTTAATTCTAGTTCCCTAATTAAAGTTGAATAGGGAAAAGAGAATACACTTAGCATTTGTATTGAAAATCCAATGAATCCTTTTCCAAATGTAGAGAATGGTTCACTATGTCCATCCCCTTTGGGCAAATGAAGGATGCAAAGCAATCTGGCAAGAACTGGCAGGATTCATAACTGACTCATAAACCTAGCAAGAAGTGGATAGAAGTCACCACCCTGACATCACCATTACTGGTCCTTGCAGACTTATTTTTAAGAACAGTTAATCAATGAGAGGCATGTTGTTGCAATGGTAATGCAAGATTGATGCCCTTATATATCTCATGCAGCCCTCTATTATCTTTTATTTAAAATTTGAGCACACATTAGAAATCACATTTGATATTCACCCTGTAGCAATGTAGTTCAATATTACTCAACCCTTTTTACTTTTAACCATTGGGCTTAGGATCAAAATCAGAAGTTAGTTCATCATTTTCATCATATAAAGCTTCAGAGATCTCCCATTTCCTAATTCACTATTGTAACCCAGAGCATTTTTATTCAGTTGGGCTTGGTTTTAACCATTGTTCGTGTTACAAACATGGCACATGGCTTGAGGAGAGAGTCATTTTTAAATCATGACAAATTAATTTAAAATCATTCACACACCATGTGTGATTTTGACTGGCACATTTTGGTTTGCCAGAGGCTTGACTGTCCAAACAGGAGACAACCCTTCTAAGGTTTGAAAGTCAAAGTCTTGTAAAGTCAACTGCTTCATGCTGCTACCTTAATGTTGTCGCACAAGGTTGACATCTGGTACAGTCTTTGCCTGAGAAACATGGCACCAAACAGTAGAAAGTCATAAGAGTACTCTCAGGCATGTATCTTGTTCGCAAATATTTTTTTTATTGTGGCCCAAAAGGAGAAGAAATCCTCCCATGTTTCCATATAAAGGTGGAAATTAGGGCCAGTCTGAAGGGTCCCGACCCAAAATGTCTCCCATCCTTTTTCTCCAGAATTGCTGCCTTACTCCATCACTTTGTGTCTATCTTTGGAAATTAGTGCCTTACTGCCCCTCAAACCATAATCACGGCTGACTTGACTGTAATCTCAACCTTGCATTCACGCCTACCCTACTTTCACCCCCTTGACTATCAAGAATCCATCCAGTTCTGAGTGGAAAATGTTCAAAGATTTTTGCCTCCATCATCCATTGAGGAAAAGACGTCAAAAGATTCACGACACTGTGAGGAAAAAGATGGTTTCTTAAATAGCTTTTGAACAAGAAAGGGGATAATAACTATTGCAAAGTGGAGAGAAGTCAGATCGTGTTGGGAATCTCTTGGGGAGAGGGGGGGGGGGGGGGGGGTTAAGGGACTGGTTGGTGTCACATGAGAAAACCTCCAAACCTGGAAGTAAATGCTCGAACGGAAGGAAGAGAGGAAACCATTGAAAGAAAAATTGAGAGGCAAATATCATCATGAAATATCATTAAAGTGGCCAGAGAGGTTAAGTAGGCAGCTGACAGATTGGGGGAGAATGACAGTCGATTTGTAGGACGATTCTGAAGAAAAGTACGTAAGAGATGACCCAGAGCACGAGCTGACGGGGCTGAGGGAAGTACAATCCCAGCTTCATTTGGATCAATGTAACCCAAAGAACCTGGACCTTCCCTGTTGAGCAACGCATGATGATACAGTATATCACTTGAACCTTCTGAAGTCATGGGTAGCTGTATCTTGCTCTTGTTGAATCTAGTGTTGGAGCAAAGAAATAGACCCATAAACATAGCAAGAAGTGGATAGCAGTCACCACCCTGAAATCACCATCACAATCACAATAATACTTTATTAGCCAAGTATGTTTTGCGACATACGAGGAATTTTATTTGCCAAGTCAGTTATAGTGGTCCTTGCAGACTTATTTTTAAGAACAGTCGATCTATGTTTCTTACATTACATTACATTACGATCTATGTTTCAACATAACATGTTGTTGCAATGGTAATGTAAGATGAATGCCCTTATATATCTCAAGCAGCCCCTTATTAGCATTTTTTTAAAAATTTGAACACACATTAGAAATCACATTTGATATTCACCCTGTAGCAATGTAGTTCAATTGGGACCATATCTGATATTGTTTTCCATTATTATGTATTTGCCTCCAGCTCACTGCCCCATACTGAATTTCACTATTTACATCTAGCTCTCCCCTCACAAAAGAAAATTAACAATGAAGATATAGAGTTCCCCAATTCCATGGAGTCTATTAGATGCAACCAGACAAAACTGTAGCTGGATCTGTGCCACTCCTAAAATTGCCACAAATCTGAATGAAATAACTACAATAACATTTTGTTTATCCAGTTCATAATTGATACAAGGCAATGCCAGTCAACTTGTCTGTTAAGAAGCTGAGCAAGAAGGAAAAATCCCCGATCAGCATTCTCTAAATGTGGGTATGAAATTGATAATTGAAACTGCAGAAATGTTTCTGCAATTTTCAGCCAGTTACAAGGCTCGCAATTATGCTGTCATTTTAGTTAATTAACAGTGCAAAATGCTGATATCTAATGTTCTTAACTGAAGGAAAATCAGTAGGATAATTTGATAATTTCCAGGCACCTAAATATCAAGTATATCTAAATAATAATGAAAGTGACAGGAGTGGTTAAAGAAATAGTGTTTCTTGGCGTCAGCCACCCCAGGCCAACGTCTCCAGTGAAAGATGGTAATCTCACTGAGCCTCTGTCAATTTTGGCTACAATCACCATTCTCCATAACTTTGCAAAAATCTGTGGACTCTGGAAAATGTGTGAGTGGCTCCAGAAGACAGCCTTGGCAGTACATTTAAGGAATTAAACAGCAAAAGAGTGAATGTGAAAACAAAAGCGAGCATCAGGAGTCACACCAACGACAGTATGGCCTCATCAGTCGGAGAAACTACACGAGTAAAAAAATAATGCGACTGCTGCCCGGCACAGGAATTGGTCTTGAAGTTGTAAGATGCCAATTAAGAATTTTTGTTTTCAAGTCAGATGTTTTACATTAATAAGAATAGAAGATTCCAGGTGAAGATTCTACAGAGTGTTGAGAAACGCCAACAATTTTGTATCATGCTGGATTGAAGTGATTGTAACCTTCCTGGGAGCATCCATGGAATGTCCTTGATGTGGTTAAAAAATAGTTGAGTGTGCCAGAATCTTCCCTTTGATTCTGCGGGATCAGCTGGCACAGAATACACAGCAACCACTTACATAGAACAAAAAGGCATGAACTATAAACACCAGATGAGAAAAAAAATACTTTATAAAGTACAAAAGCCAAATCAGTTTTCCAGTGTAATCTGCTATCTAGCTAAAAAAAAAAATGATATCAACATCAAATTATTTTTTATGGCGTCCATTGATCCTACAGTCACTGACTGTGTTTCATTGAGCAGACTAAGAACTATTGTTCCCATTCTGCAGCATTTGAGAAAACCCGTTTCTGTCAATAAGCTTTTCAGAGAGGCTCTTAAAGACCCAGAATCTCTTGAGATCTGGCAAAACCTTTCTTCATGAATTTGAATTTGAAGCTAAATCAAATATCAGCATCGTCATGTACTACTGTACTTTGCCCCTCAAAGTAATCTGACCAGTCCAAATACTTATTAATTGGTAGCTTCTCCACTGTGATAACTTCCATTAGTTTCACCCTTTAACAGCACTATTGCAATTCCAATGTTCAAAACACTAGGCCACAGCAATTTGTTGAGAAGGTTAAGAATGGTTGGCATTATCTAGTTGTGAACAAAAAATTGGCATTCATTGAATTGCACAAGTCTTTGTTACTGCAGAGGTGGGGGTGCAACTGGGGTACTGAAATATGCATGTCATACTGCTGTTCTGCTGCCATAAACCTAGAACACAGTCACTTTGACATTGGCATTGCCATTGTCAACCAGTAATACTTGATGAGCAGAAGATGGATGACTCACCGAATAAGGTGATGGATACACTGCTTGCTGGAAAGGGAAACTGGAAGATGAACAGTGTTTCCTCAGAGTGGGCATCTCTATCACAAATAAGTCGGTCCGATGGCTCAGCTAATCCCCCTGCTGGGCAGATCAATGCCCCATGAAACCTCCAGCTCACTGTATTGCACAATGAATCATTTTAACCCTGCAAACTATGGATGTGTCTATGGATACCAGATCTCCACTCCAACCTTGAAAAAAGCCTCACATTTACATCCATGAATGAGATGATTGACCCTCCAGGGTGAATTCAATGCCAGGGCAGGCTCACAAAAGGTGTGATCCTATAGCAAGGCATGAGTGACGAAGTGGGAACAGACAAGACTGATGCCAAATGAGTCCTCGTCCTGACACTATGCAGAGAGCACAATCCTGTAATCACTTATCACTATTTTGCCTGAGACAAGAAGAGGATTTTGGCTTTGAGACACACAAGCCAAAACTAGGTAATGGTACTTGTTGGATTATGTTACTGTCTAATAGAAGAACCACAAGGACATTTGCATCATCCACACCCTGACAGCAACCAATTACTGATCATTGCCAAATCCACAGTTTTTACCCATCAACATGGCCCCAAATTAATAGCAGTGTTGCCATAAGAGCTTCAATGCTGAAAGAATCAAAGACACTGCAAAGATGGTTTTGCACGATCATGAGTGAAGACAATCTGACAGGTGCGAGTAGGAGCCGCAGAGTGTCCACAGTGTCTGGACAACACTAAAATCTACCATAATTATCACCTCTGCGGTGTCTCTGAACTTCCCTGCCACGTGGACTAACCTGGTGAAAATTACCTGGAGATTCAGGAGCTACTAAAACAACCGAAGCAAAGCATTCCTGCGTTAAAAGTTCCACCACACCTCAAGTGAACAGTAACAGTTATATAAACAGTGGGAGGGCAAGGGTGATAACAACTGTGAAGAAAGATGTTGGGTGGAAAAAGCACAGAAGTTCCAGCAATTCACTGATAATTGAGACATGTACAGATTATTCTGCAATGCCAAAGCTCCACCCGCTGATAGCCAAGTTCAGAGTCATCTTATCAAGGACAGAGTGGCAATCAGCAAACATTAAGTAGAACACCTCAGGCAATTCCTCTTGCCAGACTCTGTTCTTGACTCTTACCACAATACAAATATCCAGTCCAGTCTTGCCACCACCCTGACTGATAAAAAAGTTAAGAAGGCCATACCAGACAACCAAAGTACAGCAAGGCCGCTGGATCAGGGGTTGGTCCTGCTGAAATTCTAAACCATGCTGGGGAGGAATTGCACATGGACCCACCTCCCACGTCAGGGAAGAGGGGAATATTACAGGAGACCTTCAAAACATAATCATGCCCATCTTCAAGAAAGGAAACAAAGCTGACTGCAATACAATAAAGAGGTTTACCTACTGTCTGCCACAGGGAAAGGAATCACCAGGTCAAGCCTTCTCCTCCAAGTGGCAAGAAGAGGTGCTCACTGAATTATTAGACATATCTGATTCTGCATATCTTGACACTTCAACAACTGCAAGTGCAAAGATAGATGAGACAAAGTGCTGCAGTAACTCA
This sequence comes from Leucoraja erinaceus, assembly GCF_028641065.1. NCBI lineage: Eukaryota > Metazoa > Chordata > Chondrichthyes > Rajiformes > Rajidae > Leucoraja > Leucoraja erinaceus. The sequence goes on along the minus strand of NC_073384.1, from coordinate 53,049,151 downwards.
GCGGGTCCGGCAACATCTCTGGAGGAAAAGGATAGGTGATGTTTTGGGTCAGGACCTGTTAAAGTTCGATTTGCTTCAAACAGATAACAACACAAAAGTTAGTAATATAGTAACGTCTTTATTTCGCCAGGCGGGTGTGGGAGGACAGCTCTCACGGAATGTAAATACAGACTACAGAGCCCCTCTTTCTCATGTATATTTATACCATAATAATCAGCACCAGCAATTCTTTATCTTACAGAGCATTGTACAGCCTCTTGCCTTGCCCATATATGGTTAAAATCAGAGAATTGACAGGTTCTTCCGATAGAGGAAAGGTTACCCCATATATGGTTATACTGAAGGAGCTATTTTTTGCAGATTCAAGCACTCTTGTTTTTTGACCTTGTTGATTAATTATCTGAACATTACAATCTGTATAGTAGAGGGTAAGAACCGAGTTGTCTGAATATCTTTCTTATTGCTTATATCACCGACTCATCACCCACACCAAAATCCTGGCATCACATCACTCCAGTCCTCAAACAACTTCACTGGCTTCCCGTCTCCCACCGGATCACCTACAAAATCCTTATCCTCACCTACAAAGCCCTCCACCATCTGCCCCCCCCCCCCCCCATATCTCACTGACCTCCTCTCCCCCTACCAACCCGCACGGTCCCTCAGATCCACATCAGCCGGTCGTCTCCTCTCCATCCACGTCCAACCTCCGCAGTTTTGGGGACAGAGCCTTCTCCAGGGCAGCTCCCAAGCTCTGGAACTCCCTCCCCCAACTGATCCGCAATTCCGTGTCCCTCACCATCTTCCAGTCCCGCCTCAAGACCCATCTCTTCACCTCTGCCTATCCTTAGCCCCACGTCCCCCTCCCTTTTCATCTGTGCATTAATTGCCTCATATTGTGTTTTGAATTGAATTCTGTCTTTACTTTGTGTACTAGTCATGTCTCTACTATTTATTTCATTGCCCTTACAAAAATTTAGCAGGTAGAGGAAAAACATGTAAGGTGTCCTTGAGACTCTTGAAAGGTGCCCATAAATAAAATTTATTATTATTATTATTAAAATATCTAGTGTTACTGTGCTGAAATGTCACTAGTGTTATGGAAGAAAAGCATAACATTCATATTATTGTGCTGTAATCTCGCTAGTGTTTATATTATAGGACAAGTTACCCGGTGTTTTGGTGCAGAAATCTCGCTAGTGTAATAGAAGAAAGGTTAAGTATTCATTTTGTAACTTCTAAATCTACACCAGAATCCATTTTGTAACTTCTAAATCATTAAACTCTTTCAGACCCTTCGTCAAATTGAAAGTAGGGGGTGGGGGTGAAGGGGGGGGGGGGGGGGGGGGGGGTGAAAAGATGGAGGGGAGAAAAGACCAGGACCAATTAGGGCCAGTAATAAATGGCCCCAGTCTGGGAAGTGCCCTGGTAGACCCATTGTTGGCTTGAGAAGGTTTGATCACAGAGGGGGAACAGTGAGAGAAGGTGTTGCAATTTCTCTTCGGAGAGAGGAAGCAAACTTCTTCAAGGTAGGCATACTTCAAAGATTTTGCCGCAAAGTGTAGAAAATTCACTCAATCTGAAGAAGCATCTCGAACCGATACATCACCCATTCCTCTCCAGAGATGCTCCCTGTCCTGCTGAGTTACTCCAGCATTTTGTGGCTAACTGATTTGTTTTGACCTGTGGCTTCCCAGTGCTAATACTTCTTCCATGCTGACAAATGCTCTCCGGTAAAGTCCTGTGGAAATGGATAAGGGGCAACAGGGCCCCGTGAAATGATCCCTGGGTTTATCTTGTTATAACTCTGCACAAAGAACTTCACCTTACTCTTGTGTTTGAGCGTAAAGTTATGGGTGCATTCTGCTCACTTCACACAGGGAAGAAGTTAGCAAAAATGCCAGAAGCAAAGGTCGTCTCTTTCATCCTTGGCCAGACAGATATCTCCAACAAGATATCTAACAATGGTGGTCTGAAAAATAGATCAGTGCCGCAACCTGTTTCTGGCTCTGTAGGTGACATCAGTCATCAGCGGACCCCTGCAGTTGTTGTCTTGGTTTATTATCGTCACTTGGCCCGAGGTGCAGAGAAATGCCGTGGTTTGCACACTCTCCATTCAACTCAGATAATGACAAAATAAATACAATCATAAGATCATGATTATGTGTGATAGGAGCAGAATTAGACCATTCGGGCCATCGTCTACTCCGCCATTCAATCATACCTGATCTATCCCTCCCTGCTAACCCCATTCTCCTGCCTTCTCGTCATAACCTCCGACACCTGTACTAATCAAGAATCTATCTCTCTCTGCCTTAAATATATCCGCTGACAGCCTTCTGTGGCGAAGAATTCCACAGATGCACCAGCATCTGACTGAAGAAATTAACACAAAACCAATCAAACCAAACTTAATACAATAGGTAGAATGGAGGCAGAGAATAGATTAAAAAAGTTGTGTGATTGTATCGGCTGATAGCAGATCCTCCCCTGGGACCAACAAGCAAAGAGTTGTCACGCTCCAGCACCATCTTGCATGTAAGGCTTCAGGCACTTTGCACTTCACCGATTTCAATCAAAGACCTGGTCAAAGACATTGAATGAAGAATGTACCAAGCTGCAGATGACACAAGAAACATGCAATGTAATTATTTTAGATTGAAACAAAATATTGCCTGTGCATCTCGAAAGTGAAATGGATTGGGCTTAGACCTGACAATATTTTTTTTTTGACACACTCAGATTTACTTAAAGATAGGTCAACTTCTCGATTATGTGCACCAAGCGAGTTTGTATTTTCAGTGCAGGTGACCAGTAATTTGTGCAGCAGGAACTCTGTAGGTTTCCATTGTACTTCTGGAAGCATTACGGCAACTCCAATGCACTCTAGTCCCTGAAGATTCATTATCACTCCCACAACACATACAAATGTTGTCCTTACTGGATAAATACAGTCACCTCTCATTTACCCATGACCTATACATCGGGAATTATCATGCATCCAACAAACATTTCCACGAGAAGACACAAAATGCTAAAGTAACTCAGGGGGTTAGGCTGCATCGGGAATGGATAGGTGACGTTTTGGATCTGGACCCTTCTTCTCATAGAGTCATAAAGTCATGTAGCATGGAAACAGGCCCTTCGGCCCAACTTGCCCACACCGGTCAACATGTCCCATCGATATTAGTCCCGCCTACATACCACTGCATGCGGACACCGACATGGCACTATCGGCGCTATACGGTGTTATTTCGGCATCAGAACAAGAACCCTGATGCGGCTATGGTGGTGGCTGGGGATTTTAATAAGGCAAATCTCAAAAAAGTTATGCCTAACTTCTGCCAAAACATCACGTGTGTCACCAGGGGGGAAAGAACTTTGGACCACTGCTACACGCCATTCGGGAAAGGCTACAAGGCCGTTTCTCTCCCTTCTTTTAGAAAATCTGACCATGCTGCCATTTTCCTGCTGCCGGAGTATAAACAACGGATAGTACGGGAAGCTGCAGTGACGAGGGACGTCAAGCGGTGGTCTGACCAGTCAGAGGTGCAGGATGCACTGAGCGATGTCGACTGGAATATGTTCCAATGACGTCAGTGAGTTCGCGGAAGTGGTCACGGACTTCATTGCAACAATAGCCGATAACATCGTCCCTACAGTAAGGGTTAGCACCTTTCCTAATCAAAAGCCCGGGGTGGACGGGTCCATTCGCGTTGCCTTGAATGCTCGCACCCCTGCCTACAACTCTGGCCTGGCATCCGGCAATATGGACGACTACAAGATAGAGTGCTATCAACTGCAAAGGGCAGTGAAGGACGCAAGAAGGAGGTACAGGGACAGGATGGAGTCGCAGATGGAGCAGCGGGACACCAGACGCCTATAGCAGGGGCTACAGACTATAACTAACTACCAGAGCTGCCCCCCCCCCCCCCCCCCCCCCCCCGGGAGTGCCGGCACCTCCTTAGCTGATGACCTGAACTCGTTTTACGCACAATTCGAGACGGGCAACATCATCCCAAGCTCGCTGGCTAATAACAACACCGTCAGCACGCTGGCTAGCGAGGCTGGAGGGAGGTCCACCGCTGGGGATGTGCACACATTCTCAGTGTCCGAGCACAACGTGAGGAGGGCTCCGACACGTGTGAACACGAGGAAAGCTGTAGGCCCAGATGGTATATCTGGGCAAGTGCTAAAGTCTTTTGCTAATCAGCTTGCTCCAGTGTTCACCACAATATTCAACCTCTCCCTAGCCAAGTCTGTGGTCAATGCCTGCTTCAAAAGATCCACCATTGTACCAGTGCCTAAGAAAGCCTCTCCAGCCTGCTTGAATCTCGTCCGAAATCTCGTCAACCAATTTCTGACATGGCATCCAAGGAAAAGATTCAGAGGAAGACCCTTGCAATCACAGATATCCTCTTCCGCATTTCCTCCTCCCTCACCTCACTTTCACTCTCTCTCTTCATCTGCCTCCCCTCTTTTAGCTGAAATACAAAGAAGAGAAGGGGAGATGGTGGGGGGGGGGGGAAGCGGTCAACTGGGAATAATAGTGAAGAAATCTGGCACAAAGCTGGAAATGTAAGGATATCTTGGGACTTGAGTTCAGCAGAATTCACATGGGTAATATTAAGAAAGAGAGAAGAAAATTGAACAGTTCACAAAATGCATTACAGACAAACCGATACAGATGAGTTTGGGTTAAAGATCAGTGGAAGTTCAAGTGCATTAGAACAATGATATTGGATAATTTAAACAAACCCAAGAAAGTTGCAGATGAGAATAGGAGTTTTGGTTGAAGTGCAGAATGTTTCACAGACTGTACAGAATTGCACGCTGGGTCTGACAACACTGGAGGAAACAATCATTGTTTGATTTACTATTGGGAAATGAAGCAGAACAAATAAGGGATGTAAGAGCAGAGGAGAAATTGGAAATAAAACCATGACATGGTTGGGCTTAATACAAAAATAGGAAAAGACAACAAAGAGTAAAAAATAATGGGTATTAGCCTCAATGTTACTGGTTTGAAGATCAGCTGAGGGAAATATTGAAAGGAACATGTAACTATTTTTCATTTGATCCAATAAAGTTTCAATGATTAATGCATATGTTAAATTAAACTAAAACTTAGTTTTCAAAATTTAGGCATGTAATATTAAAATAAAATCATGAGGAATGGAGACAATATAAAAAATAACAATAGAATAACCAAGATCAACACAAAGTGCTGGATTAACCCAATGGATCAGGCAGCATCTCTGGAGAGAAAGGATGCGTGACGGTTTGTGTCTGAACCCTTCAGCAGTGCGGGGGGGGGGGGGTTGGGGGGGGGGGGGGGGGGGGGGGGGGGGGGGGGGGGTCAAGGGAGGGGAGTGTATGAAGAAGTTTCCAAAAATTAGAGAATATTAAATAGTTTAGACATGGCCAGACAAAAATGATACACTTTCTACCCGTTGCACCCCTGACTAGCTGAGTTACTCCAGCACTTTGTTCAATCTTCAGTATAAACCAGCATCTGCAGCTCCTTCCTGCACAATAGAATAATTAAATCAGGAAACAAAAACATAAAAGGAAAGGGTAAATATTTAAAATAAGCATATATTTTCGATGAGGCATGTCACTAATTGGCAGAATAGGCTTGAGGAGTTAAGTGCTTGGTTCCATTTTTGTTTCTAGCCCTATTTCTGGGATCACTCATGGATGAAACAGGTAACAGCGGACGGACCTACTGACCTTCACCGCAAGGCCGAGCTGGTGCCAGACCAAGAGGCTGAGAAAAGGCCTCAACCCAAAATGTCACCATCCATGTTCTCCACAGATGCTGCCTGACCCGCTGATTAACTCCAGCACTTTGTGTCCTAGTGTCTTCAGTTCCATGTTTTTACTACTTACACAATGATATTCCATTACTCGGTATTCCCTAACACGGTTATAGCAGAGAATCAACAATAACGGACACCACCCTCCCCCACCCCATGGTCTGTTGTAACAAATGTAATTTGTACACAAATATGAATACACTTCTTCGCTGGAGTAAAATATCATGAATTTTGTCTGCAAATTCCAAATCTGGCTTCTACGATCATTGGTATTAAAACAGATAGCATTTGTGGCATTGTGTACAGGAACCAAGCCAGGAAAAGAGTTCAAAGGTATTTATCCTGTCAAAGCTGAGATGTGATAAATCAAGCGGTATTTTCAAATCATCTTTTGTAATGTAACAAAATCTTCTGTCAACAAATTCACTTAGCACTTCACATGATTTAAATATTATCCCATGGATGTTGATCAAATATTCCACAGTAGAATCAAGCAGGAAAGAGCTTTAAGAAATACCGAGAAACAACATATGTAGTTTTCAGTTTTCTCAGTAATTTCGTGATATGAGTGTGATGTCAGCATAGAATCTTCCTCAGTATCTATCAGTAAGCAAGAACCAATTTCAAAACATGTGCCAGACACTCTTAATGCATTAATAGTTGACTAACATCAAAGTATATAAATGTTTGGCGATAATTATTTCATTCGTTTTTTAGTTTTAGTTTAATTTAGAGATACAATGCAGAAACAGGCCCAATGAGTCTGCACCAACCAACGATCCCCATACACACCCACTTGCCCACACTAGGGACAATGTACAATTTTTATCGCAGCCAATGAACTTACAAACCTCTACATCTTTGGAGTGTGGGAAGAATCCGGAGCACCCAGAGAAAGCCCACACGGTCACGGGGAGAAGCTCCACACAGCCAGCGCCCGTAGTAAGGTTCAAACTCGTGTCTCTGGTGCTGTAAGGCAGAAACTATAACGCAGCGCCACCATGCATTAAATGAAGAACTTTGGCTAAAAGCTGCTCTGCCAACTCTGCCAGAAAGACCAAACTAGGTGAGGGCCAGGAAGATCTTAAAACAGTATACGTTTTACAAGAGATTGCAGATGCTGGAATCGGAAGCAACAAACACTCTACTGAAGGAACTCAGGTCATGCAGCATCCGTGGGGGGTGAGGGGTGAGGAGGGGGAAGTAATTGTTGACATTTTGAGTTAAAATCCTGCATCAGGACTGGCCAAATGTTCTGTGAGTTCTGCTGGAGGGTTTTGAGCAAAACGTCGAAAGTTCTTTCACCTCACCAAAGCAGACAAGGGGCAGCACGGCGGCACGGCGATAGAGTTGTTGCCTTATAGCGCCAGAGACCCAGGTTCCATCCTGACTACGGGTGCCAACTGTACAGAGTTTGTACGTTCTGCACATGACCACGTATATTTTCTCCAGATGCTCCGGTTTCCTCTCACATTCCACAGACATACAGGTTTGTTGCTTAATTGGCTTCGGTAAAAATTATAAATTGTCCTTAGTGTGTAGGATAAAGCTAGTGTACAAGGATCACTGGTTGGCGCGGACCTGGTGGGCCAAAGGGCCTATTTCCACGCTGTAAACTGCTATCTCTAAACTAAAACTAAACCAAACTTAAGCTACACCCACCGAGTTCCTCCACCAGATTGTCTATTGTTATATAAACTGCACTCAACTGAAACTCACAGGATCTTTTGTTCTCTGGGATTCCTTCTTCCATATTATGGCTTCCCCCCCTTCTTCCCTTCACATACACACCTACTATCTCCCTCTGGTTTTACATTTTGCTTCTCTTCCCTCCTTATCCCTGTAGTCTCCTGCTCATTTCTAGATTTTGTCCACCCATCAGCCAACCAAACCCCTCATTTGTATCCACCTATCATAGAAACATAGAAACATAGAAAATAGGTGCAGGAGTAGGCCATTCGAGCCTGCACCGCCATTCAATATGATCATGGCTGATCATCCAACTCAGTATCCTGCAGACTCCAGTATCAGTCTGAAGAAGGGTTTCGGCCCGAAACGTTGCCTATTTCCTTCGCTCCATAGATGCTGCTGCACCCGCTGAGTTTCTCCAGCTTTTTTGTGTAACCCTCAGTATCCTGTACCTGCTTTCTCTCCATACCCCCTGATTCCTTTAGCCACAAGGGCCACATCTCCCTCTTAAATATAGCCAATGAACTGGCCTCAACTACATTCTGTGGCAGAGAATTCCAGAGATTCACCACTCTCTGTGTAAAAAATGTTTTTCTCATCTCATTCCTAAAGGATTTCACCTTTATCCTTAAACTGTGACCCCTTGTTTTGGACTTCCCCAATATCGGGAACAATCTTCCTGCATCTAGCCTGTCCAACGCCTTAAGAATTTTGTATGTTTCTATAAGATCCCCCCTCAATCTTCTAAATTCTATCACTTGGCAAGTGTTATCCCATTCCCACTTTTATAGTTTTCTCCCATTTACTACAATCAGTCTGAAGAAGGGCCCCAACCCGAAACATCACCTACTCATTCCCTCCGCAGATGCTGCCGGACTCGCTGAGTTACTATCAATTAGTAATGGTTTCTAAACCTTTGTTGCTCCAGAAGATTGCCTGAGTTGTCTCTGTTACGATTTAAACTTCCACATTGCTGTCTTTAATTTACATGAATCTGACTAACTAACTGCTTAGGGTGTGTTTGTAAATTATCCCAAGATGTAACAAAGCTACTGAGGGTAAATGTAGTTATGTGCCTTCACATGCTGAGCTGTGAAGCTATTGAAACCTAGATCATTCCTTGAGCTGGATTAGATCTGACAGGAGTGATCAAAGTGCGTGTGCTTATTTGACAGATTCTGAGAAACACGTGCTATGGGATTCTCATATTCTGGTTGGCAAAAATCCATACCGCAAGATATAGATTGTCACCAGACGTAATTGGCCATACTTAAAACAAATGATTTGAAAATCTTTTTGTAAGGCCTTCATTATAGAGATGAAGGCAGTTTTATTATGCTTCATGCTCGAAAACAGTCCAGATGGATTTTAGGCTTGCGCCCATACAATCAATGTGCAGGTCTCAATAAACAGTGAAATGAACAAGGCCTTACCTCTGATAAAATGCACTGATAAACAACGTTCTTTTTTTAAATTTCTGAACTCTACTGACAAACATGATCAATTTCAGGATGATTATGCTCTGGAAAACAAAGTTGATCAGTGCAATTTTTTTTTCAAAGTGCAGAAATCCAAAGTTCATGTAAGGCTGGGAAAGCATCAGATATAAAATGTCTTATTTTGATGTATACAAAATGAAGCTCAAATTCCATCCCCACAATTGTTATATAAACTAACCTTTACTCTCCACATTTGGCTGGAGGAATGTGTTTGCTGCATGCAGTTGCTAATCTATTGTGTGCTTACTGAAACAACTTTCTTTCCATTTCAACATCATCCTGTGATTGAGAAAAAGCATTTATTTTCCTAGCAGGAGATGTCGGAAGATGGGCTTCTATTGTGTTAGCTCAGCACCATCTATTCCAGTTTTCACCAGTTTACAGGCTAAGCAGGAGCAAATAGCTAAGATATGTCAGCAATTCATTAATAATTAAAACAAATGATGGCAAAGTGGAGAAAAATGATATAAATACTTTCTCTCTCAAGCGATCAAGCAAAATCTAGGGGGTATTTACCACGAATGAAGGTTGGACAAACTTGTAGTGTTTTCTCCGAAATGCCGGAGGTTGAGACGAGAACTGTTATGAGAGGCATAGATAGGATAGATGGTCAGAAATGTTCTCCCAGGGTGGAAATGCTAAAAACTAGAGGGCATAGCTCTAAGGAGAGAGGGACAACGTTTAAAGAAGATGTGCAGGGCAAGTTTTTTTACACAGAGGGTGGCAGGTGCCTGGAACGCACTGCCAGGGTTGGTCGTGGAGGCGATATGATAGTTGTATTTAAGAGGCTTTTTGATATGCAAAGAATTCAGAAATATGGAACGTGCTGGCAAAGGAGATTAGTTTATCTTGGCATCATATTCAGCACAGTCCCTGTGGGCCATAGAGTCTGTTCCTGTGCTGTACTGTACTGTTATATGTTCTATGTTCTAACATTAAATTTTCACATTGGTGGCCATTTCTTTACATTATGTGCATGCAGTCATTGAACAAAATTAGCCAAATTAGAAAAATGACTGGAATAACTGAGCATTAATAATATTTCACTGCCGTTTAAAATGATTCAGTTCTTATATTAAAAAGGTGCCAATTATTCCTGTAGCTTGGCCAGTTCAACATATTAAGAATGATAAAAGTTGTTCCTTGGCTGCCAATGCATTTATGGGTCACACACACATACTCTGAATAAAAGAATAGTTTATATTTTACAGATAACACTCCCACAGAAAGAAAAAAACGTTCATGTTAGAAAAACAGGAGATAGACACAAAGTGCTGGGTGACTCAGCAGGTCAGGCAGAATCTCGGGGAAAAAAAGAATGGGTGATGTTTCGGGTCGGGACCCTTCTTCAGATTTCTGAGATGCTGCCTAACCCGCTGAGTTACTCCAGGACTGTGTTTAAGAAGGAACTGCAGATGCTGGAAAATCGAAGGTAGACAAAAATGCTGGAGAAACTCAGCAAGTGAGGCAGCATATATGGAGCGAAGGAAATAGTGACGTTTCGGGTCGAGACCTTTCTTTAGACTCTGTGTCTATCTTTGGTAAAAACCAGCATCTGCGGTTGCTTTCTCAACATTTAGAAAAACAGGACCTAGTTATGGAATAGACTCCTTATACATATAAAAATCACAGCACTACGATAAATTGCTATCTGTTCTACAATTTAAAATATAGGGGGAAAAGGGTCTGTCAACAAGTTTTACTGACATCGATTGCAACAAAAACATAATGTGACACAGCACTGAACAGTACGGGTCACACAGAATTCATTAATTAAAGCTGTGGAAAATTGCTCACGTCTACATTGAACCAATGTTAATTTGGCCTCCACATGAAAATGAGAGGAAACTGAGATTTTAAACTAACATTTCCTCAGAACATCGCCTTCTTCTGCTAATATAATGGCGATAATTTGCTGATAACAACACTTTGAATTCCTCCGAATATGGACAGGAAATACTGGAATTATTCAACTGAGAATATCTGTTTTATATTACAAACGTATATTGAAACCATACATGCGAGCTTAAAACCATCTTCTCTCTTCAAAGCATTTACAGTAGTATTGATTGATCCCAAGCCCTCTGTGTTGGCTCACTTATGTAAAGAGCAAAATGAATCTAAAGGCAGTATACTTCAATTTGTAGGTTAGTATCATGTTTTCAATTCAAAACACATCTGACTTTTTTTTCCATTTAAAAGAACCAAAATAACCATTCTGAGGAAGAGTTCTGCTGAAAACTTTAACCCATCATTCTCTTTCAGAATCTGATTGATCAGCTGTGTGCATGCAATTGTTTTTCCATTTCATGCTTTATACAGAAATTGCTTTAGTAAATTTGTTTTAGTTATAGGTCAGTTTATTTCAGCATAGTATATGACTAATATGTAATTTGATTACATAAAAGCTTATTTAGATCTTAAATCCACGGTTATATTTGACAAAGACGTTCAGACCAGGATTCTGCAAATTCACAGAACTCACTCCATGATGCAGAGACATAAAGCCAAGTCCCAATCTGGCACCCCAGATGATTTACTTATGATAAGATCCCATCTTGCTACTCAGAAAAAAAGTACAGAGTGTTGGGAGCTGGGAGGTCATGTTGCATTTGTACAAGACGTTGGTGAGACCCCATTTAGAGTATTATATTCAGTTCTGGGCATCATGTTATAGGAATCAAGTTGTCAAACTTGAAAGTGTACAGAGAAGATTGACGAGGATGTTGCCAGGTCTAGGCTGTCTGAGCTATAGGGAGAGGTTGAGTAGGCTGGGACTCTATTCCTTGGGGAGCAGGAGGATGAAGAGTGATCTTATATAGTTGTATAAAATCATGTGAGGAATAGATTGGGTAGATGCACAGAGTCTCTTGCCCAGAGTGGGTGAATTGAGGACCAGAGGATATAGGTTTAAGGTGGAGGGGAAAAGATTTAATAGGAACCTGAGGAGTAACTTTTTCACACAAAGAGTAGTTCAAACAGTATCACACCACTAGTTAGAATCTGGGATCATTATCAGCACTTAGAAATCTTGGCATAAAGATGAATACTAGTAATTGAGCATGACATAGAAACATAGAAACATAGAAATGAGGTGCAGGAGTAGGCCATTCGGCCCTTCGAGCCTGCACCGCCATTCAATATGATCATGGCTGATCATCCAACTCAGTATCCCGTACCTGCCTTCTCTCCATACCCTCTGATCCCCTTGGCCACAAGGGCCACATCTAACTCCCTCTTAAATATAGCCAATGAACTGGCCTCAACTACCCTCTGTGGCAGAGAGTTCCAGAGATTCACCACTCTCTGTGTGACATTCAGAGTTTAAAACTTTTTACCATGCACATCCTGAAAAAAGTGAACAGCTTTTAACTCAGTGGCTCTGGGTGTAAGGTTCTCAATAGGTTTACTTAAGAGAATACTAACAAATTATCAATACACTTAGTTACTATGTATTAGCCCTGGTTCACTGATAGAATACGTATTGTTTATGCTAATTCATTAGTTCACTGACAATATGTTGAAGGATCATTATTACTGACGCATCTTGATTGACAAAGTTGACTGACTGAGTAACCCTCCATCCATTCCCCCCCACTCAAATAACCCCCCCCCCCCCCCCCCCCCCCCTCACTTTCCTCACTTGACAATGTCTTGAGTCCCCTGGCTTCCACAGAGGAGTTACATTTCTACAGATATTTGTGTTTGGTAGAGAGTCATGAAGTGTTGCAGTGCAGTCATGTTGCGTGCTTAGCCCAGAGCCAAACTTTCATCAGTTGTATGTAACTACAGGGAAACAAATGGAATACAAAATGTTCTTGTATTTCAAAAAGCTTAGCGAGTAAAGGCAATATCTGGTGCAGTACTGGGCTGAAATGATTTGGTTGACTTCTTTGGGACAGAGGTTTAGTTATAGGACAGGGATTCACTGGGGCATTCTGTTGCCTGTATTCACTGCCTCTTCTCATTTGGCTGCAATGCCTGCGTTATTGCTTACTATTTGCCTCACCCATGAAGGTTTTGGGCCAGAAGGTGTACCAGAATGTTGCCTGGATTAGAGGGTTTCAGCTACAGGGAGAGGTTGGATTGTCTTGGATTGTTTTCTCTGGAACATCGGAGGTTGAGAAGAGACTTGATAGAGTTATATACCATTATGAGAATTTAAAATATATAGGAGAGACAGTCAGAATCTTTATCCAAGGGTGAAAATGTCCAACACTAGAGGGCATACCTATAAGGTGAGAGGGAGAAAATATAATGGAGATGTGTAGGGCAAGTTGTTTACTCAGAGGGTGCTGTGGATCTGGATCGCATTGCCGAGGTGCTGGTGGAGGCAGATACGATAGTGGCATTTAAGAAGCTTTTAGTTAGGCATGTAGATATTAGGGAATGGAGGTATCTGGATAACGGCTAAGATGGCGGCGCTGTAATGGCGCGGCTCCTGCAGTTCGTCTGTCTTTTTTTTTTGTCCCGTTTGCTGTGGTTTTTATATTGTGTTTAACTGTGTATATGTGGAGGGCGGGGGGTGGGTGGGGGAAACTTACAAATCCCTTCCGCGCACGGGAGACCCGACCTTTTCCCTGTCGGGTCTCCGTTGTCGTTGGGGCCTAGTACCGTGGAGCAGCCTCCAGCCGGAACGACCTGGGGGCTCCAGTCGCAGAGCCTGCGGGCTTACCATCGTGCGGCTTTAATGGCCGCGGGACTTGCCATCGCCCGCCGGGGGCTGGGGCCTTTAACATCGGGAGAGGATGGAGAGGAGAGGAAGACAAGACATTTGCCTTCCATCACAGTGAGGAAGAGACTCACTGTGATGGATGTCTGTGTGAATTGAGTTGGTTGTGTGTCTTGTATAATTGTTTATTTTTGCTGCCAAAACTAAAGATGGAAATTAGCTATTGGCTATAATCTTGCATATTTACATGTAAATGTTTATTAATATGCGTTGTCCCTGTTTAAAAATAAAACATTCAAACATTCAAACATGCAGATAGGTGAGCAGTTCAGCTAGGCATCATGTCCAGCATAAATATAGTGGGCCACAGGGACCCTTCCTGCACTGTAGTGTTCTGTGTTCTATGTTCTATATAGTGTGTTTAGGTAGGTAGATAGAAGATTATAGTTGCAGCAATGTAATACCATTGAACATCTATTTACAATTATGTAGCGTTGGCAAAACAGAAATATACCTTGTGCATTGCAACTATTGAATTAGATGCTTAGTTAACTGCCCTAAATTTCACTGAACCCACTGTTACCTATTGTGGATCTGACAGCATGAGGTTCATTCGAATGTAAGAAATAATAATAATAATAATAATATTTATTTATATAGCACTTTTAAACAAAATCACTTTGAACCAAAGTGCTTTACAGAGATTGATTAAACTAATTGAATAGATTAAATGTCAATAAATCCATACAAAATAAAAAAGGAAAAGAAAAAAAGACACAGAACAGTACAGAGAAGTTGGTCTTCACATGTGCTCTGCCATCAGTACAATCATGGTCGCACTTGTCACGTCCACAGATCCACTCTTCTGCCTATTCCCCAAAGCCCTTGACTTTCCATAGAGCAAAAAATCTACCTCAACCTGAAATACATTCCACGCTTTGGCTTCCATGGTTCTATTGATGGATGATATTAAAAAAATTCACAGCCTCCAGGAGAAGACATTTTACTTTATCTCCATCCTAATGGGCTACCCCTTCTTCCAATTCCCACTCCCCACCCCCCCGCATGCCAGGTTCCCCCCCTTTGGTCTTTCCCCCTTCCCCCTCCCTCACAGTGGAGTCCCCCCCCCCACTGGGTCCCCCCCCTCTTGAGTCCCCCTCCTCTAGTGGAGTCTCCTCCCCCCGGGTCCCCCCACATTGGGTCCCCCTGCTCTTCCCCCCCCTCACCCATCCACACGGGTCCCCCTTGCTCTTCCCCCTCCCTCACGGCGGTCCCCACATGCCGGGTCCTCCTTTGTTTCTTCCCTCGGCAGCAGCATCCTCACTCCCACGTATCCATCCGAGAAATGTTATAATCAGATTTAAGGTGATGTTTTAAGCTAAGCTCTGCTGATTCCTCAATCTCTGAATGGCAAGTCGGTGGGCTGTTTGGTACAGAAGCTGGATCATCACCCAGTCCTATGGAGAGAAAACAATTGTGAAAAGAAACAGTTATTTGTGAGCTTTCGCAACCATTGCCAATAATAATTTAGCAATCTGAAAAGTAGCAATGAACCATTGTTTTGATCCCCGAGGCAGCCAACCAGTCAAAGACAGGGATAGAAGAACAAGTCAAAGAACATACATTGACGTATCCCAAATGAAGGCAGCCAAGCAGTAGGAAGTTGCCTCGCTTTAACCGTTGTTATGAACACATTTATAAACCAGAACAATTGTGTGCTTGGGTCTGATTTTTGGAATCAGTAAGCAAATAACAAGATACCACAGGGGTTTTTCTTGTGAACTGCTGTTTCCAGTGATGAATAATTCTGGTAAACCCTGTGTAAAAAATACGAATGAAGTTATGACTCTATCTTGGCAGGTATCATTTTCCAACTGTTTTGAGCCACGGGGTCAATTAAATGGCACCACTGTTGATTAGACAGAATGGTAGCTCAAATGTGGATTTTTTTACCCATGCACTACGGTAAAACACTTCTTAATTATTAGGTAAGGTGGGCGTGTTGCCACTTCTCTCAAACGATGGTGCTGAGCATCATGACTCATTTGTGTTGTGTTTCCTTGACAATAAAACTTAAACAATAAACGTCCAATGCTGATCCTTACTCCACTCTTTGGCACTGGGGCAATGGGGGGATTTGGAGTAATTGTACCTCCACATCCTGACAACATCCTTGAAAATCTTTTCTGCGCTCTTTCGAGGTAATTGATAACTGATGATTTAGTTTGGTTTATTTTAGTGCAGTTATTGTCACGTATACCAAGGTACAGCGAAAAGCCTTTTTGTTGCATGCTATCCAGTCAGAGAAAAGAAAATGCATGATTACTATGATGATGCAAGATGTGCCATCCATATTGTAATGGTACAGGGTAACGCGATTAATGTTTAGTGCAAGATAAAGTCCATTAAAGTTTGATTAAAGATAGGCCGAGGGTCTTCAATGTGGTAGGTGGTAGCTCTGGACTACTCTCTAGTCGGTGAAGGGTGGTTCAGATATCAGCTGGGAAGAAACTTTCCCTGAATCTGTAGGTGTGCGTTTTCACACTTCTGTACCTCTTGCCTGATGGGAGAGGGGAGAAGAAGAGACTCGTCCTTGATTATGCTGGTGGCCTTGTCGAGGCAGCGTGAAGTGTAGATGGAGTCAATGCAAGGGAGGGTGGCTTGCCTGATGGTGTAGCCTGCAAGTTAATGTTCGGAATAATGACATGCTAGATTCATGCATGGTCCTAACACCAGATCTGAGGCTTTCTACATTTATCTTTTACTGTCAACATGTAAATAGCGTGAAAAAAAGCTACCTTGTGTGATAGCACTGCTGCTATCTTCATTGGAAATTGACTGGGCAAAGGAACCATTTCTTGGGCTAAAGTTAGAGAGCTTGCAGAAGTGGTCTCAGTCCATCTTCCTATCTCACTCCCATCCAGAACCCTACACAAAAAATAGTTTGTGGACTCACCTTTAGTGGCTCGTGCTATGAGTCATGCATTTATAGTTACGCCCACTAGCTTGTTAACGTCGCGGTCTGCTGCATTCCGTTAGTCTTAAAGTGAACTCGCAAGTGAGAAGTTGTATTGCTGGTTCCTAATAAACTCTATATAACCTGACCTGGTGTGAGGCCATTGTTATTATAAGGGCCACAGATCAACTTATAAACTCATGTTTGAAGAATATGCTGTATTATAATTATTCTCATACACAAAAGCACAAAGTGGTGAGTGATGGCGTACGCTTAAGGATCTTAAAAGTTAAACAGAAATGAAACATATATAAAATTGGATTACATTTAAAAACTTCATAAATCCAAATATTTTTTAAATTTCCCAGAAATACTTTACAGAAATCATCTTTGACCACTTTATAAATATATTAACAATTAAGAACTTATTGCAGCAGATGATAATTCTGTATTTTTAAATGCAACATAAACGGAATGGTGTTCCTTACAAAATGAGGGGATTGGGGGAGTTTCGGAGATAGATCTTGGACTGAAGTTGGAGATTTTGATTTTCAGAAGTGGCCTGCATCTTCCTCTTTTACTTCCTTATTTGTTCCATTAATTATTTATTGATTAGCATCTAATTGCCTAGTTCATTCCCGGCTAATAACGGTAAATGCACTATGTAGTAATATCAGCAAGTTCTATGCAAACTCGAGAATTAATGCCATACATTAAAAATGGAGTGAACTTTGCAGGCAGTGTACAATACACAGGCAAAATGTTACAGCACATTTAAAGTTACCTTACCAGTTAAAGGATAGACAGAAGGGAAGAAGAGGTGGGGTGGCATGGCTGGTTAAAGAGGCGAATAATGCAAATAGCAAGAAGAGACTTAGCTTGGATGCAGTAGAGTTGTATACAGACCACCAAACAGCAATAGGGAGGTTGGGGATAGCATCAAGCAGGAAATTAGGGATGCGTGTAGCAAAGGTACAGCAGTTATGGGTGACTTTAATCTACATGCAGATTGGGCCAACCAAATTGGTAAAAGCTCTGAAGAGGAGGATTTCCTGGAATATATAGAGGATGGTTTTTTAAACCAATATGTAGAAGAACCGATTAGAAGAGAGGCCATCCTAGACTGGGTATTGTGTAATGAGGAAGGATAAAGGGCCTGTCCCACTTGGCCGTCATTTGCGCGCCATTTTTGCGACCTCGTCGTCGCGTTGAGACGCACGGGTAGCATGTGGGAAGCGTGGGAGGGGGGTATGGAGTTGCGCGCGGTATCACGTGGTGCTCCAAGATTTTGTAGGACACAAAATCTTCGCGCGCCTCCGGCATGACGTATCGCGTACGCACGCGGGTTGCAGTCGCAAGCAAGCGTCCTGACCTCGCATGTGCAGCGCATGGTGATGCATGATTACGTCTCCATGCGTAACCAATGGCCGCCCTGCGCTGCCCGTACGCAGACGGCCACAATGAGAAAATAATTACGCCATAAGTATCAATGCTTTCAGAGTAATGCCTTCAGAGTAACACCTTAATAAGTATTTTTGAAAATCCTTAGTTAAGGATGTTTCAAAAGTTAACATCCAGGTAAGGATTGCAGATTTTATATCTTAAAAGAACACTAGTAACCAAATTAGTTTTTTTTTTGAATAACCACCAACAATTTTACTAACACCATTTAAAAAAAATTGCAAACTAATTCTTAAGCTGGTTCAAACCCACAAACTGCATAAATGGAATACAATTTTGTGTTTGTTGGGAGTTATTCAGAAAGTTTAAAAGTAAATTACTTTTTCCAGCAAACAATAATTTTATCAATGTTTCACTTAATAAATGATGTCAATACGCTGACTAATTCTACTTGCAGAGCAGATTTTGTTAGCCCTTGCTGTCTCCTCCCCTTCCTCTGCCCTCAGGCTGTCTCCTCCCATCCATCAGCCCTCGGGCTCCTCCTCCTCCTCCTTTCTCCTATCTTCTCCCTGCCCCCCCACCCCCCATCAGTCTGAAGAAGGGTTTCGGCCCGAAACGTTGCCTATTTCCTTTGCTCCATAGATGCTGCTGCACCCGCTGAGTTTCTCCAGCATTTTTGTGTACCTTCGATTTTCCAGCATCTGCAGTTCCTTCTTAAACGGATAAAATATTTTAATCCATATAATCCATATAAATGTGGATCCACATTATAAATCCACATTTATAATGTGGATAAATGTGAGGTTATCCACTTTGGTGGCAAGAACAGGAAGGCAGATTATTATCTGAATGGTGTCAGATTAGGAAATGGGGAGGTGCACGGAGACCTGGGTGTGTTTGTACATCAGTCACTGAAAGTAAGCATGCAGGTAGAGCAGGCACATCTTTAGCATGATGATGTATGCGACCATCGCATGTCAGTCACTACCGGCCTGTCGCGTAAATGACGGCCAAGTGGGACAGGCCCTTTAGTTAGCAATTTTATTGTGCAAAGCCCTTTGGGCAACAGTGACCATAATATGGTGGAATTCTGCATTAGGAAGGAGAGTGACAGTTAATTGAGAGACTAGGGTCCTGAACTTAAAGAAAGGAGACTTTGAAGGTATGAGACGGGAATAGTTAGCCTTATTTCGGTAGTGGGGAAGCTGCTTGAGTCGATTATTAAAGATGTTATAGCAGCGTATTTGGAAAGCAGTGACAGGATCGGTCAAAATCAGCATGGATTTATTAAGGGGAAATCATGCATGACTAATCTTCTGGAATTTTTTAAGATGTAACAAGTAGAATGGATAAGGGAGAGCCAGTGAATGTGGTGTACCTGGACTTTCAAAAACACTTTGACAAGAGATTAGGGCGCAAAATTAGAGCACATGGATAGATAACTGGTTGGCAGACAGGAAGCAAAGAGTAGGAATTAACGGATCCTTTTCAGAATGACAGGCAGTGACTAGTGGACTGCCACAAGCCTCGGTGCTGAGACCCCAGTTATTTACAATATATATTAACGATTTGAACACGGGAATTAAATGTCACATCTCCAAGTTTGCGGATGCCACAAAGCTGGGTGGCAGTATTAGCTGCGATGAGGATGCTATGAGGCTGCAGGGTGACTTGGATGGGTTGGGTGAGTGGGTAGATGCAACAGTGAAGACAGTTAATGGCATGTTGGCTTTCATTACGAGAGGATTTGAGTTAGGGAGCAAGGTGGTCCCATTGCAGTTGTACAGGGTCCTGGTGAGACCATACTTGGAGTATTGTGTGCAATTTTGATCTCTTAATTTGAGGAAGGACATTATTGCTATTGAGGGAGTGCAGCGTAGATTCGCCAGGTTAATTCCCAGGATGGCGGGACTGTCATATGATGATAGAATGGGTCGACTAGGCTTGTATTCATTGGAATTTAGAAGGATGAGAGGATATCTTATAGAAACATTTTAAATTCTTAAAGGATTGGACAGGCTAGATGCAGGAAAAATGTTCCCGATATTGGGGGAGTCCAGAACCAGGGGTCACAGTTTACAAATAAGGGGTTGGCCATTTAGGACTGAGATGAGGAAAAACATCTTCACCTAGAGAGTTGTGAATGTGGAATTCTCTGCCACAGAAGACAGTGGATGCCAATTCATTGGATTTTTTAAGAGAGATGTTAGATTTAGCTCCGAGGACAAAAGGAAATAAGGGATATGAGGGAAAAAGCAGGAACGGGGTTCTGATTTTAGATGATCAGCCATGATCATATTTAATGGCAGTACTGGCTCGAAGGACCAAATGGCCTACTCCTGCACCTATTTTTCAATGTTTCTATTTTTCTAAACTATGATCAATATCTGATAGACCAGTGTTCTGAATGCATCCAGGGAAATGCTTATGGGTGGCACAGTGGTGTAGCGGTTTTTGCTGCTGACTCACAGCGACAGAAACCCAGGTTCCATCCTGACTATGGATGCTGTTTGTGCGGAGTTTGTACGTTCTCCCTGTGACCACATGGGTTTTCTCCGGGTGCTCTAGTTTCCTCCCACGTTCCCAAGATGTCTGAGATATTATGTGGTTAAAACCTTTTGGCATCTTTCCAGTCCAATGGGGCCCTACGAGCAGCTGCTTTTGTTGCATATCCCTCTCTGACCTCGACCTTTGGAAGTTAATGTCCTTTGTACATTGCCTAGTGTGTATAATGAGAAAGCTGGATAACATAGAACTAGTGTAAGGATGCTTGATGGTCGGTGTAGACTCATTAAGCAGAAGGACTTGTTTCCACACCGTATCTCTAGTTCAGTATACTTTAGTTTAGAGACACAGCACGGAAACAGGCCCTTGGTCCAACGAGTCCGCACTGCACAATAACGCTATCCTACACACACTTGGGACAATTTACACTTATACCAAGCCAATTAACCTACAAGCCTGTACGTCTTTGGAGTGTGGGAGGAAACCGAAGATCTCCGAGAAAACGCATGCGGTCATGGGGAGAATGTACAAACTCTGTACAGACAGCACCGAAGTCGGGATCGAACCCGGGACTCCGGCGCAGCAAGCACTGTAAGGCAGCAACTCTACCGCTGCACCATCGTTCCGCCCTACGTAAGAATGCTGTTCATTGATTACAGCTCAGCATTCAACACCATTATACCATCAAAACTGATCACCAAACTCGGTAACCTGGGCATCGACCCCTCCCTCTGCAACTGGATACTGGACTTTCTAACCAACAGACCCCAGTCTGTGAGGTTAGACAAGCACACCTCTTCAACCCTCACCCTGAACACCAGCGTTCCACAGGGCTGTGTGCTGAGCCCCCTCCTCTACTCCCTCTTCACCTATGACTGCACACCTGTACATGGTACTAACACCATCATCAAGTATGCAGATGATACAACGGTGATTGGCCTCATCAGCAACAATGATGAGTCGGCCTACAGGGAGGAGGTCCAGCACTTAGCAGCATGGTGCGCTGACAACAACCTGGCCCTTAACTCCAAGAAGACCAAGGAGCTCATTGTAGACTTCAGGAAGTCCAGAGGCGGCACGCACACCCCCATCCACATTAACGGGACAGAGGTGGAACGTGTTTCTAGCTTCAGGTTCCTGGGAGTCAACATCTCCGATGACCTCTCTTGGACCCACAATACCTCTACTCTGATCAAGAAGGCTCATCAGCGTCTCTTCTTCCTGAGGAGACTGAAGAAGGTCCATCTGTCTCCTCAGATCCTGGTGAACTTCTACCGCTGCACCATCTAGAGCATCCTTACCAACTGCATCACAGTATGGTATGGCAACTGCTCTGTCTCTGACCGGAAGGCATTGCAGAGGGTGGTGAAAATTGCCCAACGCATCACCGGTTCCTCGCTCCCCTCCATTGAGTCTGTCCAAAGCAAGCGCTGTCTGCGGAGGGCGCTCAGCATCGCTAAGGACTGCTCTCACCCCAACCATGGACTGTTTACCCTCCTACCATCCGGGAGGCGCTACAGGTCTCTCCGTTGCCGAACCAGCAGGTCGAGGAACAGCTTCTTTCCGGCGGCTGTCACTCTACTCAACAACGTACCTCGGTGACTGCCAATCACCACCCCCCCCCCCCACCGGACACTTATTATTATTTATTCAAATCGTTTGCTATGTCGCTCTTCCAGGGAGATGCTAAATGCATTTCGTTGTCTCTGTACTGTACACTGACAATGACAATTAAAATTGAATCTGAATCTGAATCTGAATCTGATTAATTAAACTAATCCTTTGTAAAAGTTCCAATTGACAAAGGAGAGTTGGCAGAACATTCCCAAAGAGAGTTACGTCCCAAACAGACTTCAAGATGAGGAATAAGTCACTGTCATGTAGGTCTATGACATTATATCTCAGCAGAAATCAATGTCTTCAAAAGGAAAAAAGGATGACATGAAAAGTGGGAAAAAATGTTATGCAGCCATTTTTTAGTAATTACCTCAATAAACAGCGCCAAACATTACGTGAAGCAACCATACACAGCAGCACAAATTCAAAGGAACTTTTTTATTTTTAATATTAGCCACATCAAAAAACTGAACAGCATGAATTGGACTAAATTTAAATTTTTGGGGTAAATTTTACATTTGGCACTATTTGGATTTTGACTTTGGGTTTGGCACCATAACAATCCTTTGGCAGTGGAGACAGAGATAGGAGACTGTGAGTCTGCTTCCATCTTTTCAATTAATTGCCCAACTTTGAAGATTTTAAGCATTGCAAAGTTTATGGAGAAGCTTTGTGAAATTATCAGCTCAAATGCCTCAGAAACAATCTCAATGAAGTGACCACAGAGACTTTTTATTTTGATTATGGAAACCATTTATAAAACCAGAAGTATTAGGTAGTGCAGCCCCTTTAACTGCCATCAGTAAAAAGCGGGCCTCCATTTTAATTTCCTTGGCTAGGATGAAACATGAGGACCCAGGGGTGGAGAGCAGCAGGCGGGAACAATTTCCCAGGCAGCTGTGTTACCTAGCTGAGTCTTAATTTAGTCTGGCAGGCACATCGGGCAAAAGACACAGTTTGGTTTCTGTCATTTCAGTTTGCCTGGGTGTGTCACAACAAATGATGTTCAGCCGAACAAGTTATTGTTACATCATGTAGTTAAAAACTTTTGGCATCTTTCTAGTCCACTGGGACACTAACAGCAGCTGCTCGTTTTTTTGCATTTCCCTCCCTGACCTTGACTTTTCTCTTGCAGTCCAGGGAGTGACTATATTCATGCCTCTACTGTAACCAGTGGGACTGGGTGGTGTGGCAAAGCGGATCTGGGTGTTTCTTCTTCAGTAAAACAGCTGTTTCTTTCCTCTGCCTTGTGTCTCACAAGGCTTCGGTGTACTTTCATTTTTGAATGCCGGACTCTGGTGGAATACTGCAGCTTTATCAGAACAGATGCTAATAACTTGCCGTGCCTCCCGGACGAGTCCTACTCTCGCTGGTGGAGTGGAACTAGCTTTTTTGTTAAACGTGTCATCTCACTGTGATGTCAGCGGACAGGAACATGATGAGGACTGTCCGCTAATGGCGATTTGACAGTGGGCTGCCAGAGATTCTTGGTGAAATTTGCCCGCCATTTACAAATAATTTTGCTTGTTGCCCATCTGTGGGCTCAAAATACACACAACCTTTCCCGAATGGTAGGCCAGCCAGTGGGAAAGAAGCTGTTGTGGTCTCAGGGGCTGTAATGAATATGTCTCATTTTTGCTTGCAACAGAGAAGGAAACCATTTGGTGCATCAAAAAACTTTGAGATATTATACAAATCAGTTGTGGCTGCCCTTGAATGACTCTGAGGTTACAAAGTCAAATGAACTGCCAGGTGGCACAGCCTTACAGCGCCAGAGGCCTGGGTTTGATCCTGACAGCACGTGTTGCCTGTGCTGTGTTTGTACGCTCACTCTGTGACCACGCGGGTTTTCTCCAGGTGCTCCGGCTTCCTCCCACATGCCAAATACATACAGGTTTGCTGGTTAATTGGCTTCTGTAAATTGTCCCTAATGTATTGGATGGAACTAGTGTACAGGTGATTGTCAGTCGGCATGGACTCGGTGGGCCGAAGGGCCTGTTTCCGCACTATATCTCTAAACTAAACTAAGCCGAGAGTGACCATCGCCTCTTGTTAAGGCACAAATATGAGACTGTATTTGAGACTGAAGGAGGTCACAGCTCTCAGCAAAAACAACAAATGCAGGTTGAGTGCTGACCGTTTAGATATGGTCAGGGTAATGGCTCGTTTTCACGGGGCGACTTGACGCAAGATGTAGCCAGAGTGGAGTGGTCGTGGTCTAGCACGATATCACACGATATAACGGGGGTAGAGTAAAGAGTTCCCACGGTACTCGGCAATTCTGTCATTTGTGCGAGTGACTTGTCCGTCTCCCGATCTTTCCCGAATGAACATCGTGGACTGTAGTGTAGTTAATCACGTGGCACAAATGATGTTACTTTGTTGTCACACACTATATTGGTTTTTTTCACCCGAGCTCTTTAATGAGCTGAAGAATAATCTGTGTTTTTTTAGACAAATGTTGTTTGGTGTGATGCACCTTCTCTCCATATGTGCAAGAAGTCGTCTTTTTATTTTGTCAAATATGAATAAACACTGTATCTCACATTGACCGTGATGATTGTGTTATTTTATGATCTACTGAGGTGAAACCTTCAGTCTGAAGAAGGCTCTCGACCCGAAACGCCACCCGTTCCTTCTCTCCAGAGATGCTGCCTGTCCCGCTGAGTTGCTCCAAGCAACTGGTGTCTATCTTCAAAGGACTGACCAGGACTGCCTCTCTCTCTCTCTGTCCATTTCCCTCCGTAAATGCTGCCTGGCCCGCGGAGTTCCTCCAGTCATGCCTGTGTGAGAGGGAGGGAGGGAGAGAGAGAGAGAGAGAGAGAGAGAGACGCACACACAAGGTGGATGCGAAATCTCACCTGCCTGTTTCAGTGACAGAAACCCACCGCCAGTAAATGAAGACACCCCCATCTGTCTTCCCCTCCTCTCCCTCGACTCCCCCACCTTTCCCTCCCAACTCCAGTCCCGTCCCGACCCCCTGGGAAACTGAAGGTTTCCCGCTGTAATTAAAGAGTTCCCACGGTAGACTGTAAAACTGGGACCTTGGTTCTGGACTCCCCCAACATCGGGAACATTCTTCCTCCATCTAGCCTGTACAATCCTGTAGATACGATTAGACAGGTATCTAGTTATTTAATTCAATTAATGATTTATATCGCCCAGCCTCTCATCTTTCAATCGGGTTCGGCCAGGAAGGAACTGCAGATGCTGGATTAAATCGAAGATAGACACAACATGTAGCTCAGCGGGACAAGCAGCATATCAGAAGGGTCTCGACCCGAAATGTCACCCATTCCTTCTCCCCAAAGATGCTGCCTGCCGTCGAACTCATTATCTTTAAACCGGCATCTGCTGTTCCTTCCGACACATACACAAGAAATTAGCAACTTTTCGGGCCGAAACGTTGCCTATTTCCTTCGTTCCATAGATGCTGCTGCACCCGCTGAGTTTCTCCAGCATTTGTGTGTGTGGGTGGGGTGGGAGTTGGGGTGGTAGAGAGATAAGGCAGCCTGAGGAAAGGCTCGCCTGTCAATTTCCCTCCGTAGATGCTGCCTGGCCCGCGGAGTTCCTCCAGTTAGAAACTGCTTTCAGACAAAAAGAGACACACTGACATTAATGAAATGCTTAGCTAGTTTTATTAGATTTGTATGTAAATAGCAAACTGGCTGGATTCACTCTATCCAACTTCCGGGTTCACCGTTGGCAGGAGTTCCCACGGTGACCGCAAGAGTTACTACGGATATCGCACGGGACACTTCGTTCATAAAATGTTGCAATGCTCAACCACAAGTGCACAAGACACTCTTGGACAAATTCAAACATGTTTGAATTTTCTCCCGAGTACCCAAGGTACACGATTACCTGCCGTTAGCGCCACGGTGGTCCACGAATGCCATATTGTTACCGCACGAGGTTCCCACGATGTCAAACTCTGGTTACCTCTTGCGTCAAGTCGCACCGTGAAAAGGGGGTTTAAGTGCAGCTAGTAAAAGTAGTTATTGTTTAATATATAAATAACAATGAGGATAATGTGTCAGGGCAATCACAAATCCCATTGAAAATTCAGGTCAAGTTTTCCAACAGATTTGTGTAAGATTGTCTGCCTCAGTTGAGGCCAATTTCAAATGCATCTTTCTTTGATAATGTTAACCTAAAATGTAAACTCTGTTCTCTCTCCACAACTGTGCCTAACTTGGTGAATGTCGCCAGCATTCTCGACTTTTATCTCAGCTTTTTTGCAGTTGGATCAATAAATATCTAGGCCAGAATATTTTTCTTAAAATAGCTCGATGCAGCACCAAGTCCAAGGAGGGTATAATGAAATGGGAGTATTTAAGCTTGTCCATTCCCTCGGACACTGGAACCTTCTCTAGACTTACAAGACATTGTGTTCTCTGCTCATCTTCATTTCTGCCCTCTTTTAATCAGTCTACCATTTATCAATGTTGTAATGGGCCAGCACTTGTTGAGAAACACCAGCACGGTGGCGCAGTGGTAGAGTGGCTGCCTTACAGCGCCAGAGACCCTGACCACGGGTGCTTGTCTGTATGGAGTTTGTACGATATCCCCATGACCTGCGTGGGTTTTCTCCAAGATCTTTGGTTTCCTCCCACACTCCAAAGATGTACGGGTATGTAGGTTAATCAGCTTCAGTATAAATGTAAATTGGTCCTAGTGTGTGTAAGATGGTGTTAGTGTGCGAGGATCGTTGGTCAGGGCGGACTCGGTAGGCCGAATGGCTTGTTTCCACACTGTGTCTCTAAAACTAAAACTAAAAAAAATTAAAACTCTTCGATACATTTTACCCATTCTGTGCCCAGAAGGCTAAGATCCTTTGAAAGCAGCAGAGTCTGGTGCCACTGCATGAACTTGCTTCATTCCTTTTAGTTCAGCTGCAATTCTGCCCACTAAGTCTGTGCTGGGTTGCATCTGGTGCAGAAATATCAACATATTCATTTCAATGTAAAGGCCATGAGGGGGGAAAACAGTTGATTGTTTAAAAAACAGTTTAGGTGACTTTTTTCTTAGTTCTTAAATTCTTTGTAGCTATATAAGTTAATTGTTCTTAAGTTTTATTAGGTCTCTAAATGTCAGTGGCATTCAGAAATATTCCAAGCCTTTGATCTGCTTGACAGCTTGCAAAGCTAGGAGCTTGCCTTCGCCAGCTGTTGAAGCTTTTCCCCAGCTGATTCATGCCAGGGCTGGTTGTGGCCCACCCACATGATTGCATTGTGTGGCTCAGTGTCCTGCTGCGACTCAGGACCATTAGTGAGGGTCAAGTCAAGGCAACGTCAGGGGATCCACAACAAATAACTCCATGCTTTTCTTCCTTGCGTCACTGGCACACAACATTGAAAACATCATACAAATGCATGTTGTTGTCGTTTAACCCATTGCATTGTAGAGACAAAGATACAAAGAGCAAATGGCATGAAATAAATTAACAAGCCATATGCATGCATCTACACTGTATATGCTGCCAAACAAAGCCTTTAATGATTCATATCACAAAAATGCAAACAAAAGCTTTTTTCTGTATCTCGGTACACACAATAGTAGTAAACCAATACCAATATCATATACCACCAAGTCTTTGCTTGACTTGCCTTCAAAGACCCTGAGAATGGACATATGTGAATGGCATACATTTTCAGTTCAGTTTCGAGAATGTTAAGGGCCTGTCCCACTTAGGCGACTTTTCAGCGGACTGCCTGCAACCTTCAAGCTCGAGGCACTCGCCTGAAAAAAGGCGAACTGGAACGGTGACCATCAGAGCAGAACACACACACACACGCACACACACACGCACACGCACACGCACACGCACACGCACACGCACACGCACACGCACACACACACGCACAGCAAAGGCGGGGGCCAGGGAAAGCGGGGGGAGCGCTGTCTGAAATTCACACAGTGAAAAGCTAAGGTGATATAGACACACACCACGATGAACAGGAGTGGAGACACTTTTAAGAAGCCAGACAACTTTTAATAAGCCAGAGATACACAGCTGTGAAGTTTAGCGGGCATTTAACATTACCAGTCTATTTTCCTTGGTTCTGAAAACTCGTGCTTACTTTTTTTTTCCCCAATGAGACAATGAAAATGCCTGGTCAGCAAAGGAGATTAACTGAAACTACCTACTGCTACCTCGACTACCTACAACGCCATGGCGACCCCACCACCACCGCACCTACCACTACAGAAAATATTGATTTTCTCCATGGCGACCAGTTTTTGGTCGCAGAAAAATGTTCAACATATTGAAAAATTTGCTGCGACTATACTGAGGCCGCGACTAGTTCCCAGAATGCGGGAACTCCTCTCGACCATGAAGGAGACTCACCAGACACCACCAGCGAACATGTGCCGACCATGTGGCGACCATCAGGCGGGCGCAGAGTTTCCTGCACTAACCTAAAAAGTCGCCTAAGTGGGACAGGCCCTTTAACATTATTGCACCCTATTTCCTTAGTTAACTATTAGATTGCATGGGCACACCGTGAAACACAGGATGGTGAAATTGCAATGGTGCGACAAGCATCACCTTACTCTGGAGAAATTCTCAGGCAAGATACTAAACTTGTCACGGCACATTGTTGGGCACTGGAAGGAGAGCTTTACTCTGGCTGCTTTACATCTGACTGGGAGTGGTTTTATGCTGATGTTGGAGATCTGAAATGGGAAGAGTTCCATTGCCTGGCAGAAGCATCAGTCAGCATAATAAAGAGGAAAAAAAATGATTTTTGGACAAAACAGAGGAAAACAGACATTTTTGTTTAGGGAGTAACTGCTGATGCTGGTTTAAACCGTAGACACAAAAAAGCTGGAGTAACTCAGCGGGACAGGCAGCATCTCTGGAGAGAAGGAATGGGTGACGTTTCGGGTTGAGTATGACGAAGGGTCTTGATCCGAAACGTCACCCATTCCTTCTCTCCAGAGATGCTGCCAGTCCTGCTGAGTTACTCCAGCTTTTTGTGTTTATCGTAGACTTTATTGTTTGCCACTCCATGGCACTCTGTCCATCTGAGGATGAGGTCAAAAGTTATAAGAAATCCAGCGGCAACAATTCAGATTTCAGGAATAAGACCGGAGCATCTCTGTTCATTACCCCGTAGGGTTTTTATGTCAATATCTGGTAGTTGGAGCCTGTATTGGGAGAGCTGTCCCATAGACAAGTCATGCAATGGCCCAACATTGTAGCAGAGTGAAACCTATACATTTTTGGCACTGGGGGAATGGGGGGTTTATAGCAATTGGTCCTCCACATCCTGACAACATCTTAGGTGGGTGAACAGTGGTTGGGAGCTCAACTCCCAGTCACACAAATCAACATTACAAGTTCAACATCAGCAATCAGCATCCTGTGGCGGCTCCTAAGGGTCGTGCCATTATGCTGCCGAACCCCTCGGCACAGGAGTGGTGCAGTCCGGAGGCGGCCCTCAGCCGGAGGGTTTAAAAGGCAGGGTTTGGGTGCCATCTTCCTCTGGTTTCGTCTTCCCTTCAACCGGGAGGAATAAAATAAAGGTGCTTCTCAAACACTGGACTTCGTGCCTCCTTTTGAGACCCACGCACCACAATCCTAGTAAAACATTTGCTGCTTCTGCCACACTTGTTGAACACTATGAATGTAGTACATAAAACAGTGCAGCACACAAACAGGCCCTTCGGCCCACAATGTCTGTGCCAAACATGATGTCAAGACCATCATGCCTGCACATGATCTATATCGTTCCATTCCCTGCGCTTCCATGTGCCTTTCCAAAAGTTTCTTAAATGCCACTACCACCCCAAGCAGTGTGTTCCCTGCACTCACCAAACATTGCCCAGCACCTCTCCTTTAAACTTTGCCCCTCACACTTTGAAACTATGCCTTTAGTATTTACTATTTACATTCTGGGATAAAAAAGGTTCTGACTGTCTACCCTATCTATGCCTCTCATCATTTTATATACTTCTATCAGGTCTCCCCTCAACTTGGATTCCATGAATCATGTGAGATCACGTGGTGCGTGGAATCCAAGATGTACAACCGCAAAGGAGGCTGCTGAGTGAAAAGAAATGGACTCTATCTCAGCCGTTTGGCAAGGCCCAGGCAAAGGAGCCAGCAACCAGACAGGCTCAGGATTTGCAACATCACCCAATGAAAGCCTAAGTGTTAACAAGTTGGGGTCTAGCTCTGTGGCATGTTCAGGAAGAGGGAAGGACTGCCTGAAGGGTAAATGTTATTGTTGTGGTAATACTCAACATCTGGCTACTAAGTGCAGATGCAAAGAGTCTGTTTTCCATAATTGTGGTACCGAGAGACATCTGTCAACAGTTTGTTTGAAAGCTTACCAGACCTTCTAAAAATCCTGCAACACAGTAATGCCTATTGGGAAGAAGAGTCAATGGTATTGTATGCATGAAATGAGTGAAGAAGGTGATGTGCTAGATGGAGGGTATAGACAGTTTATGTTAAGTAAGAATGTTACTGAAACTTTCCTGGTTCTTGAGCAGCAGTATCAGTCATGTTGTTGGTTTAGTTCATTGTCACGTGTACCGAGATCCAATGAAAAACTTTTGTTGCATGCTAACCAGTCAGCGGAAAGCCAATATATGATTAGAATCAAGCCACCCACAGTGTACAGATACATGATAAAGGGAATAACATGATTAACGTTTAGTACAAGGTAAAGTCCAGTAAAGATCAATCAAAGATAGTCGGGGGGCAGGTGGCTAGGAGGATGCAGTAGCTCAAGACTTGGATATTGCTCTATAGTTATAAATGTGAGAGCCATTTTGGGGCAAAAACAAAGCCTATATGTGCCATTGGGATCTGCGAGACCTAGTGTCTGGTACAATGAAGGTGCATTGTCTTTCATCATAAAGCAGAGAGGCAACAGATTTGAATAGGAAGGGAGGTAGGGATACAGGGTCTGGTGAGATATTGACAGTTTTGGTCTCCAAGAGGGGAAGAAGAGGGAGTGCATAGACGGTTCTGATTCTTCTGTCTGGACTGTCTTATGATGGGATGGGATCTCCCTGAATAAATCATAGAACTGGCTAAATCAAAGATATGACAGGCTAGATGCAGGAAATATAGCAGGGAAGTCCAGGACAGGGGTCAGCTTAAGATAAGTAAATGCCTGTATCAAACTTTTTTCACACAGGACTGGTAACTCTTACCTCTGAGGGGTAGTTGGTGCTAAACTTTAGGTGGCAATGTGGCAAGCAGGGGGTGAAGAAGGCCAAAGTGCCAAAATATACCGTTCGCAGGAGTTCCCACGGTACCCGCAAGAGTCATTACGGATATCGCACGGTTATCGCACTGGCATCTGCGTTCATACAATGTTGCAACGCTCACCAGAAAGTGCTCAAGTCACTCTTGGAGAAATTCAAAAAGTGTTTGAATTTTTCATCATATGCAGAGAGGAACAGATCAAAGGAATAGGGATATCTGAGATTGATGCAAAGAGGGGAAGAAGTGACATAAATCTTCTTCTTCTGGCTATAATGGGATGGGATCCTGAATAAATCAGAACTGGCTATCAAAGATATGAATAGAAGAAATATAGCAGTCAAGAGCATGAAGTAAATGCCTGTATCAATTGGACTTAACTCTTGCCTTGAGGTGTTGTGATAAACTTGGTACGATGTTTGAAACACCTCAGCTTGTCTTCAAGTATTGTACCTTACATTATAGGTGGCGCCGCGTGAGCAGCCTCGCCAGCCCTTTTCCACTTTTTTGGGTTTTAGTGTGGGCTTTTTAGTGTATTTCAGTGGGGGGGGGGGGGCAGGGAAGGGGGAAACTGTTTTTTAGTCACTCACCTCGGTGGAATGCGACTTTTCTCCTAGTCGCATTTTCGCCCTCCCTCGTAGCCTAACAGCTTGGATTGGTGCAGCCTCTCCCTGAGTCGGGCCCAGAGCTGCAGCAGCGGGTGCAGTGCAGAATTTCCATCGCGGGGCCGGGCGATTGTTTGCCGGGGATCTCCAGAGGAAGTGCTCCGATCGCTGTCCCACGTACTATAACATCCTGAAGCTACGGTCTGCGGAGCTTCTAGCCGCAGGCGCAGCGTGGAATTTCCATCGCGGAGTCTGAGATCCGTCGCAGGGGATCGCCAGAGAAGAACTCCGACCGCCGGCCGGCGGCCTATAACATCGTGAAGCCGCGGGCTCCGGTAGGAAGCGGCCGATTCAGGACCTCCAAGCTGCGGAGTGTCCGGCCATCCCGACGTTGGAGTTTTGAGCATCACGATGAGAGGGCCGGTACGTTGGGCTGTCCGTAGCGGCGACTGTGGAGGGTTCGTGGCCTCGACCACGGATGACCAAAGGAGGAGGGTTGTCTGAACATTATTGCTTTCCATGTCAGTGAAGAATGTTGAATCCACTGTGGTGGATGTTCATGTTGTATTCTATTGTGTATTGTGCTCTTTTTGATTGTGTGGCTGCATGGTAAATCAAATATCACTGGACCTTAATTGGTGCATGTGGCAATAAACGTGAACTTGAACAAACTTACAAATTGGCGATGAGCTAAAGAGACCATGAGAAGTAGGTGTAGATTGATGCTGTTCAGCCACTAACCAAATGTTGCTAGCTTCACTAACTCCACCCCATCACCAGAGCTATAACAGCACTCTCCTCCTCCTACAGTCAGCAGATGCTGCACGAGGTCCCAAAGGCTGACAGCTTCCATGCTGTGCTTGTACAACAGTGATTAAAGCTATGTTTGATCTAATGATCTATTGTCATCAGTCACACGTCATTTACAGTAGGTATTGTTGAACCAGCTGAACATTATGATTTGGGCTGTTCCACGAGTTCCTGAAAAGAGGATAGTTGGCACTCATAGGATCTGGATACCTCCCAAAGAGTAATGGATAGTTTGAGCTAAGGTCTGTCAGATGGTGGGGGCTCTGAAAGGACAGAGCTGAAAACAATGAGATCTAGATAATGTACTTCCATGATCCAATGAATGAGGAAATGCAAGTATGCCTTTGCCTCAGTTGCAATCTATTTTAGCATCAAGATAAATGCTGGAGAAAGCCCCAACTGTGTTGGCAAGCAACTTAAAATGTTGAAATTCACTGAGTTTTCAACTACTAGAGGTAATTTATGCCATCATAAAATACTGTTAGAACTTTTAATTCATTCTATTTAGATGTTACAAACAATACATGTTCTAGTGGCAGCACGCCTGCTCTGGTAGGCGGGGTGGCACAGCGATAAAGTTGCTGCCTTACAGCGCTTTCAGTGCCAGTGATGCAGGTTCGATCCCAGCTACGGGGGAAGTGTATGGAGTTTGTACATTCTCCCCGTGACCACATGGGTTTTCTCCAAGTTCTTCGGTTTCCTCCCACACTCACTCACTCCAAAGACGTACAGATTTGTAGATTTATTGGCTTGGTATAAATGTAAAATTGTCCCTAGTGTGTGTTGAATAGTGTTAATGTGCGGGGATCGCTGGTTGACATGGACTCAGTTGGCCAAGGGGCCCGTTTTCGCTCAGTATCTATAAAACTAGAAAAAGTAAAACTGGTGAACCTAATGAATTCAAAGGGACCAAGGAAAACAAGACTGGTGAGTTTAAAGCCAGACTAGGAATCGATGCAGGTGAGTTTAAAGGGAGCACAAACAAGAAACAGAGGCCTGAAGTTTAAAGGAAGCATTGGTAAAAAAGGCCCTATTAATTTTAAAGAGTGGTGAAAATGGATCTTTTGAACTAAGGGAACATGGGTATTGGAACAGGTTAAGGGAGTTTAAAGGAGGTCTGGAAAACCACACTGAGTGAGCTTGATGCCAAACCACCAGGATATCTGAACTATCAGATAGGGATTATCGGTTTTACCCTAATTTCAATGTAAGTATATTTAATAATAAATCACAAATTTCACTCAAATAACATTTGTATTTTCCAAATTTACACATGTACTAAATCAGACAAAATCCAATGTCTAAAATTATTAAAAGGGCTTGTTATAGCATAAAAATGTCTGTAGTTTGTGATTTGGGTGGGATGTTAATTTGTATAGTTTGTGATTTAACTAGGATGCTAGAATGGTGTCTGTGTAATTTACTACATACGTCGTTTGGCTCTCTCAATTTTGCAGGTAGTTATATTTTGGTAAGTTACAGTTTTCACTGTACTTTTATACGTCCCTGACAATACCCTCCTCTATTAATAGGATAGCACCACTAGAGACTGGGTGCAATGGTCTACACCAAAGTCGGAATTACATTTTGCATGCCTTGCTAATGTTCTGGCTTTCCTCCTCTGTACTAAAATCTTAAGTGACAACACAAGTAGATAGAGTGATTTAAAAGGTGTATGGTATGTTTGCCTTCATTGGTTGGAGCATTGAGTATAAGAGTCAGGAAGTCATGATACAAGTATATAGGACTTTGATTAGGCCGTATTTGGAGTATTACATGTAGTCCAGCTCACCCCTCCTAAGATGAAGGATTTGGAGAGGGTTCAGATGAAGTTTACACACTTAATGATGTTGTCTGTGTTGGCAGTGGCTTAGACATTAAGGTTGGCCACTGAATTCTTGAATGGGGACGAATCCACTGACTCTAAACAGTTTTGCAGGAGCTCATCTAATTCCGCAGACCAGCGTTGTGCGACTTTTTGTACCAGATCCTCATGTTTACGCTTCTGATTATAAGTAGGAAGTAGGGGCACAGTCTGATGGTCAGAGTTTCCAAATGGCAAGCAGGGATCATAAAGTCATAACTGATAAGAGTAGAATTAGGCCATTCGGCCCATTACGTCTATTCTGCCATTCAATCATGGCTGATTATCCCTCCTAACCCCATTCTTCTGCCTTCTCCCCATAACCTCTGACACCTGTACTAATCAAGAATATCTATCTATCTCTGCGTTAAAAATATCAATTGACGGCCTCCATAGCCTTATCTGGCAAAGAATTCCACAGATTCACAACCGTCTGACTAAAGAAATGTCTCCTCACCTCCTTCCTAAAAGAACATCCTTTAATTCTGAACCATGACCGCTAGTCCTAGACTCGCTCACCAATAGAAACATCCTCTCCACACCTACTCTACCCAAGCCTTTCACTATTCTGCATGGTTTCAATGAGGTTCCTCCTCATTCTTCTTAACTCCAGCGAGTCCAGGCCCAGTGCCGACAATCGCTCATCATATATTAACCCACTCATTCCTGGGATCATTGTTGTAAACCTCCTCTGGACCCTCTCCAGAGCCAGCACATCCTTCTTCAGATATGGTGCCCACATTTGCTCACAATATTCCAACCGTGGCCTTGACAGCACCTTATAGTGCCTCAGCATTACATCCCTGTTTTTGTATACAAATCCCCTTGAAATAAATGTTAGGATGGGGGTGGTAGGCATTTGTGATGATGGTGCATCAGTGGTTAAGGATGTTTGGGCTTTTGAAGATGTTTTGATATGTTTTTGGAAGCACACTCTTTTGAGGTTGACCCGACTATATTGTGGTCTTGTGGTATTTTGTTTCAAGGATATTGGTAGCATGTTTAGCGCATGTAGTGCAAGCTTCACATCCACCATGCGGTGTTGACCAGGAAGCAAACCCCTCTGTTCCTTACCTTGCCCGAGGATAGTGTACAGTCCATCTGGTGAATTGAGAAGCCCTCAGGTTAAATGACAGTCAGGTGAAGAGAGTGTGAGCTATGTCTCTGCAAAACGGAGCACATGGC
The DNA here is from genome assembly GCF_028641065.1 of Leucoraja erinaceus. NCBI lineage: Eukaryota > Metazoa > Chordata > Chondrichthyes > Rajiformes > Rajidae > Leucoraja > Leucoraja erinaceus. The sequence continues at coordinate 53,013,303 of NC_073384.1, read as the reverse complement.
AGTCTCTCCGTTCCCTCAGGCAGGTGAGTTTAGCTTTAATTTCATCCAGTTTGTTTTCATTGGCTTGGATATTTACCAGGACTATGCTGTGGAAGTGAGAGGAGGAGGGGAGATGGTGGACTTGGTGCAGGACCTAAAACCACAATGTTTCAGTCTCACCTGCAGCCAGAGGGTCTATCATGCTTCCTGGGTAAGTGGCTGCTTCTGATCAGATCCAGGAGTTGGTGTGCAAAGTTGCCATTTCAGGAGGTATGTAGAGGTGTCCTAGAGTCATGGTCATAGAGTCATAGAGTGATACAGTGTGGAAACAGACCCTTTGGGGGCTGTCTGTTGCGCTAGTATGGGTGTTGCGGGCTGATGGTACTGGTTTCCAGAGGGCTAGTATAGACATTGTGGGCCGTATGGATGCTTGGGCAGGCATCCAACTGTTGCAACGATTTTAAAAGCCAAGCCAAGGCAAACAATTGGGCTGCAGCTACCCGAGAACCAAAATTCATTTTGTGAACACAAACTTGTTAAAGATAAACAGTTGGGCTGCAGACACCCGCAAAAATTCATCTTGTGAACACAAACTTGGTAAAAAAAGGTGAGGCAAGCAATTGGGCTGCAGACACCCGACAACCAAAATTCATTTTGTGAACACAAACTTGGTAAAAAGGGCTGCAGCCACTTTACAGCCGCATCGAGGGGACTCACCGTGTAGTAGACGTGCGTTCAGTGGTATTCGCAGCTCAGAGAGCTGTGACCTTCTCGCGTCCTGGTCTGGCAGAGACTAAATGAGGCATGACACTTCCTGGTGTTATAGTCCCTCCCCCTGCCGCCAGCGGGGGCAGCAGAGAGAATGGAGAATTTTGTAAAAACATTAATATCTCTCATTTTCATCGATGGAAAAAATCCTCCGCACTCATATGGCGGAGGGGGGCTCTGAGCAAGGTGGCCAAAAATGACGGCCATAGGTGGCGGCGTTCTCTGGAAATCGCAGCACAGTTGGCCAAAAGCGGTCAAGATCAGAGATTTAGTAATATAGACATAGTAGTTGCATATATTTCTGCATGTGAATAGCTACAGTGAGAGGTATCTTCAAAATAAGACCTTCATAGCTCACGTCTAAAATGTAACCATAGAAACAGTGCTAGTGATGTCATACACATTCAAGAGGACACAATTATGTAACAAAATCTCAAGCATGGAGACTGCAAGGTGACTTGGATAGGCGGGGTGAGTGGGCAAATGTTTGGCAGATGCAGTATAATGTGGATAAATGTGAGGTTATCCATATTGGTGGCAAAAACAGGAAAGCAGACTATTATCTAAATGGTGGCCGATTAGGAAAAGGGGAGATGCAGCGAGACCTGGGTGTCATGGTACACCAGTCATTGAAAGTAGGCATGCAGGTGCAGCAGGCAGTGAAGAAAGCGAATGGTATGTTAGCTTTCATAGCAAAAGGATTTGAGTATAGAAGCAGGGAGGTTCTACTGCAGTTGTACAGGGTCTTGGTGAGACCACACCTGGAGTATTGCGTACAGTTTTGGTCTCCAAATCTGAGGAAGGACATTATTGCCATAGAGAGAGTGCAGAGAAGTTTCACCAGACTGATTCCTGGGATGTCAGGACTGTCTTATGAAGAAAGACTGGATAGACTTGGTTTTTACTCTCTAGAATTTAGCAGATTGAGAGGGGATCTTATAGAAACTTACAAAATTCTTAAGGGGCTGGACAGGCTAGAAGCAGGAAGATTGTTCCCGATGTTGGGGAAGTCCAGGACAAGGGGTCACAGCTTAAGGATAAGGGGGAAATCCTTTAAAACCGAGATGAGGAGAACTTTTTTCAGACAGAGAGTGGTGAATCTCTGGAACTCTCTGCCACAGAGGGTAGTTGAGGCCAGTTAATTGGCTATATTTAAGAGGGAGTTAGATGTGGCTCTTGTGGCTAAGGGGATCAGAGGGTATGGAGAGAAGGCAGGTACGGGATACTGAGTTGGATGATCAGCCATGATCATATTGAATGGCGGTGCAGGCTCAAAGGGCCGAATGGCGTACTCCTGCACTTAATTTCTATGTTTCTATGTGTATTCAATGAATTGCAATTTTAAAACAAGCATGAATCACATCTCCTTCAGGAAAACTAAATCAGGCATTCAAACAAAAATTTATGACTGTGTTTTTTGTTGATTCCCACGTTTAAAATATTGATCACCAGGGGCCACCATCCCTTCTGCACATTCTTCCTGTGTTTCAAGCCTCATAAAAATATCTGTAACTGAGGTGTCCCTTTTGCAGTTCAGAACAAAACCTTGATTTATTTATTTTGGAACATTTGATTACTTCAGGGTTGCAATAAAACCCACGGAGAGGAAAGATTCTTGCAGTTTAGGCCCATCCTAAGTTCACACAATCAATTAAAATCCACTATTAAATGTTTATAACGTTTTCTGTAAAATGTAACTCTGAATCGTCTTACCTCTTTCCTTAACAATTCAGAGCATGATAATATAATATTTACTGCTGTTCAAATATTCCCCAACAGATTTCCCCATAATGAGAGATAGTTTTACTGTCCATTCTTTAGTCAGAGGGTGGTGAATCTGTGGAATTCATTGCCGCAGATGGCTGTGGAGGCCAAGTCAATGGATATTTTCAAGGCAGAGAATGATAGATTCTTGATTAGTACAGGTGTCAGGGGTTATATGGAGATGGCAGGCGAATGAGATTGAGAGGGAAAGATAGATCAACCATGATTAAATGGCGGAGTCGACTTGATGGGCCGAATGGCCTAATTCTGCTCCTAGGTCTTAGGAATTTATGACACAAGAAAATTCAATTATCAAGATTTGAGGAAATCTGCCTAGATTTTGCCATTTAAACAATTACTGTCCCAGTCTGTCTAATTCTTAAATCTTGATGTAATTTGCCCACAATATCCCTCTTTCATCTCTTCCTGCTATTTATTATCCCAAAGGATATATGCAATAGCATCCAAATGCCGTCTTTGATCCATGTCCTTAGCAATCGCGTAGTAAGAATCGGACATCCCTTTGTTCTAGCAATATACAGGCCAACCTTTACATGAACGGCAGCCAATTGGCACAAAAACCACATGGAGTAGGAAATAAAGGATGAGAATCTCGCATCATCAAATTTCCAATTTATACTTGTATTAACCCAAATCCTAAGTGCTGTATGTTAACACTGGGCTGGCTGTGGAATTTGGTGCCATCATCTTTAATAAATTTCCAACAGATGTTACGTGACAATGTGCATGGCAAGAATGAGGTTACTCAGTTACAAGGGGCTACTGGGGTCTGGATGTGAAAGAGGATGGAACAACTCCAATTTCTAGCATTTCTACCCAGAGACGGTGAAGTAAGTGTTACTTCAATAACTCCTCGCGTCTAATTATTTTTTTCCTGGCCCACTGAAGCAGCAAAAATACATTTTTATGTAAATATTCATTATTTAGCACATCTGCTATAATCATGCAATTTATTAAAGGGAAGTCTGCCCAGAGGGTAAGGAAGATCGGAGCTGGAGTGCGCCATGTATCCGAACAAAGCTAACGATAAGAAAGCTTTCTAAAAGGAGAAAATTAAAGCATTACAAAACGGGACTGACCAGCAGTTTTGAAATAATTAGCAGGTGAAGAGTGTGCTAATGAAGTCTCACAGGAACCAAAAATAATACTGCAGGAAGAACATGCTACATACAAAGGAATTACATTCAACAGACCTTTCCATGCACCTCCGCACCAAATCTCCCTCCCAGCACGTGAGAGTCTGGTGTAAGGAGCAGAAGAGAGACTGAGACCCTATCTTTGGTTTCCAGCCTGGCTTGACACCACCCTGTGGATTAGACAAGGGCCATGGCAAGGACTAAGGTTACACAAGACCTACAGTTCTAATACCCAGAAACAGAGTCAGCCACACCATCCAACAGAGAAAAACACCTGAGGCAGTACTTTTTGTAGAAAGTCATTTCATTCCTTGCTGTTAATGTCTGTGGTGGATTGTCATCCAATAGGCTTTTTAAACTGTTTAATTCACCCATAGCATTTAATGAATGAAATCTATTTAAAATCCCAGTAATGTTTTTTGTAATATTTAAAAAAAAAAGAAAATCTAGTTTTGAGCTATTTAGATGTGTTGATACTCCATAGCATCACGTGTCAACACAAATAAAGCACTGATCTGAGTAATAAGTTTGAAAAAGGTGAGATCCACATTACCAGGCAGGAACATTAAGGCAACTTGTTATGGTCAGGGAGATTTGTTGAATGCTTTAGGCGAGCTCTTAACTTCAAGACTCTGCCACCAACCCCATACTTGACAGCATGATGGGCTAGATGCTGATTTGCACCTCTGGCGGTGTGATTCTCATACATACAAACATAGCACTTTGTACAGGAACAGACCCTTCAGCCCACTCAGTCTGTTCTGAACATGATGCCAGGTTAATCTCCGCTGCCCTCACGTGATCCACATCCTTCCATTACCTACGTGTCCATGTGCCTAACTAAAAACCTCCTAAACACCATTATCCTATCTGCTTCTACAACTTGCCCTTGAATTAGCAATGTTACAAAATTTTGAGATTTAAAAAATCAAGTCTTTAATTTATCCCCTCAGATAAAGCATAAAAGGATAAATCAGACCAATTCATAATGAGTTGGTCTCCATTCGTCGTTTTTTTGGAATCATATGGTGCAACACAATTGTAAAAAATAACTGTTTCAGGACTGGACGAGGGTTGGTCAAGACTATAAATAATGATCTCCTTTTCTTTTCACTATTTTCTCTCTCAACTTTCTTCATTTACTCGTTTTCTTTCTTCACACACTATATATTTCACATTTTTCTATCCTTTACTATCTAACTTCTTTTTCTTATTCTCATCTTTTTTCAATGTAACAAAAAAAAAAGAAGTTGTACATAAAATGTATTATGAAAATATATATTAGGCACTTTGGTGCCATATGACTGTGCTTACTTCTAATAAAATAAAATATTTAAAAAAAAAAAAAAGAAAAAGATAAAACATAAAAATAAGTTTAATTTGACACCTAATTCATTTCGTATCTTCAGTATTAAAAAAGTTATGGCCATTTTCATACTCGGAAATTGGCCTCTTGTTCCCTATTGCTTTTTCATTGACTTAACACGAAAGCTGTGATTGAGAACATTTAAAAGCCGATAACTTTCTTAAAATTTAAGAGAATTGAAAGAAATTTTCAGTTATTATAGATTGAAGCATTCTGAAACAAATATGAAACACTTAATTAGATGACTTGAAATTAAAACATATAATTAGTTAGTTGCCTAATTGTAGCTAATTACAAAATTCAATTACTAGATCTAAACATCTATCAATTTCTTAAGAATATATTAAACATTTTAAATAGCCTGTGTCCAAATAACATTCACACAAGAATTCACAATATAACATAATTTTTAAATCTCATTGTCATGGGTTTATAGGCCAAATGGAAGGAATTTAATGTTTAATACCTGTAAATTAATGGCCATTTAAATCAGCTTGCGAGTGGGATTTTCTGGAACGGGACCATTTGGAACGTTCAGGATGCGATGAATTTCGTCCCCCATATTGGCAGCAAATACAATGCCGGTTCTTCAGGGGGGAAAATCATCGTTTCGCAACTTAAAATGTGAATTAAATACATCTTAAGAAACACTTTTATACATAAAAATAAACTACTTTATTTTACCTGGTCCTCTATAAAATCCGGCCCAGTTGTCGGCATTGACGGCTTCAGAAGCTGATTTTAAAATCATTCCAGCGATTAACTTGACAGTTGAATTTTTATTTTTAAAAACACACAGAACGGTCGTAGGAACGATTCTTTAGCAACATCTTGCACTCCAACAAATATAATTCAGGACCAGGTCGGTGATGCGTTGGGCAATTTTCACCACTCTCTGCAATGCCTTCCGGTCAGAAACAGAGCAGTTGCCATACCATACTGTGATGCAGTTGGTAAGGATGCTCTCGAGCCTTTGATGTCTCCAGCCTTTGATATTTCCACCCTGGGAACAAAGGTTCTGACTGTCTATCCTATCTATTCTCCTCATCATTTTATATACTTCTATCAGGTCTTTGTCACCTTCCATGCTCCAGGGAAAACAATCCAAGTTTGTCCAACTTCTCCCAACAGCAAATGCCCTCTATTCCATGTAGCATTCTGGTAAACCACTTCTGCACTTTCTTCAAGTTCTCCACATCCTTCCTGGAAAGGAGCAAAACTGCACACAGTGCTCCAAATGAGGTCCTAGCACAGACTTGTGTGGAACACCACTAGTCACACTAATCACAGATGTGCAGCCAGAATAGTCCGCAGCGACCAGTGATCACCCCGTTCAGTAGCACTATCCTACACACCAGGGACGATTTACAATTTTACCAAAGCCAATTAACCGACAAACTTGGACGTCTTCGGAGTGTGGGAGGAAACTGGAGCACCCGTGGAAAACCCACGCGGTCACAAGGTGAACGTACAAACTCTGTACAGACAGCACCCATGGTCAGGATCGAACCAGGGTCTCCAGTGCTGTAATGCAGCAACTCTACCGCTGCGCCACCATGCTGCCCCTTATGCTCGTTGCATTGCCCATTGGAGAAGAGGTAGAAAGAGTCAGAATCTGTCCATAAACCCCAACAGAAACAAGCTGAGAATTTTTTTCTTACAAAAACTGAAATTGATTTGTTTCCATAAAGAATGGGAGAAACAGGAGGTTTCTTCTTGATTCTAAAGAGGAAGTTGTGGATCACTGCTGGACAACCCATCCCCCTGTTCCCAGAACTCTACATCCTTGGGTCAACAGAAACACCCCATGGCCAAGTGAATGTGCAGCCTTGCCCACCAGGCAGTTCATGATTCCCACTAGGATTAGGCCTGGAACACTGGACTAAAAAAGAACCCTGCCCCACACTTGCACTCACATCCTAAATTAAAGAAAGCTTTGAATGCCAATATAACTGACAGGATAAAACAAAGCAAAGAAAAATGCTTAAAGCTAGTGTCTACTTGACATTTAGTTGCAGATTTAGATATCTGTCCAATGAAAAAATACTACCTTGCAAAGAGGACTGGGATCTATAGGATTATTTTATTTTAATAATCGTCTGAATTAAGCAAAAGTTCTAAAGCTCGACAACAAATAATGTACAGCTATAAGTTTTGGAATAACATCTGCTGATCTGGAATGTAGGAGGAATGTTTTTCTAAAAAAAACCTTTGGCAAATTCAGTAAACTTCAGTGGTTGAACCACATTGCTCTTGTGTTACAGAGGAATGTAGTCACCCAGATGGCTAATGTCTTTGAACACGGCAATGTATGTGTTGGTTCTTATTCTAACTATACATAATGCCAGGATTATAATGAATCGTTGAAAGAAATTGAGAACTCCAAAAACACAAGCATCTTGTTTATTCCCACTCTCCCCAATCATACTGAGCATGTTCATGTGCATTGTATAAAGGCCATATATTTGCTCTTTTAATTTAGAGATACAGCGTGGAAACAGTCCCATTGGCCCACCGAGTCTGCTCCAACCAGCAATCACCCGATACAAACGGAGGTCAACTTACAGAGGCTTTTCACCTAATTAACCTAAAACCTGCACGTCTTTGGTGTGTGGGAGGAAACTGGAGCACTCAGAAAAATCCCACAAAGTAACAGGGTGAACGTACAAACTCCACACAGACAGCACCCGTGGTCAGGATCAAACCCGGGTCTCTGGTGCTGTAAGGCATCAACTCTACTGCTGTACCACTGTGGTCACCCTTTTGTTATTCGTACATTCTGTACATTTGTTCAAAAGTTATTCGTACATTCCCATTATTTACAGATTAACTTCTCTACAAATTATCCAAGTTCCTACAATCTTCTCAAAAGGAACAAAAGCAGCTGCTCGTGTGTCTCCTTCTTGACTTGAGAATGGTATTATTTCTTGACAATTTAACGGAATCTTGTGTTGTTTCGTCCATCGTGTCCACTGAATCAGCTTCTGGAAACCACTAGTGGTTGCACCATCAGTGTTCTCTTTATGTGTGTTGCAGGAATTAAGTATTTTTCATATTTACTTTTAACTCCCATCCAAGGCACGTCTTTGTACTGCACACTTCAACTAACACTTAACCATCCCACTTGTCAACATTAGCCTTGTTAGATGACTGTAATACACTAACTCGGTCATGCTGTTTAAAAATGTTTCACGATGCCATGAGTCATAATACATCCTTGCCTTATCTTCTTCTTTGTCATTCTTTAGTGGGACTCATCGTCCAATTTGGCCAAATCATGCTCAACCATTGACATTTACTTACTCTGGCAAAAGTTTTTTATTTAAAGAGAAACCATCCTTCTGCACTCTAGTTAAGCAGATATCAAACAAGAGGACATGACTTCAGAATTAAGGGACAGAAGTTTAGGGGTAATATGAGGGGGAACTTCTTTACTCAGAGAGTGATAGCGTTGTGGAATGAGCTTCCAGTGGAAGTGGTGGAGGCAGGTTCATTGGTATCATTTAAAAATAAATTGGATAGGCATATGGATGAGAAGGGAATGGACGGTTATGGTATGAGTGCAGGCAGGTGGGACTAAGGGAAAAAAGTTGTTCGGCACGGACTTGTAGGGCCGAGATGGCCTGTTTCCATGCTGTAATTGTTATATGGTTATATCATTGCAGCACTCATAGTTAGTTGCACTTGCATTCGCCTGATTCTCCTGTTCACATGTTCCTGTTGCAATGGCTTCATTTGAGCTGAAATGATTAGCTGTGTCATAAGAAAAAGACACGATTGTAACAAATGCAAAAGGTCACCCCACGCAGAGACCAATGCTTTGAAATGAAGGGAAAGTAGCTGCATTGCATTGCCAAATATTAGGCAACATTTGCCTTTGACAAACTATGATTATTTGAAGAGCATCACAAAAAGAAGGCAAATGAGGAATATTGCTTTATCCTAGAAGCACTGTAACAATAGTTGTGGATCGAGCTCAGTGGTAGAACACCTGGCTTTCATACATCAGGTCCAGAATTCCTATCCTGACATCTTGATGACTTTTAGGTTTGCACCATCAGCAGGACTTACACTTCAGGCTGCACGTGTAAGTATTATTACACACCATCCTTTAAGCTGGGCTGACGTTGCAGGGTAGAACTGACCTCCATGTCAGAGATGCTGCATTTTCAAATAAAACACAACTATCTTTGTCTGGTGTTGATAAAAAAAAGTCCCAAAACTCTATTTGAGAGAGAGCAGAAATATTTCCTTGTCATCACAGACAACATAAAGTGTGCAAGCAACACCAACAGAAACAAATTGCCAGCGACACATCATCTGCACAGCACCTTGGGATCGCTCAGGTATGTGAACAATGCTCAGTGGTAGCATGCTGAGTTTCTCAATCAGAAAATAGTCAGCTCATGCTTCATTCCACAGTATATAATACAAGTTGACATACTAGTTCAGAACTCCCAGCCCTGCTAACTTTAGGAGAAGAAATTTAAGGAAGATCTTGATTGTCCCTCTCAATTAGACGTTAAAAATGCCAAAGCACTTCAGAAAGCTGCGTGGTGTCATTTTCCAATATCTTAGAGAAGATTTATCCCTCATTTAAGATTATCTGGCCATCACCTCAATGCTGCTTTAATGATCCTGCTGTTGGTTGCCACATGGCAAAATTGACTGGAATTGAAGAGTACTTCTTTGGTTGTGAAATATCAAAAGGAGATTGCGAACGGCATTGTACAAAAGGAAGGCATGTCACAGAATACGCTATCAAACTTCGATCATATGTGCAGTGGGGAACAAACTGATTGGTTGCATCATGGTCTGATTTGGAAATTTGAACGCTCAAAAAATTAAGTAGGCAGCTGAAAATGGTTGACACTGCTCTGTCCATCATGGGGCTGACTTCCCCACCACCGATTTCCTTCCACCCTCCAAAGACGGGTTAATTGGTTTCAGTAAGAATTGCAAATTGTCCCTAGAGCGTAGGATAGTGTTAGTGTATGGGGATCACTGATTGGCATGGACTAGGTGGGTCAGGGCGGCTGTTTCCGTGCTGTATAACAAAAGAGTGTCAAATAGGAGAGAAGTGGAGGAATGAAATGTAAAGCCGGAGGGAGGGATATGGGGGGAGGGGAGGAGAGAGAGGACAGGTGGAGGTGAAGTAGGAATTATGAAAAGATAATGTGGGACTCAGGAATGGGAGATGAGTGTACGAAGGAGGGAAAGGAGCTGGGTGACATAGGGGGTGGGAGATGGTGGGAGAAATGCAGGCACAGGGAAGAGAGGAGGTGCAGAGGGGGAATTACTTGAAACTGGAAAATCAATATTCATATCATTAGATCGTAAGCTTGCCACGCAGAATATGAGGTGCTGATCCTCCAGTTTGCATGGAGCCTTCCTTTGGCAATGTGTGAGACCAAGGAGAGAAAGGTCAGTATGGGAATGGGAATGGGAATGGGAAGGGAAGTTAAATTGCTTACAATCGGGAGTTCCAGGTGGCTTTGCGGACCAAGCACATGTTCAGTGAAACGGTCATCTAGTCTACACATGGTCTTGCCCATGTAAAGGAGGCCATGTCAGAATCACAGAATACAATGGACAAGGTGCACATGTACCTCATCTCACCTGGAAGGGCTGCTGGGGTCGCTAGATGGAAGTGAGAGTGGAACTGTAGGGACAGCACTGCATAAGAACGGTATGAACATAGAATTCTCCAAATTCGTATTAAGCCTTCTTCCCCCCCCGCCCCCCTCCCTTTTTCTCATAACATCCCACCCTGACCCTGATGTGCAAGGGGATGGGGGGCAGGGGCAGGGGTCTACTGTGGGAACACTCCATCCGCTACAACCAAAGTCCGTTATAAAGAGGTCCTTACGGCGGCAGGCAGTAGATAGAAATGTTCACTGAGCTCTGGTAACTTTGTTTGCGCCAAAACATGGCGACACTTGTGCACTGCCTAGGTGAGGTCTATTGTATGATTTTACCTGATTGTATGCAAAACAAAGCCTTTCACTGTACCCAGGTACATGTGACAATAAAGTGTCATTGACAACCAACTAGTGACATTGGAACAAAAGTACTTTAGCACCTCCCAGTTTGCAAAAAGATATCCGTGGGAGATATGTTCATTAATAAAGGAGTCTAATGATTTGAACCTTTGGTCAAAGGATCTTGGATGGAGCTGCTTCCAAACCATGCTGTGATGCATCTCGATAAAATGCTATCGACGACACTTGTGTAGAAGTTGGTGAGGGGTGTTGGGGACTTGCTGAATATCCTAGGCCTTCTAAGGAAGTAGAGGCATTGGTGTGTTTTCTTGGCTATTGCTTCGATATGACCATCGGCCATCTCTACTTAGGTGCCATCAAGCTCCCAAAGTCGATTACAATATCCTTTGTCTTGCTGACGTTGCGAGAGAGGTTGTTGTCCTGGCATCAGGTTATGAGGTTCTCAATCTCCTTCCTGTACTCCGTCTCGACATTAGTAGCTCTCCAGCCCATTATGGTGGTGTCATCTAGAAACTTGTAAATTGAGTTGGATTGGTATTTGACTGCACTGTAATGAATGTATCAGGGGTATAGAAGGGGGCTGAGAACACCAGTGTTGAGGGGTGTCATGGAGGATGATTTGTCCCCTATCCTCAATGATGGTCAGGAAATCGAGGATCCAGTTGCTGATGTGCTTGCTGACTCAAAGTTCAACGAGTTTGGAGAAGTGCTTGGATGGAATAATGGTATTGAAAGCAGAGCTGTAATCTCTGAATAGGAGTCTCCTGCACAATAAGAACAATTTACAGAAGCCAATTAGCCTTTGGAGCATGGAAGGGAACCAGAGTACATGGAGAAACCCCACGCAGTCACAGGGAGAATGTACAATCTCCATTCAGACTGCACACTGACCCAGGTTCATAATCAGGATCGAACCTGGGTCTCTGGTGCTGTAAGGCAGCAACTCCACTGTACCACTGTGCTGTCCTAAAGAAAGGTCTTGTATGCAGTGGTCTTTGCCTTCTTCTGGGAATGTATCGTCAATATAATATCAAAGCGGAAATGGGAACTGGTTGGAATCTCGGATCTTGGCAATAAGCACCAATACTAAACTTCAATTGCTCTCTGAAGAATTATCTTTGATAGACTAATATTGTCAGAGAAAACTGGCTCAGAGATGATTACGCCAACATGCATTTGCATCAGGTCTGCTACCATCTTCATCAATAGGGTTTTTTTTGAAGTATGTCTATAAATAATGTTTTATACCGACACTGTTGTGGTACTAAATGCCAAGCACCAGAAATCTCTTTCCCAGATATATCAATGAAAATGTGCGGGAACACATTAGCATGGGATACCTTTAAGAAAAGAGACAAGAGAAAAATATAGAGTTTACATTTCAAAGAAACTCCATTGTAAAATTTTCAAACAAAATAATTGCCAGGAATATTTCCAACTTAGGTCATATCTAATCCGGTTTTTGTAATGTTTGTTTGTGATTATGTTAAGTGTAAGGATGTTAATAAGATTAGATACAGGAGAGTAAGAACAGAAGAATCTATAAAGAATCTATAAATATAAATTTAGAAATGTATTACTGACCCAAAATTGGAAACAAGTGTTTAAAGAGACTGATACCAACAAAGCGTATGAAACATTCCTGATAATATTTAAATCATTATATGGTGAACACTGTCCATTGAAACAACACAACAAGAAGCAAAAATATATAGATAGGCCATGGATGACAAAAGGACTACAAAATGCATGCAAAAAAAAGAATATCTTGTATAAAGAATCCATAAAATTCAGAACTATAGAAGCAGAATGTAAATATAAAAGATACAAAAACAAATTGACTAGTATTATGAGGATATGTAAGAAAGATTATTATAATAAAATATTAAATGATAATAAAAATAATATCAAGGGCATATGGAATGTGTTAAATAATATTATCAGGAATGGATCAACGAATATAAACTACCCTCAATATTTTAAAGACAATGATACAACTGTAAGCGATATGAATGATGTAGCTAATGGGTTTAACAAATATTTTGTAAGTGTGGGACCAAATCTGGCAGAAGAAATCGATAATCCACAGTCAGAAGAAGGAGAGGGGAAGTTTGTGGATTTGTTAGACAGCAACCCAAACTCAATGTTTTTGAAAGCAGCTGATGAAAATGAGATTATTGACATTTTTAGTAATTGTAAGAATAAAAGGTCTACAGACTGGAATTACATTGATATGGCTTTAATCAAGGTAGTCATTGGTGTAATTGTAAAACCCTTAACTTATATTTGCAATTTATCTTTCAAAACTGGTGTATTTCCATGTAAAATGAAAACTACCAGTCATCCCACTATACAAAGCTGGAGACAGAAATCAATTTACAAATTACAGGCCGGTGTCGTTCCTCTCTCAGTTCTCAAAAATATTAGAAAAACTGTATGTAAGTAGATTAGATAACTTTATCGAGAAGCACGAATTGCTAGTTGATAGTCAATATGGATTCAGGTCAAACAGATCGACATCCATGGCATTAATGGAGTTAATTGAAGACATTACCAGTTCTATAGATAACAAGAAATATGCAGTGGGTGTATTTATAGATTTGAATAAAGCATTCGATACAATTGATCATCATTCACTAATCAAAAAACTGGAAAATATGGAATCAGAGGGGTTGTACTAGAGTGGATGAGAAGCTACATAAGTAAAATACATCAGTTTGTGCAAATAGGGGACTGCAAATCAACATGCTTAGAAATAACTTGTGGAATCCCACAGGGGTCGGTTTTGGGCCCCAAATTATTTATTTTGTATATTAATGATATATGTAGGGTGTCAAACCTCTTGAAATTTGTGTTATTTGCAGATGACACTAATATTTTCTGTGATGGGGACAATTTGCAGCAGCTTTTGGAGGTGGTCACAGCAGAAATGAGTAAATTAAAAACATGGTTTGATTTGAATAAATTATCATTAAATTTAAACAAAACCAAACTTATGCTGTTTGGAAAACGCAAAATAAATACACAAGTAAAAGTAATGATAAAATTGTTGAAATAAAAAGAGTGTATGAAAATAAATTTCTGGGTGTGATTCTTGATCACAAAATCTGCTGGAAACCCCATATAAAACATGTGAGAGCAATGTATATTCTGTACAGCTCACTTGTGTTACCGTATTTAAATTACTGTGTGGAAGTATGGGGCAACATCTACAAAACCACCTTACAATCACTAAGCACACTACAAAAAAGAGCTATTCGTATAGTAAACAATGTAGGATATCATGAACACACCAATATACTGTATTTAAAATTACACACCTTAAAGATTAAGGATCTGGTAGAATTTAAGACTGCACAAATAATTTATAAAGCAAAAAATAAACTGCTACCTGTAAACATACAAAAACTGTTCAAAGACAGAGAGGGGGGTTATAACTTTAGAGGGAAACTAAACTTGAAACAGCATTATGCTCGGACCAATTTAAAAAGTATGTGTATTTCCATTTGTGGGGTGGTTTTGTGGAATGGTCTTGACGAAACGATTAAACAAAGTATGAATATAATGCAATTTAAAAAAATGTACAAAAGATATATCTTTGAAAAGTAGAGTAATGAGGAAGGAGAATGTAAATCTCACAGATGTTAATGGTGATTGTTCTTTTTGTTCTTTTCTGTTCTTTTTTTCTTAATAGCTTGATTGGAGTAGTTTTATTTGAATTGTCTGTTTAGTTTATTTTATTGAATTTTGCATTTGTTAATGGTGAAGAATGGGGGTAGGACTTGACAAGCATAGGCTTCTTCCTATCCCTTTTCAAACAAGTCTAATGTGTATTATGTTGAAATTGGCTTTTGATTTTTTAATTTATGTATGTACATATATGTTATGTATATGTGTATGTGTGTATATGTGTATATGTATGTACGTATATATGTACATGTATATGTATGTATGTGTGTATGTATTTACATAGAAACATAGAAATTAGGTGCAGGAGTAGGCCATTCGGCCCTTCGAGCCTGCACCGCCATTCAATATGATCATGGCTGATCATCCAACTCAGTATCCCGTACCTGCCTTCTCTCCATACCCCCTGATCCCCTTAGCCACAAGGGCCACATCCAACTCCCTCTTAAATATAGCCAATGAACTGGCCTCAACTACCCTCTGTGGCAGAGAGTTCCAGAGATTCACCACTCTCTGTGTGAAAAAAGTTCTTCTCATCTCGGTTTTAAAGGATTTCCCCCTTATCCTTAAGCTGTGACCCCTTGTCCTGGACTTCCCCAACATCGGGACACAATCTTCCTGCATCTAGCCTGTCCAACCCCTTAAGAATTTTGTAAGTTTCTATAAGATCCCCTCTCAATCTTCTAAATTCTAGAGAGTATAAACCAAGTCTATCCAGTCTGTCTTCATAAGACACTCCTGACATCCCAGGAATCAGTCTGGTGAACCGTTTCTGCACTCCCTCTATGGCAATAATGTCCTTCCTCAGATTTGGAGACCAAAACTGTACGCAATACTCCAGGTGTGGTCTCACCAAGACCCTGTACAACTGCAGTAGAACCTCCCTGCTCCTATACCCAAATCCTTTTGCAATGAAAGCTAACATACCATTCGCTTTCTTTACTGCCTGCTGCACCTGCATGCCTACCTTCAATGACTGGTGTACCATGACAACCAGGTGTCGCTGCATCTCCCCCTTTCCCAATCGGCCACCATTTAGATAATAGTCTGCTTTCCCGTTTTTGCCACCAAAATGGATAACCTCACATTTATCCACATTATACTGCATCTGCCAAACATTTGCCCACTCACCCAGCCTATCCAAGTCACCTTGCAGTCTCCTAGCATCCTCCTCACAGCTAACACTGCCCCCCAGCTTAGTGTCATCTGCAAACTTGGAGATATTGCCTTCAATTCCCTCGTCCAGATCATTAATATATATTGTAAATAGCTGGGGTCCCAGTACTGAGCCTTGGGGTACCCCACTAGTCACTGCCTGCCATTTTGAAAAGGACCCGTTTACTCCTACTCTTTGCTTCCTGTTTGCCAGCCAGTTCTCTATCCACATCAATACTGAACCCCCAATGCCTTGTGCTTTAACTTTGTATACTAATCTCTTATGTGGGACCTTGTCGAAAGCCTTCTGGAAGTCCAGATACACCACATCCACTGGTTCTCCCCTATCCACGCTACTAGTTACATCCTCGAAAAATTCTATAAGATTCGTCAGACATGATTTACCTTTCGTAAATCCATGCTGACTTTGTCCAATGATTTCACCACTTTCCAAATGTGCTGCTATCCCATCTTTAATAACTGACTCTAGCAGTTTCCCCACTACCGATGTTAGACTAACTGGTCTGTAATTCCCCATTTTCTCTCTCCCTCCCTTCTTAAAAAGTGGGGTTACGTTTGCTACCCGCCAATCTTCAGGAACTACTCCAGAATCTAAAGAGTTTTGAAAGATTATTACTAATGCATCCACTATTTCTGGAGCTACTTCCTTAAGTACTCTGGGATGCAGCCTATCTGGCCCTGGGGATTTATCGGCCTTTAATCCATTCAATTTACCCAACACCACTTCCCGGCTAACCTGGATTTCACTCAATTCCTCCAACTCCTTTGACCCGCGGTCCCCTGCTATTTCCGGCAAATTATTTATGTCTTCCTTAGTGAAGACGGAACCAAAGTAGTTATTCAATTGGTCCGCCATATCCTTGTTCCCCATGATCAACTCACCTGTTTCTGACTGCAAGGGACCTACATTTGTTTTAACTAATTTATGTAGATATATATGTATATATATAATTTTCCTTTATTTATTCATTTTCATCTTTTCTTTTCTTCTTATTTTTTAATCGTTCGAAATAAAGATAAAAGATTTTAAAAAAAAGATTAAAAAAAAGAGAAGATAAAAAAATCTAGTAGAACACTTTCAAAATGTTTAATCCAAATATCTACACATTCATTAATTTACCCAATCATGACCAAATAATTTTCCAAAATTTTAATTAAGGAGAAACATGTTATCAATTGTTACATTAAACCTTCAATGATCTGTTTCTACGTGGAGACTGGAATCTTCCAACCTGTAGCATTAAGTGATGTGAATTATTACTGCGGCCCCTTGAAGATAAAGGAAAGAGTTTCAGTCTGACAACCAGCCCACATGTACTTAGGCAGAACTTGACAAATTTATTTCAAATCTGGTTTTATTTCCATATTCAAACTGCTCCCATTCAAAACAGTGTCATTTATCATCAGCTCCTTCTGTAAGATCGAAGCATACTTAACATCAAGCTACTTTGTGGTTTAATGCAACTTTTAGTGCTTAACAAGTGTAGTCTGATGATCAGATGGAGCAGATAGCTAGTATTCTCTGCCACCATGTGGTTCACACGTGCAATGGCAAAATAACATCAATAAACTAAGTTGAAAAGATATTTTAGAAAAATGGCTAAAACCAAAAAGCAGCCTTGTAAGCTTGTGAATAAGTAATATTATTTTCAGCAGAATATTTTGCAATGTGATCTGCTGAGAAACCTCTGGAGCAAATTCACAAGTAGACAGTTTAGTTCCCTTAGTCACAGTTAACATCTGCTCGATGGGAAATAAAATTGCAGCGAAAGAGGGAATCGAATCAGGTTTTGGCTGTAACACTAAACGTTCACCCTTTCACCTATATAATTTAGTATTGCGATGCTCTAAGAAAGATGATACAATTCATCTCTATCGGGCCACAAAGAAATCTCCTACAACATCACTCGCACTCCTCAACAAAAACTACCACCACACACACACCATTGGCATGAAAAGCAAGCATGGGTTTTGCAACTCAGTGGTTTATTCCAAATGTTGAACTTTTCAAATGCGCTGCTGTAACATCTTTAATAATTGATTCAAGCATCTTTCCCCCTACCGATGTAAGACTAACTGGTCTGTAATTCCCTGTTTTCTCTCTCCCTCCTTTCTTAAAAAGTGGGATTACATTGGCTACCCTCCAGTCCACAGGAACCGATCTAGAGTCGAGAGAACATTGGAAAATAATCACCAATGCATCCACAATTTCTAGGGCCACCTCCTTGTGTACTTTGGGATGCAGACCATCAGGCCCTAGGGATTTATTTGCCTTCAGTCCCAACAGTTTACCTAACACAATTTCCTGACTAATGTGGATTACCTTCAGTTCCTCCCTCTGACTAGATCCTCAGTCCCCTAGTATTTCTGGGAGATTGTTTTGTGTCTTCCTTAGTGAAGACAGAGCCAAAGTACTTGTTTAACTTGTCTGCCATTTCCTTGATTCCCATT
Organism: Leucoraja erinaceus; assembly: GCF_028641065.1. Classification (NCBI taxonomy): domain Eukaryota; kingdom Metazoa; phylum Chordata; class Chondrichthyes; order Rajiformes; family Rajidae; genus Leucoraja; species Leucoraja erinaceus. The sequence goes on along the minus strand of NC_073384.1, from coordinate 52,994,953 downwards.
ATAAATTTGCCTGTTTCTGACTGTAAGGGACCTATGTTTGGCTTCACTAATCTTTTCCTCTTCATATATCTTTCTGTCCTCTTTATCACCACTTTTAGTAATTGTTCTTTTTTTACCAGTCTTGTGTGTTTACAAAGAAGATAGAAAAGTACCTGCAGAGGAACAGGGCCTTTGACATGTCTGTGCTGAATACGTTATCATATCCCTTCATTTGTTGCATATCCCTGTGGCGATCGAAAAGCCTCTTAAACACCCCCATTGCATCTGCCTCCACCATAGCCCCTGACAGTGCATTCCAGGCACCCACCATTCTCTGAGTATAAAAACTTGCCCCGCATATCTGTTTTGTTGACATTCATTACAATACTATGGAAGTATGCTTACTTTGATTTTGAAGTGATTTTTGTATATTTTGAAAATTACAGATAAAATTTGTGTATGTCTGTAAAAAACAGAACCTGCTCATAATGCATTAACAGCCTACCCGTTTTAAATTGACAAAACAAGGAACTGCAGATGCTGGTTAATACACTAAAGGATACAAAGTACAGGAGTAACTCAGCAGGTCAGGCTGCATCTCTGGAGAGCATGGTTGGGTGACGTTTTGGGTCGTGATCAATTTACAGCCTGAAATGTCACCTCTCTACGTTCTTCGCGTTTGCTGCCTGACCTACTGTGTTACTCCAGCACTTTGTGTCTTTTTTGTCCTAAATTGACCTTTTCTTGGTTCTTCTTCGTTTTTGGGCCTCCAAAATATTCCAAATGGAATTTAAACTGGAGGTGGTGAAGGGAGGGCTTAAGCCAGAAAGGGTTATTGGGAAAAAAGAGCTACTTTAAATTTAGTTGCATCTGGTTGGGTAACTATAGTTGGGTGGAGATTATTCCATGCTTTAATTGTGCGGGGGAAGAACAAATTGCTGTACACATCTGTCTTTGTAGCTGGGATCACAAATTGGATCAAATGCTCTCGTCTGCTCCTAATTGGTTTGGGTTTGGTGTAGGTCTTGTAGTCTATGTCGAGCTGACCATTTAACATTTTGTAAAAACAGGTCAAACGGTGAGCTTCACGTCTGTCTTGGAGAGGGTTCCACCCCAGAGAATTCAGAAGTTTGGTGACACTCGCTTCTCTCTCTCATAGATGTTAGTAACAAATCGAGCTGCCTGTCTTTGGACACGTTCGATGGAAGAAATGTTTTTATTTGTGTATGGGTCCCATGCTGCAGCTGCGTGGTCCAAATGAGGTCTAACGAGGGTGAAGTATAGCTTCTCCTTGACAGAAGTTGAACAATTATGAAAGTTGCGCCTCAGAAAGTTTTATTTATTTAGTTGCTTACAGTTATATTTAATCTGATATGTTCTGGGTTATTTTTCTCAAAGAGATTTCAACCCTAAATGTTCAAAGGAAACTGGATAAATAGACAGTTGAACTTGGTTTGGTTAGTTGCCCGTACTGAAACCACCGAGAAAAAGTCAAATGCAAGATAACTGAGCAGACAGCAAGGAACGTTCAGAGCGGATGTGGCTTTAGATTAATTGAGTCACACAGCACAGAAACCAGCCTTACGTCCCAATTTATCCATGCCAACCAAGACACCCATCTAAGAAAATCCCATTTGCCTTCATTTGACCAATATCCTTCTAAACATTTCCAATCAATGTAGCTGCTTGAATGTCTATTAAGTGATGTTATTGCACCAGCCTCATTCACCTTTATGGTAGCTCATCAATATACAGTGCATCCCACCACCTGTATGAAAATGTTGCCCCTCAGGGCTAATGTTGCCATTCCTATGTAATCTATCCTCTCTCACCAAACCCATGCCCTCTACTTCTCGACTACCCATCCCTGGGAAAGAGATTCCCCTTCTTCGTGCATTCACATTATCTATGCCCTCACCACTTACATACGTCCATAACATCGCCTCCAAATCATCTGCGGTCTGAGGAATGAAGTCCTGGCCTGCCCAAGTTTTCCCTGTAATTCAGTCCCTGGAATCCTGGCGGCATCGTTGTAAATCTTTCTCGCACGCTTTCAGCCATAATCAGCCATGATCACAATGAATGGCGGTGCTGACTCGAAGGGCCGAATGGCCTCCTCCTGCACCTATTTTCCATGTTTCTATGCTTTCTAGCTTAATAATAATAATAATAATAATAATCTTTATTTATATAGCACTTTTCAACAAAACCAGTATTTGAACCAAAGTGCTTTACAGAGATTGATTAAATTAATTGAACAGATCAAATGTCAATAAATCCATAAAAACAAAAAAGAGAAAAAAGACACAGAACAGTACACTATAGAAATCAACAAGAAACGTCCCCCCACAGCAGAATTCACTGTGAGGGAAGGCACTAAAATTATCCAGTTCTCCCCCTCATAGTCCACCCGAGGTCGGGGTCTATATGTGGCCTCCTCAGCCAACTCGATGTTCTCAGACCCTCTGCCGCGAAGCCGGATCATCGCCGTCGGGTGAACGATTTTTCAGCGGCCTGGACTGAAGCGGCCGCTTCCTCCCTGAAGACTGCAGTGTCCAAAGTTCTCAGGCCGCGCTGGCCGGACCGCTGACACTGGCGAACTCGGACACCAGGCCCCGCGGTGTTGAAATCCAGTGCCGCCCGCCCGCGGCTGGACGCTCTGCAGCCGCAGCACAGCGATGTTCCCAGTGCTCCGGAGCTTACCCGAAGGCGACCCGGTAAGGCATCGCCCGCTCCACGTTGGTGTTGGTGTCCCAGCATCTGTACCGCCGGCGAAGCCCCGCAGTCCCGGCAGGAAACGCCGCTCCAGCGCTGCTCCAGCTCGACGGTAGGCCGCACAGAGAGGACGAAGAAGCGGTTTGGAAGAAAACCGCTTCTCCGACCAGGTAGGACTGGGATTTAAACAGTTTCCCCCTTCCCCCCCCCCACCCACCACATAAAAGAAGACTTCCAACTAAGGACTAAAAATAAAAATAAAAAAGGGAGAAAGGACGGACTGCAGGAGGAGCGGCCATACACGATGGCATCCTTCATATAGCAGGGTTACCAAAATGGAACACAATACTTCAAGTGCAGCCCTTGCCAAATCTTGTACAACTGCAACATAACATCGCAACTTTAATAATCAATGTCCTGATTGATGAAGGCCAATGTGCCAAAGGCTTTCTTCACCTGTCCACCTAGGAGGCAACTTTCAGGAAACTTTGTACTTGGTCCTTTTATTGTGACAGTCTTACCTTGGTTTGCTTTCCCAATATACAATATCTTGCATTTATCTGAATTAAACTCCATATGCAATTCCGCATCCCATTTTACCCACTGATCAAAATCCTGCTGGAATTATTGATAACCTTCTTCATTGTCTATGATACTACCTGTGTTGTTGTCATCTGCAGATTTATTTACCATGCCTTGTACATTCTCATTCAAATTGTTGATATCGATGACAAACAGCAATGGGCCCAGCACCGATCCCTGTCTCAGATGCCTGTACATGACCCACAACATTTTTTTTTTACCAACCAGAGCCTCAATATCTCATGTAAGCCAGAGTTCCCTAATCCTGCTAACCTTACCCTTCACTCTAACAGGAACATGCAGACGTTGACCTCTAGCTATCTCAGTTTTAAAAGCCTCCCACTTGTCAGATGTCCCTTTGCCTGCAAACAACCTACTCCAATCAGTTTTTGCAATTTCCTGCCTTCCTCCAACTTAGAGCTTTAAATTGTGCATCAATTCTGTCCTCTTTTCCATATCTGTTTTAAAATTGATAGATCTATGGCCACTAGTCCCAAAGTGTACCCCCACATTGGGTCATGTTCCTGAATCCAATTCATTTATATAAATTAAAGACACAGTTCTGAGCCCCAAGGCATCCTGCTCAGAACTTGCTCCATTCTGATACAATGGGGAGAGAATGTCCCTGAGGGTTCCCTGATCCCAATTCCTGACATTGGTGAAAGATTGGCAGCAATTCCAGAAGCTCCCTAGTCTTGGATGATCTTCCACCTAAATTACAGTGAAAGTTCAAGAAAACCTTTGCAAATGTTCCAGCCATAACCCTCTCATGAACACACTGCTCCTTTCCGTCAGCCAACCTCTCATAAACTCCAAATAAGTCCACTCAGTCTCTCTTCATAACCATTTCACTTCTGAAAGCTCTTCATGTCAGCCTGAATTTTAATCCATTACCCTGTCGCAAATGGTGCAGGTTACGGTCTGAATCAAATGGGGGAAATCAGGCAGCAATATTTATCAAAACCTTTCCATTCCAAATTGCCTTCCCTTGCATCTGCTGCCGCCTGATCTGGTGCCGACTATCCATTGGCCACTAGCCAAAAACAGGCATGGTGAAATCATGGTGAAATTGAGTCTGAAGAAGGGTCTTGACCCGAAACATCACCCATTCATTCTCTCCAGAGATGCTGCTTGTCCCACTGAGTTTCTCCAGCTTTTTGTATATCTATGGTGAAATCCTGCTTTCCTTCCATTTAGGGCATCCCTTACTATGCTGAAGTGGGGTAAGTTTCCTGGAGGAAACACTGCCAAAGTCCTTTGACACGTTCTTCACTAAAATACAGTGTTTGTGCCTTGTAGTGTTGCAGCTATGGTTCAACTACAACACCCTTCATCTCTTCATCTTAGCGGAAGGGAGGCTTGGCAACACAACTGAGTCAAAGCAATGACTGGAAGTCAGTGCTAGCATGAGATCGCAATAAGTCTCACCACCCAGAAGCCAGCAGTTGTCAGGGAACAGTTTGCAAAAAGTCCCTCCAATGTCATGGTCAGACCTATGAAATGAGGAGCGACCTTGGTAGTAATATCTTGTCAGTGAGGGCAATGAGGTCCAAACTGAGGCAAACCTGGGCCAGAAGCAATCGATCGCTCATTAGTGGAGCACTGCTTGCTGTTTCCCCTTTGTAAAAACAGTTGTACCAACACCTGCTCAAGTGAAGGGCTAGGCCTCCAGAATCTCCCTGCTCGAAAATGGTGGCCCCCAACTTCCAGGACATCCCAGATCCGTTCAGGAGAGCGGCATGGATGAATTTCATCAGCTCAATCTACTGACATCACCAAATATTTTAATATCAATTGTAGAACACATGAAACAAAAAACTGTCCTGGTCCATTAAAAAGTTGCACTCCGAAGTAATAGACGCTAATTTGTTCAACAACTTAATTCTTGAATTTATTAATAAAGATCAAATATAAACAAACAAGAACATTCTTCTATGGAACATTGAGATTAAATTGAGTTCCACGTCTTAATGAATCGAGCATGGTTTATGACATAAGTAATCGACTCCATTAGGGATAGGTCCAACTGTTTACAAAAACTGCTTATTGGTGCTAATCCACAGGGCCAGATAAATTCCAGTAGTCCCTTGTTCATACAATAACCATTTTAAAAGGACTCAATCATCTGGCAATATGTCTTACAATATATTTTATTGGTTTTATAAAAGGAGGAATGTGCGATAATATAATCGACATGCTAAAAACCATTGCATCACTATTTGCTTCAGCAGCTAAATCATTTTTGTGAAATTCAGTTTGCAGCAACAGCTGGAGTACTATGAAAGTTGACATTACTGGAACCACAGTGCCCCCTGCAGGTTGGCAGCCCGATCAATACAGTGAACTCAATGTTCATGGCATGTGAAAATCCATATATCACAACATCCCAATGCACTCTACAGCCAGTGAGGTACCCTTGATATGTAGTCAATTCTTTAACATGGAGAAACCTGGCACCATTGAAAACTCCGACAAGCAACACCGTGAGAACAACCTTGTAAATTAATTCAACGATGCATGAACTAAAACACATTTGGAAAGCAGCGCTCAGTTCACACACAGGGCCACGTTGCAAGTTTCTGTCCCAAAATTCTTTAGGTACTGTTTAACAGGGAAATATTTGTCAAGACTGCAAGGAGAATCCCCTGGCTCTTCTTTGAATTGGTGTGAACAGAGCATTTATTTGCATGCCAGTGAGGGAGGCCTCTGTTTAAACATCGTACTGTTTATAAACCCAGTGGGCTGGGATTTGAATCATCAGCCCTCTAATTCAGCAGCAAGAAGACTAGCAACCACAAAGTATAATAAATAAAAAAATATGTTTAACTAATTACTGATTTGAGCAGGCCAGAAGTCCTCTGTGACAGTGATGTCTCTTTATCACACGGAGTCATAGTCATAGAATTATACAGCAGAAAAACAGGACCAGTTCGTTCGTGACGACCAATGTCCTTCCAGAAATGGTTCCATTTGCCTGCATTTGACCCATATTCTTCTCAATCATTCCTATACATGTACTTGCCCAAATGATTTTTAAACATTACAATTGTACCTGTCTCTATCACTTCCTCTAGCAGCTTGTCCCATATATTCACCACCCTCTGATTGAAAACCTTGCCTCTCTGTTTTTCACCATTTAGTTTTAAATACCATTAGCCTTGGGAACAGACTTTGCCATCCGCTTTATCCATGCTCCTCCTGATTCAATAAATCTTTCCATGGTCACCCCCTCGGCCTCCTTTGCTTCAGGGAATACAGTCCCAATCTATCCAGTCTTTCCTCATAACTCAAGCCTGCCTGTCCCAGCAACAGCATAATGAATCTGGAGCTTAATCCCATCATTTCTATAGTATGGTGACCAGAACTGCACACAATTTCCCTAATAAGACCTCACAAACATTTTGTACAGCTGCAACATGACATCCCAACTTCAGCCTGAAGACGTTACCAATCTGTTCTCCAGAGATGCTGACTGCCCCGTTGAGTTGCACCAGCACTGAGTCTTTTTTTGGAAACAAGCATCTGCAGTTCCTTGTTTCTACATCCCAACTATTGTACTCAATGCCCCATCCAATGAAGGCAGACATGCCATAAATTTCTTCATCACTTTGTCTAGCTGTGATTTGACTTTCAGGGAACAATGCACTTGTGCCCCTAGTTCACCACACTGCGTTCGTTAAAAGTGTCATCTGCAAACTTAGTAATCATGCCACTTACATTCAAGCCAAACCTTTAGTATCTATGACCAACAACAGGGGACCCAGCACTGATCCCTGGAGCACACTACAGACCTTCAATATAAAAAACAACCCTCTACTACCACTCTTAGACCAAGCCAATGTTGTATCCAATTGCCTAGTTCATCCTGGATTTCATGTGATCCAGCCTTTGTCAATCCCCTTGATCACCTCATCAATAAACTCAATTAAATTAGTGACACTTGATTTATCACGCACAACCCTATGCTGACTATTCATAATCCCTTGTTCACACGTTCACAAGTTATAGGAGTTAGGCCATTCGACTCATCGAGTCCACTCCGCCATTCAATCATGGCTAATCTCTGCCCCCTAATCCCATTCTCCTGCCTTCTCCCCATAACCTTTGACACACGTTCTAGTCAAGAACATGGTGTTGAGACGTTATCAGGTACTGGTGAGGTCACATTTGGAATATTGTGAGCAGTTTTGGGCCCCATATCTGAGGAGGGATGTGCTGGCATTGTAAAGGGTCCAAAACAGGTTACAAAAATGATTCTGAAAATGATTGGATTAACGTGTGGGGAGCTTTTGAAGGCTCGGGGCATGTACGCGCTGCAGTTTAGAAGGATGAGGGGGATGTCATTGAAACCCACCAGATAATGAAAGGCATGGATAGAGTGGACATGAAAAGGATGTTTCCAGTAATGGGAGGGTCTAGAACCAGAGGGTACAGTCTCAGAATAAAAGGACATACCTTCTGAATGAAGATGAGGAGCAATCTCTTTAGCCAGAGGGTGGTGAGTCTATGGAATCCTTTGCCACAGATGTCTGTGGAGGCCAAGACATTGGGTGTTTTTAAAGCAGAGATTGATGGATTCTTAATTAGTACAGGTGTCAGAGGTTACGGGAAGTAGAGGGGAGAGGGGAAAATAGATTGGCCATGATTAATTGGCAGATGGGCTGAATGGCCAAATCCTGCTCCCATTACTTATGGTCTTATTGTCTTTCCAAATGTAGATAGATCCAGTCACTCAGAATCCCCAGCAGCAACTTTCCCACCACTGATATTAGGCTCACCAGTCTGTAGTTCCCTGGTTTGTCCTTGCAGTCCTTCTTCAATAAAGACGCAAACTTACCCATCTTCCTACCTTCTGGTATCACACCCTTGGCTAAGGAAGATACAAAAATCTCTGCACGAGCCCCACCATTTTTCTTGCATGTTTCCCACATCGTCCAAGGATACACTTGGTTAGGCTTCAGGGATTTATCCACATGTATCCGCACCTTCTCTTTTGCAATATTGATATATTTCAGGGCATTCAGTTCTTCTTCCTGAATTCTCTAGCTTCCATAATCATCTCCATGGTAAGTATATACAAGAAGTATTCATTCAATACCAAGCCCATCTCTCATGGCTCCACACATTGACAACCGCACTGATACTTTTGGCAACATATTCTTTCCTTTATTACCTTTTTGTTCTTAATATCAAAACTGTTCGCATTCCCCTTCACTATATCTGTCAAGGATATCTCATGTCTCCTTTTTTGCCCTCCTGATTTCCTTCTTAAGTATACTCCTACATTCCTTACACTCCTCTAGGGACTCTTTCATAAATACCATATATGAAAGAAGTGTTTTGGGGGTATATTTAGTTAAATTTTGCTCCATAGGTTTATATTCACGGTGATCATTCCTTTAAATCAGTAGAAATTGTGGTGTTGCCTATTTGCTATGACGTTGTAATACAAGGGCTACTGTATTTGTGTAAAATTGTGGCCTCTATTGTTTAGCTCTATCATGTCGTCCCATTTCACCGCACACTCTCCTACTCTTTACCACATTTATCCTTACTTCCATGTTCCACAACGTACACAGCATGAAACACTGTCTGACTCAGGGCTGGTTTTCTGCAGTGATTAAGTTATTTTAAAAAGCACCATGACTGAATCTCTCCCACTCCATCTGCTGAATCAAATCACTACCAACATCCCCAGCTACCTGCCTGGCTGTTTCTAATTATGCCAATGTCGATACACACACCATTGGCAGTCAACAGCTATGCAGGGCAGTTGCTTGAAGCATGCAAATTGCAGGTTTCATTTCCGTTGTTAGATGGGTGTTTACACCTCTGCAGTGCCTCCAGCTTTTTCGTCTTATGCTACTACTTAATTTGGGGCCACCATTAAGAAAAGCACAGCAAGTTTAGTTTAGTTTAGTTTAGAGATACAGTGTGGAAACAAGCCTTTCGCCCACCAAGTCTGGACCGACCAACAATCCCCCCTACACTAGTCTTATCCTACACACTAGGGACAATTTACGGAAGCCAATTAACCTACAAACCTGCACATCTTTGGAACGTGAGAGGAAACCGGAGCACCCACCTGGCCACAGGGAGTACATGCAAACTCCATACAGACAGTACAAGTAGTCAGGATCAAAGGGGTCTCTGTCACTGTAAGGCAGCAACTCTACCACTGCGCTATTGTGCTACCCCAAAGGTTAATCGGTAGTCTAATTGTTTAACTGAACAAAAGCCATCCTTTACCTGCGCCTTTGATGTGTTGATTGCAGATAAAGTTGTTCCTCATTAAGCACATAGGATGCATTAATAATACGGGGAGGTGGCAAGCTGCTTCATTTAATTTGCATGACCTGGTAACTCCACTGAGGTTTTGCCCAAAGATCTTATAGCAGAGGGTTTTGCCCTATTAGAAATGGAGTGTTATAATTCCCATTCCACCGCCGTAAGTGCAGCACAACAGGATGGCAGCTATTTGAGGTGTAATGAGACATCCCACAGTTAAATGAGTGAATCAAATTTGTTTATTGTTGTAATTGTCTCTCAGTATTGAGAGTCTTCTGGTGAAAAGGCGTCAACTTTTCAAATCAGACTATTACACAATCTGTCATCCAACGTTTTCGAGAGAAAATAAATAGCTGCTCACATTAATTGAAATGATACGGTTAAATATTATTTCAGATCAGAAACAGGTTCTTCAGCCCACCATGTGCTGACCATAAAGCATGCATTTTATTCTCCACACACTCTTGGGAATCCAAAGAAATATTATAAATGCATGAAGGGAAAGATAGTAGCCAGAGAGAGAATAGGAACCTCGGAAACCAGAGCGGTCATCCATATGTGGAGGTGCAGGAAACGGGGATGGGCCTCAATGAGTATTTTGCTTCTGTTTATACCATAATAATAATAATAATAATAATCTTTATTTATATAGCACTTTTCAACAAAACCAGTATTTGAACCAAAGTGCTTTACAGAGTTTGATTAAATTAATAGAACAGACCAAATGTCAATATATCCATACAAAACAAAAAAGAGAAAAAAGAAAAAAGACACAGAACAGTACACTATAGAAATCAACATGAAACGTCCCCCCACAGCAGAATTCACTGTGAGGGAAGGCACTAAAAATATCCAGTTCTCCCCCTCATAGTCCACCTGAGGTCGGGGTCTATATGTGGCCTCCTCAGCCAACTCGATGTTCTCAGGCCCTCTGCCGCGAAGCTGGATCATCCGCGTGACCATGAAGAAAGACATGAAGACTTGGGAACTTGGGACGGTTGATGGAGGTGTCTTGAGGACAGTCTGTATCATGATGAAGAAGATGATAAATGTCCTAAGTCATATGATGGCAGATAAATATCCCGGGCCTGATAAGATATATCCAAGCACACTGTGGGAAGCTAGAGAAGACATTGTAGGACCCCTAGCTAAGATATAGATATCATCCTTGGACAGATGTGAGGTGCCAGATGACTGGAGGGCGGCTAATGTTGGGCCTCTGCTCAAGAGCAAGAAAAAGTGTGGGAACAATAGGCCGATGAGCTTAACATCTGCCGAACAGCCTGGTGTATGTTACTGGAGAGGATTCTGAGGGATAAAATTGCATATGCATTTGGATAAACAGGGCTGATTAGGAATAGTCGGCATGTACATGGGAGATCATGTCTTACAAATTTGATTGAGTTTTTGAAGTAAAGAAAAAGGTTGATAAGGCCATAGATATTGTCTGTATTAACCACTGCTAGGCCTTTTAATAAGGTTCCACATAGTAGGCTGCTCTGGAAGGTTAGATTGTATAGGTTTCAGAGAGAGCAGATTTGGCTTCCTGGAATGAGGCAGAGGCTGGTGGAGGATGGGTGTTTTTTGGACTGGAGACCTGTGATAAATCGTGTGCCTCAAGGATTGGTTCTGAGCCCATTGCTGCTTGATGTTTCTATCAACAATTTGGATGAGAATGTACAAGGCATCATTAGTAAGATTGTAGATGACACTAAAGTAGGTGGCAACATAGACCATGAAGAATATGATCAAAGATTTGACAGCAGGATCTTGAACAGCTGGCCACATAGGTTGAGAAATAACCAAAGGAATTTAATGTAGATAAGTGCTGCATTTGGGAACTAAAATTAGTGCATGACCTTCTCATTGAATGATAGGGGTTGGGGTAATGTTGTAGAGCAGAGGGATGTTGGAATACAAGTGCATTGTTTCCTGAAAGTGGTGTCACAAGTAGATAGGGTGTTCCTGTAGTCTTTCAGTACATTGGCCTTCATCAGGCATGGTATTGAGTCAAGAACCTGTGGCGTTCTGGTCCAGTTATACAAGATGCTGGTGAGCCCACGTTGGGATCATTGTTTTCATTTTTGTTCACTCGGTCAAAGGAACAATGTCATTAATCTGGAAAGTGTGCTGAGAAGATTTATGCGGATGTTGCTCGGAATTGAGGCCCTGGAAGATCGGGAGAAGTTGGGCAGATTAGAACTTTATTCATTTCAGTGCTGGAGGCAGAGGAGTGATCTTATGGAGGTGTATAAAATCATCACGGGGTTAGATGGGGTGAATGCACAGTGTCTTATACCCAAGGTAGGGGAACCCAAGACCAGAGGACCTAGCTTTACGGTGAGAGGGCAAAGATTTAATGGAAATCTTTTTCACTCAGAGGGCGGTGGGTATATGGACCATCTGCCAGAGGAGGTAATACAGCCAGGTGCGATAACACCATTTAAAAGCCCCATTGGTAGGTATGGTTAACGAGGATATTGGCAAAAATGATCTACTTTGCTGGGACATCTTGGATGGCATGGTTAAGATGTACTAAATGGCCTGTTTCTATACTGTATGACTCTATGACTATGACTTTCCCATCAACTGCTGATCTCCATAGGAAAACAAAAAGATTTCTGTTGTAAAGGTCTGAAAAGCTGATAGAGCACAAAAAAAAAGATGGGCGAGGTAAATGGGTTGAGGACAGAGTTTGATTCTATAAATCTGTGGGAGAAAGGGAGAATAATCCCACACTAAAAGTACGAGTTGTGCTTTTTCTCACTTTTTACTCACTCTCAGTCTGGTTATATTTCAACATAGTAGCCCATCTTCTTGATCAAGGACAAGTTTGTCAACATTATATTTAATGACACAAACTAGTCCACAATAAGACCAAATGTTAGTTGGTGGCTTCTGACTAACAAGGAGTGTCTCTGGGCTGAAGACCAAGATCCTTGCAGCACACATAATCTTGTCAGGACTGAGAAGGGAACATGAACATTTACAATCTAACAATAGAGAAGGGAAAGGAATATTCAACCAGATTTCCACTTCTTAAGCCACAGGCGAGGTCCTGAAGGACTGGAGAGTAGCGAGCGTAGTTCCTTTATACTTATTATCACTGATATAACTATTGTTCATTATTAACAACTATTATTTTTATTTAATAATGAGAATCCAGGGAATCATAGACTGATTATAGGCCGGTGAGCCTCACTTCAGTGGTAAGGAAGCAATGGAGAAGATTCTTCAGGATAGGATTCTATTCCATTTGGAAGAGAATGGGCTAATTGTGGACAGTCGTCATGGCTTTGTACACAGCAGGTTGTCTCTTACTAACGATTGAGTTTTCAAGGAGATGTTGAAGGTGAACAACGAGGATAGGGTGGTGGATGTTGTCTACATGGATTTTAGTAAGGCATTTAATAAAGTCCCCCATGATAGGCCGATCCGGAGGATTAACATACACGGAATTGGTTGCATGGATTCAGAATTGGCATATTGATAGAAGACAGAGGGTTGTGGTGGAGGGACAATATACAGGCTGGAGGTCCGTGGCCGATGGAGTTCTACAGGGATCACTGTTGTTTGTGATATATAGAAATTATTTGGATGTAAACGTAGATGGGTTGGTTTATAGATTTGCAGAAGACACCAAGATTGCTCAGATCATGGACTGTGAGTAAGGTCGTCAAAGGATACAGTGGGATGTAGATCAGCTACAGAATAGACAGATATGACAGTTTTAGTTTAATCTGACAAAATGTGTGATGATACACTTTGGGAGGTCAAATGAAAGGGGAAAATATACAATTACTAGTATGACCCTTAACAGCATTGATGTACAGAGGTCCAAGTCCAAAATTCCCTGTAAATGGCAGCATAAATAGATAGAATGGTAAATATGGTATGCTTGCTTTTATAGATTGGGGCATTCAGTAAAAGTATCAGGAAGTCATTATTGAACTCTATAGACCTTTGGTACAGCTGCATACAACTCATAACATTGCGCGCTCCATTAAAGGAAGGGTACGGAGGCTTTGGAAAAGGTGCAAAGGAAGTTTATCAGAATGATACCTCCATTTGAAGGAGAGAGACAGACTTGGATTGTTTTCTCTGGATTGCCAGAGGTTGCAGGAAGACCTGATATAAGTACTGTATATAACATTATGAGAGGTATAAATACGGTAGACAGTCAGAACCTTTTTCCCAGGATGGAAAAATCAAATACCAGATGGCCTAGCTTTAAGGTGAGAGGGGAAAAGTTTAAAGGAGATGTGCAGGGCAACTTTTTTACACAGAAATTGCTGAGTGCCTGGAGCACATTGCCAAGATTGGTGGTTGAGGCAGATATGATAGTGGCATTTACGAGACTTTTGTGTAGGCATATGGATATGCTGGAAATAGAGGGATATGGATTATGCGCAGGTGGATAAGAGATGGTCTAAGCATCCTGTTTGACACAGACATTGCGGGCTGAAGGGCCCGTTCTTGTGCTGTACTGTTCTATGCTCTATATTCAATGCTCTGTCCTATCTATTGCACAATGTTGTAGGGTACGGACAAGAGATTTCAACAACTGCGATGCCTCCCACACACATCCAATCCACCCCTAACCCTCAGTGGAGTAGACTAGGACCTTCATTGCCAAAACAGATACATGCAAAATGGCATTTAGAGATTCAGTTGAACAGTGCCCACCATCCATTGAACTATCTCTAGGCAAGAGTTAACACCTTCAAAAAATAGCGTGAAGTATGCCAAAGTACACTTATCTGATGACTAAACTGCACAGCTGCCAGAAAGTTTCTAAGTCTACAATTATTCAGAAAAGTTTGAAAGGGCAAAGTAAACCAATAGTGTGCTATAAAACTAATAAACATTTTCAACACACTGAACTTGATATTAACTGTACTGCTCTCACAGATATGAGCTTGGATATACATATATTCAAATCCCTGGTGCTGTGATTGTACAGTAGTATAAATGCCAAAGTATAGAAAAGGAAAAAGCGGCGCTTAACTTTGTGAAGATAAATGGTCAATAAAGCCTCATTATTGATGAAATTATATTAGGGAAACTAAGACCTAATTTTTCAGGTAATACAAGATATGTTTCAATTAAGAAAATATGTTTGTACTAGTCTGAGACTAGTAGATCCTAAAGTTAGATACAGGCATGTCTTTGTGAGGAACATACAGTAATTAAATCTCAGTTGTATCTTAACTGTTGGTTTCATGTTAACAATGCTAAAATATTGAGCCAAAAAAGAACATCAATATAATTAATGTTTAAGAGGGAACTGCAGATGCTGGAGAATCGAAGGTTACACAAAAAAGCTGGAGAAACTCAGCGGGTGCAGCAGCATCTATGGAGCGAAGGAAATAGGCAACGTTTCGGGCCGAAACCCTTCTTCAGACGGAGGCTTTGGAAAAGGTGCAAAGGAAGTTTATCAGAATGATACCTCCATTTGAAGGAGAGAGACAGACTTGGATTGTTTTCTCTGGATTGCCAGAGGTTGCAGGAAGACCTGATATAAGTACTGTATATAACATTATGAGAGGTATAAATACGGTAGACAGTCAGAACCTTTTTCCCAGGATGGAAAAATCAAATACCAGATGGCCTAGCTTTAAGGTGAGAGGAGAAAAGTTTAAAGGAGATGTGCAGGGCAACTTTTTTTACACAGAAATTGCTGAGTGCCTGGAACACATTGAGTCTGAGTCTGAAGAAGGGTTTCGGCCCGAAACGTTGCCTATTTCCTTCGCTCCATAGATGCTGCTGCACCCGCTGAGTTTCTCCAGCTTTTTTGTGTAACCATCAATATAATTAAGATTATCTATTAACAAGATCAACCGTGTGATTGGGATTGCTTCATCACGTCCAGCAGCAGTCAGTTTTTCCTTATGTGTAAAGGAGAGTGTTGTAAATGTTTAATGTTCAAATAAAATTCCTTTGTAAAAACCCACCCAGAGACATTCTTGCTGTTCCATTGAATTTGTAAAGTGGAAAAAGAAGAGCAAGCAAAAGCTTTGACACAACTGTTGCTCCTAAATGACTGATTCATTCCCCAAAAAGCCAAGAGGACTCCAAGGCAATAAAATTGCTAAAACTGTAATAATAGTTTCAGCTTATTTATGGACTTACCTTGTACTAAGTCCCCAGCCAGAATCATTAGTGCTTGCCAACAAATCCATGATATGAAGGAAACTAGCAACAGAAGAGTTAAGGTGAACTATGAGCAAAGCGCAGTACCTCTACATCTGCAGAAAATTTTGTTATTGCTCTGCTTCGACCAAATGTTTCTTTTTCCCAATTGGAAATGACTTTGTCCATTTTTCAAATAAATGTAAAATGTTCAGATGTGGAAAATTTGTAATGTGTGTAGTTCATGTTGAGTTTGCTCTTTAACCTTCCTCCTGCAGCAGTTTACACAATGCTTGCAGCTTCCGTACTGCTGGAAAGCTGGTGGAGTAAACAAGCCTGAAGAGCTGTAAATAATTTGAATCATTTGCTCTGTAAAACTGAAACCTCTGTTTATGAACAGTGCCACACTGTCTACAGCATCAGGAACCCATTAGGAACACAACAAACGCCGGCAACTTACAGTTCTCTGGCACATCTTGAGCGCATGGAGGCTTCTCTAAGGACATTCCACTGAGAAAGAAAACTCCGATGAGGCGGGGAAGTGGGTAGGTTGAAGCTGCAGGGCTGAAGTCAAATTGAAGAGATTTATGGAGTCTTTTTCGACTGGAGTTATGGGCTGCAAGGGGATCTCCAAGGAACCGGAGTAAAATAGCTGATCACACTAAGGTGGGGGTGTAGCAGGGTCAGAGAGGGATGTGTGACTATTGAGTGGGGATCCTAAACTCAACTGACAAGGAGTCAGTTGAGCAAATCTCATGAGGTTTGACACTAGATGGAAATCTGACGTCTCTCCTGATTATGGCATCTAGAACTACGAGTCAGTCTCAAAATAAGGATACAGTCACTTAGGACATAGATGGGAATAAATATTTTCACATAGAGGAGAGTGATCTTTGGAATTCTCAGCCTAAGCGAGCTGTCACGCTCTGTCACACTCAGTCAAGGCTGCGATCAATATTGTTTCCAGAATTTAAGGGAATCAAGAGATATGGGGAGGGTACAAGAAAGTGGTGCTGAGGTTTACGTTAGGTAAAGAATAAGAATTATTTAGGTAGACCAGGCACTGTGGGCCATAAGCCTTATGTACTCTCTTAAGGAAAATATATAATTGAAATGTAGGGTATTTACTGTATGCCAGTGAGTGGGGAGATGCAATTTTGCATCAAATTTATGGCAAATACTACAAGATGGGTGTTAAAAAAAGAGTGCCTTAAAGGTGAGATGGAATGGTTTTATAGGGAATCTGAGGGGAGCATTTGTAGCACAGAGAATGGTTGGTATGTGGAACTCACTGCCAGAGGAGGCTGGGGAGGCAGATTCATTCACTGCATTTGAGAGGCAGGCAGTAGAATAGGCAATACATAGAAGGGCAGAGCAATGGCACAGCAAGTAGCACTTCTGCCTTGGTGCTCCAACAACCCAGGTTTGATCTGTGTGGTGTTTGCATGTTCTCCCTCTGACTACATGTGATTCTCCTGCGTGTTTTGGTTCTTCTCTTTATCGAGTCCACACACAAGATTAGAAGTTGTTCAGCTGGAACACACTTCTCGGCATCTGCATACAATGGTATCTGTCTTGTGCTTCTTGTGCGTGGTGGTGGAAAGATTGGTGAAAACAAGGCCGCGACGTGAATGATCTTTCCTTGACCCCAGTGCGCTGGTTATCTTCCACACATCCCAAAGAATTGACAAGCCTATAAATTGCTGCTCATGTGCATGCAGGCGAGCTGTAGAATCAGAGGTTAATTGATAGGAAAGTGGGAATAAAAAATGGGATCAGCGTGGGATTTGTAGAAATATGTGGTTGATGGTTGACACAAACCTGGTGGACAAAAATGAAACTGTTTCTGTGCCGTATCTCTGCATGAAGATCTCTCTTTTGCACTGAAAGATGGGAAGGTCAACCAAGGGCTCATGAGAGAAATAGCTGTGGGGGAAACGGGAGGAATAGGAAAGGACATTGACAAGACTAACAGAGAAGTAGGAAGGTATGGGATGGGACATCAGGAGCAGTGAGGGGAGATTCAGAAGGTATGAGTAGCACAACAGCAGCAATAGTTGAGATAAGGCACCCACATTAGTGGAGGAGTAAGACGGTAGAGGGTAGGATGCCACCTGTACTCACAGTGGAGAAGGAGTATTTGGGAATGTAATGATGATGTTAAGTCCATGAATAAATGGCAGAAGGAATGCTATCCTCTTGTTTGCCGAAAGAAAGGTCTTATAATGATCCCAAAAAGAACAGTAAACCTGGATTTTGAATTATTTTTAAATCATAATTCAGGGCAGCACAGTGCGCAGTGGTAGAGGTGCGGAGTTTGTATGTTCTCCCCATGATCACGTGGGTTTTCTCCGAGATCTTTGGTTTCCTCCCACATACCAAAGACGTACATGTTTGTAGGTTAATTGGCTTGGTAAATGTAAAAATTGTCGCTAGAGTGTGTACGTTGGTGTTAA
Source organism: Leucoraja erinaceus (assembly GCF_028641065.1). Classification (NCBI taxonomy): domain Eukaryota; kingdom Metazoa; phylum Chordata; class Chondrichthyes; order Rajiformes; family Rajidae; genus Leucoraja; species Leucoraja erinaceus. Next base: position 52,976,801 of record NC_073384.1, on the reverse strand, counting down.
TATGCAGGGAATGCTGGTCGGCACGGACCTGATGGGCCGAAGTGCCTGTTTCCGCGCTGTATCTCTAAACTAAACTAAACCCAGTAAGACGAAGATTTTGACAAGGAATGTAAAAGTAAAAGTTGAGAATGACCAAGCAGGAAATAAACAAGATTGTAAAAGATTCGGCCGTAGATAAACTCATCCTCTGAACACAGGTAGGTGTGGGCATGAAACCATCCAGCACCTCAACAATTAAAAACGGCCCTCATATATTGAATAAAAATTCACGTTACACAGACTGGAAAAGATTCTAGTGAAAGATTAAAAGGAAAAAATAACTAAAGGTTACTGAGAGAATCTTTCAGACTAATGGGCCTGTCCCACTTTGGCAACTTTTTCGGCAACTGCTGGCGACTGTCATAGTCGTAGCAGGTTGCCAAAAAAACGGCGAATGGACTCTCCTACATCAATGTCTACGACAACCTACCACCTAGTCGACGTCAAGCTAAGGCAAGCTACCGACAACCGGCGACCCATTAGGACGTCCACCTACGACCACACCTACGACAACCTACGTCCACCCTCAACAAACTACGACAAGGTACGACCTTGTCGGCGACAACTGATGACAACTTAAGGCAATTCAGTCGCTGGTACCTGTCACCGGTTGACGTTGGTTGACGTAGGTAGTCGCCAATGGAATTCACCAAAGTCAGCACCGGCGACAACCTATGTCATCCTGGCGACAACCTGTGACAGCATCCACGTCAGGAGAAGTCAAGCTACGCTCATTGGCGTCAAGCCAACTGTCGCCTAAAAGTGTTGAATATTTCAAAATCCAGCGGCGACCTGAAAAACGTTACGATTCTTTGCGCGACTGAGGAGACTACTCACGACCATACAGGCAACACCCCGGCGACCATGTGGCGACAGCCTAGTTGCCTGTAGTTGCCTAAAAAAAAAATCGCCTAAGTGGGACAGGCCCATAGGGCACAAGATATTATATCGTAGAATAAAGAAGTAACAGATAGATGAAGTAAATATTATGTGTCTGTCTTCTTGAAGAAGATGCAAGAAATATGCCAGAAAAATAAATAGAGAACAACATATCTGCTGTGAATGAGAAACCAAAGGAATTTTGTACTAGTGAAAAGAAGAATTGAAAAATGAATGGGATTGAATGCTGATAAATCCCTGGGAGTTCTGACACTCATCTCATGATTTTGACAGAGATGGCTACAGAGACAATGCATGGGGACAATAGAGATGCCTGATGCAAGGTTCTGAAACAACAAACGAACACTGGAAAAGGACCACACATCACGCAGCCTCTGTGAAGGCAAAAAGTGTATGTTGATGTTTTGGGCCAAGACCCCGTTTAATAGATTGAGCGGAGAGAGGAAACATTGCCGTTATACAGAAGTACGAGGGAGGGGGTGGGACAGAGGCTGGTAGTTGGCATGGAGAACCAGATGGGTTTGGGGGGTGGAGTGTAGAATTTAAGGGTGAGCAGAGCCAAGTGGGGAAGGGACAAAGGTATGGGGAGGATAACAAAGGAGATGAAGCCTGTGTGTGTAGGGGCCCATATGAGAGAGAACACCAGGATTATGGGTTACAGGATATGGGAAAATTGATCATTCATACCATGGAATTGTAAACTACCCAAGCAGAACACAAAACATTATTCTTCCCTCTGTGCTTGGCCTCACTGCAGCCAGGGAAAAGCCCGAGGTCAGATAAACCAGTGTGGGAGTGGGAAGGAGAGTTTAAATGACATTTATTCAGAATCGCAAGATGGCCCTTTGGACACAGTACATGCGTTCTGTAAAACTAACTGTATTGTTCCAAAACTCCAAGTTGGGCGGTAGCAAATATATAATCCAATTGTACCATGGATCTTTCTGTCAGCATTTCTCTGACTAAGGCTGCTCTAGGGAAACTTTATTTTGTTGTTTCAGCCATTGAAGCTGAAGAAGGACAGATTATACGTGTTCAGCAGTCCAAACAGATCAGATCTCAGATATCCAATGAATATTATATTCACACACATGTCAAGCTCCAATGAGTTTATGTCACCTCTTCTGCAAATCAAATCATCATTTTTAAAATTCTGTCCCATCCTTTGACGTTTGGGGAAAAGACTAGTAATATTTATTGCATAAACCTATAGTTGTTGAAACATATATTGGATGTCTCTGATTCCCTCTGCAGCATAGGAAAAGCAGGCTGGTCCCTAATGCCCTGGAAATTAAGCGATCCTATTCAAAAATATTAGGGCAGATTGTATTGGTTCTGTAGTGGGACAACTATCCTTTCTCCACCACTTTCACTCCATCCACCATCCCACCCACTCATCCCCAACTCCCTGGGCCCAGCCCAAGACCACGGCAGGCCCAGAATGCTGTAACACTTAAGTGTGCACTGGAATGTCTGGGCACATTTGCTGGAAAAACACTGCATATACTGGACATCTTGAGCAAAGAACTGGATGTTGTGAATGCTTTGTATAGTAGGTGCTGGCTGTTACAGCCCATTTCAAACACAACAGGGATGTAATTCCACCAGGATTCACGCACCCTAGCACCATAAGCACCTGCAGCTCATCCACTGAAGACAGGTGTGTGCGGGAAAGTATGCTGCACCATTTAGGATGGTTCTGCAGCGCAGCTGGTGGAGCAGCTACCTCACAGTGTCAGAGAACTGGTTTGATCTTGATCTCGGATGCTGTCTTATGGAGTTTGTTCATTCTCCCTGTCACTGCGTGGGTTTCCTCTGGGTGCTCCAGTTTCCTCCCACACCTCAAAGATGTGTTGGTTTGTAGGCCTATGTAAAAAAAAAAAGCCCTTAGTGAGTAAGGAGTGGTTGAGAAAGTGAGATAACATTGACAGGTGTGAATGGGTGATTGATGGTTGGCGTGGACTTGGTGGGCCGAAGGGTCTGTTTCCATTCTATATATCTGAACTAAACTAAACTTAACCTCGATGATCAAATACATCCCTTACATTTTGAATAAAAATTCACATTACAAATAAAAACTGGTATCATTGAAACGGGGCCAACGATGTTATGCTGATGTTCACTTTTTCCTTGAATTCCTCCCAGCCTAAGAGAAAGATTGAAGACTAAATCTATCATTGCTGACATAATCGTGTATGTGAAGTAATCTTTAGTTGATGGGGGGGATTGTCATCTCCATGACAATGCAGCTTAACTCCAAAACAATCCAGCAAGGCCAAACTCCCTATTAAATGAAAATCAGCAAGATCATTGATCTGAAATGCTAATTTTGTTTCTCTAATCATCGATGCAGCCTGATCTACTAAGTATTTTGATATTCCTGCTCTTATTCTAGCTCGGTAGTATCGTGATTTTGGAAAACCATTCAAGAAAGAGGAAACCACTGAAAATAAATATTTAAGATGAAACAATGTGTTGAGCTAAGCCGTCAAGTTTATTGCTTCCATTTGGCCGTCCGTGCCATGGGCTTCAGGTGTTATCCCACTATCATTATTTTGTACAATGGGCAATCAGTAACTGGAAGAAGTTTCAAGGTGTTTGCAGCTTTTTCCTTCTTTTTCTATGCTTTCTATCTGCAGCTTGCAACTTGATGCTATGGGAGGATTGCCTTGCAAGGCATCAAAATCAATCCCAGTCAAAGAATGACTGTGCACTAAGTTTGGAAGAAATACTCATAGTCATTGAGTCAGACAGCACAGAAACAGGCCTTGCGACCCAACTGATCCATGCTGACGGAACTGATTCCACATCTAAGCTAGTCCCATTTGCCCATGTTTGGCCCTTATCCCTCTAATCCTTTCCTATCCTTGTATCTGTCGAAACGTCTCTTAAATCCTGTTAGAGTACCTGCCTCCTCTGACAGCTCGTTCCATATACCTACCACCCTCCGAGTGAAAAAGTTGCCCCAAAGGTTATTGTTAAAACTTGGCCCTTCGTTTAGTCTTTTGTTTACTGGCTGCATTTTCTTTGAGAAATTATCCCGTTTTATTGAGAGTAGCTGCTGTTTTTTTCTGTTTCCATTTCTCTGTAAATAAACTGGTTTCTGACTGAATCGATGTTGTTTGCCTCGCAGAAAGACTGCTGTGAGTCATTCACTCTGCCTCCGAGTCAATGCAGTGTTGTCAATAAATACTCTGTTATTTTGTATTAAGTTGCACCAACTGTAAATGGAGCAGGAGAGCTCTGAACTAACAATCCCTGAAAGACCCCAATGAGAATGTTCTTTCACATTCATCGTAATTAAGCAGGCCAAGGTCGGCATACAATTGGGTATGAAAACAGGAACCCGCACACAGCCGCAACACGCAGTTATTGCCATGAAATGATGCTCTTGTGTATTCTGTGTAAAAGTGGCTACAGGTAATCAGGTGTGAAGTGCCTCGCAGGGGAGGGAAGCTGGTAAATTTACAAACTCCATTTCCTGACCTCCCACTCTTCTATTTTCTGCCAATCCTCATTGAATATTCAAAAATAGAGGCTCCTGGCTTGAATATCAGATGCAATATTCAGAAAAACATTCCTTCCTAGATAATTTACTAATACTAAAGAGATGAATAGAACATTATTTTAAACCCATATAAATATCATTTTTTAATTTAATTTTCAGATTCAGATTCAGATTCAGATTCAATTTTAATTGTCATTGTCAGTGTACAGTACAGAGACAACGAAATGCATTTAGCATCTCCCTTGAAGAGCGACATAGCAAACGATTTGAATAAAAAACATAAATAATAAGTGTCCGGGGGGGGGGGGTGATTGGCAGTCACCGAGGTACGTTGTTTAGTAGAGTGACAGCGGCCGGAAAGAAGCTGTTCCTCGACCTGCTGGTTCGGCAACGGAGAGACCTGTAGCGCCTCCCGGATGGTAGGAGGGTAAACAGAGAACATAGAACATAGAAAATAGACCGATGCAGCAGAGGATAAACTAATCTCATCTGCCTGCACATGAGCAATATCTCTCCATTCCCTGCATATCAATCTGCCTGTCAAACAAACTTTAAATGCCACTATCATATCTACCTCCACCACCACAGGCAACTTGTTCCAGACACCCACCATCCTTTGTGTAAAAGACTTGCCCCACACATCTCCTTTGAACCTTGCCCCTATCACCTTAAAGCTATGCCCTCCAGTCTTTGATATTTCCACCCTGGATAAAACGTTCTGACCGTCCACCGTATCTTTGACGCTCATGATTTTATTTACCCATCAGGTTCCAAGTTTGTTCATCCTCCCCTTGTAGCTGATATCCTCATCCATTTCAACATTTAGACAGGTACATGGATAGGACAAGTTTGGAGGGATGTGGACAAAATGCAGGCAGGTGGAACTAATGTAGCTGGCCCATGTTGGCCAGTGTGGGCAAGTTGGGCTGAAGGGCCTTTAGCCACACTGTATCACTCTATGACTATCACGCTATGAATGGAACGGAAGCCTAGATGCCTCATCTGTGAATTCAACGTGGGAGCCAAAGGATCAGTGAGGGTTGTGAAGCAGAGGAACTTAAGTTCATGTGGATAATTTTTTATTTTTCATAAGTGTGTATCCACAATGGAAAGTCCTTTCTTAGGTAATATCCGAATGAAATTCAACATATATTACACTTTAACAGCTTCATGCCAGTTTGCAAAACAACTTAATTTGTCAACAAAAACCATCCACTTCATTTCCGATTGTCAATTCAAAAGATTTCTGCTTTCCGTGAAACTTTTTGCATTATTTCATCAGCATTAATTTATCATTTGAAAACAAAGAAATATTTATACTTGGGCTATCAAATTAGATAATGCATGCTTCTCTTCCTCATTCTCAGTCCAGCAGTCTTTTTTTTGTAATATGGTCTTATCATAGGTTGGCCAACTAGGAAATGGGAGTCATATGTTGACATGGATTGGCAATTGGTTTCATAAACAGAAAGGAAAAGAGTGGGAATAAACTGGTAACTCGCATGTTGGCAAGCATGACTTGTGGGAAATGGCAGGGATTAGTGCTTGGCTGCAGCTATTCACGATTTATGAGGAACCAATTGTCACATTTATAGGTTATCTGATGATACAGAACTAGGTAGGATTATGAACAGGGAACAGAATATAAACCAGGATTCTAGGAAGCTGCTGCCTCACAGCGCCGGAGACCTGGGTTCAATCCTGACCTCGGGTGCTGTCTGTGTGGAGTTTGTACATTCTCCCTATGACCACTTGGATTTTCTCCGGGTGCTCCGGTTTCCTTCCACATCCCAAAGGCATACGGGCTTGTAGCATACCCACTCTGTAAATTGCTCCTAGTGTGTAGGGATTGGATGTAAAGGTGAGATAACATAGAACTGGTGTGAACAGATGATTCATGGTCAGCGTTGGCTCAGTGACCTGTTTCCATGTTGTATTTCTAAACTGAACTAAATGAACTAAGTGAATGGGTAAAAGAAAATAACATGAAATATAATGTGATCAAATGTGAGGTCACTGTTTCCGTTCCCAAAATAGAAATGCAAGGTTTTTGTAAAATGGTGACAGAATGGTAAATATCAGTGTTCAAAGGGAACTGGGTGTGCTTATCTGAAGATACAATATACTTCTACAATGGGACATTTTACATTAGTCTTTTGTAACAAGAAAGATTGAGTCTGAAGAAGGGTCTTGACCCGAAACGTCACCCATTCCTTCTCTACAGAGATGGTGCCTGTCCCGCTGGGTTACTCCAGCTTTTTATGCCTATCCTTGGTTTAAACCAGCATCTGCAGTTCCTTCCTACACATTGAGTACAAGAGGCAATTATGTAAGTTCTCGGTGAGACCACACCTAGAGTATTGTGTAGTTTTGGTCTGAAAAAGGGATATTATTGCCACAGAGGGAATGCAGTGATGATGCATTGGTTCCAGTGATAGCAGGTTTTGTTGTATGAAGGGAGATTGAGAAGGTTATTCCAATATTTAAAGTTTAACAAAATTAGACCATGAGTGTTTAGTTGTCATTTGCACCCAATATGAACCAGAACAATGACATTTTAACTTGCTGCAGCTTTACAGACACATTATATGCAGCAGCACCAATAAACATAGAATAAATTGTCAATTATTCTAAGCAAACTAGACATGATATGCAAAAAAAAAAGCAAAGTAGTAGATAGTGATAGAAAATCACCGGGGTGATTTGTAACATCGTTCAAGATCTTTGAATTCAGTTTTAAATCCAGAGATATGCCCTTCTTACCTCTCCTGATGGTCCCTAAGTTTACAGTACTTTGTGCTGTGTTTTTGAGAGTGTTGGGGGTCTTTGATAATATCAGCTGCCTCTTGAAGCAACGTTTCCTGTAAGTCCACGTTTTAAAGGATGAGCCATTCAAAACAAAAATGAAGAAAACGCATCCTGCTCAAATTCTTTTCCCAATCATTATATGTTAGTATGAAATCACCGGGATAACATTTCTTTTAGTTCAGTTATAAGCTGCCCCTTACTCTCCTTCCCTAAGTTATAGTGCTTTGTTTCTTGCTTATGTTATTTCACGGTCTTAGTCTCATTCTCAGCATCTCCTGCCTTTTTTTACACTCTCTCATCTGCCTGTAAGCTCCATAATTATCTTGCCACTTCCCGCAATTAATTTTTGCACTTTGCAAAATCTGACGCCTTTGTATTAAATATTCGCGAATGTGACAATTTAAACGTGATGGAGGGTGAGAGGAACAAGCAACTAAGTCTTCACGTCCACTAACAGTAAATTTCTTCAGCAGACTATCCTTCTACCCGTCCTACACGCCAGCTTCCACACGTCAATACTGAACAACATCTGAACTGCAGCAGTGTTAAGCACTGGTGAATGGATCAATAGAAACAGGCCAAGATTCATTAGAAATCAACTGGTGCAAAGAAAAACTGTGAGGTCACTGCAGTGGCATGTATGTAAGACGTCTTGTTGCCATGCTGCATTCATGCTCCAGCCGATTTGAATGCCTGCCCAGTTCACCTTTGACTTTTATTCTCTTCCAGAACCGGATAATTAACTTGAGCCCCACTCAAGCCCCGCTGGCCCTGCACCAAACCATGGACATTTTATGCTCTAATTACAGACACTCAGCAACACCGGCTCTCTTAACTGATGCGTATTGTACTTAACAGAAACCTACTATTCGTCAGAAATGGAAAGAGCAACAAATAGCCGCTATTAAATATAAAGGCCTCAGGCCAATGTACGCCAACCAACCACAGCAGCCATATAAATCAAGAGACTGCAGACAAAGATTAGATTATCATTCTGCTACCATATTTTTTTTAAATATCTATATAAAACATTCATAGCTTTCTGCTTTACTGTTTAGTAGAGTTCCTGCATAACGTCATCACTCCCATTGGTAGCAGCTGATTACTTTCAGTTCTCCTGAGTGATGCACAGATTAAAATGTGCCCTGGGAGTAACATTATGTCAAGCCTCGTCTGCTATTTTAGCAATTTCTCCGCATAACTGTATTTGTTCCTTGGTGTGGTGCTTTTTTTTTTACCATTTATCGGATTTAATTTGGAAAATATAAGCCGCCCTTTCATATCTTGGCCCCTTCAAATGGAAGGTTATCAAACTCGTCACTTGCCAGAATCCCGCAATCACCTCTTTTCCAGGTTTATCCTCTCCTACTATGATCAATCTGAAGAAGGAGCCCGACCCAAAATGCCAAATATACATGTCCTCCAGAGATGCTGCCTGACCCATCGAGTTACTCCAGCACTTTGTGTCCGTTTGTGTATTAACCAGCAGCTGCTGTTATTTGTCTCTACTACTCAAGCAATGATACTCCATTACTCAGTAATCCTTTAATACTTGGGTCTGGAACTGGGCCTGGAGTCCAGGTGAGTTGACGGCTGGGGGAGAGGCGAGGATCAGCAGAGTCAAAGGTCATGGTCTGGGGGGCGCCGCAGTGCAGGTGGGGGTCAGTGATGCTGGGGGTGCAGCAGGCGCGGCCTGGAAGTGGCCGAGGAAGTCGTGTGGTCCAGCGGTGGTGGTGGTAGGTCTGGCCTGGAAGCAGCCGGGGTGGCAGTGTGGGCCTGTGTTATCAGCCCAGCCCAGCAGTCACGGTAGGTCAGTAGGACTGGTCTGGAAGCAGCAACTTCGGTGGTCCACTGTGGCGACACTCCATCTGCTACAACCAAAATCCATTACAAAGAGGTCTGTCCGTATGGCGACAGGCCGTATATAGAAACGTTCAGTGAACTTTTGTAACTTTCTCAGCTCCAGCCACATGGTACCACATGTGGGCTGCCCAGGCAAGTATTTCAGCGACAGCCGGAAAATAGACTGTTGCCGCATGGTCGTGGGGTGACGCAGGGTAACGCCTGTATTGTTGCGAGTTGTCTCCTCAAGTGTCATAACTTTTTCTTATTGCCACTGGATTTTGAAATGTTCAAAACCTTTTGGCGACAGTGGGCTTGACGTTGCCTGTTTTCTCCTGTCGTAGGTGCTGTCGTTGGTTGTCATAGGTTGTCGCCAGGATGACGCCAGGTGATGTTGGTTTCGCCGGGTGCTGAATTTGGTGAATTCCATTGGCGACTACCTACGTCAACCTACGTCAACCGGCGACTGGTACCGGATTGTCTTCAGTTGTCGCCGACAGGGTCGTTGCTTGACGTAGCTTGTCGCGGGTGGACGCAGGTTGATTTTGGTTGTCGTAGGTTGTCGCCTGTGTGGTCGTAGGTGGACGTCCTAAGTCACACCGCTTTTCGCTGGTTTTCCGTAGCTTGCCGTAGCTTGACATCGACTAGGTGGTGGGTTGTCGTAGGAGGGGGGACCAGTCGCCACTTTTTCGGTGACCTGCTTCGAGTGTGACAGTCGCCGGCAGTCGTTGAAAAAATTGCCTGGGGGACAGGCCCTTAACTCAGCGAATCAGGCAGCATTTCTGGAGAACATGAATAGGTGACATTTTGGAAGGGTCCCAACCTCAGAGATGCTACCTGATCAACTGAGTTACTGCAGCAATTAGTACATTTTTTGGTAAACAAGCATCTGCCGATCCTTGTATTTGTATGTTATTTTGACTCTAACCAATGTGTATTCATATAATTGAGACAATCAACACATTAATCAGAATATGACTGGTATAGGTTCTGACAAGCGCTACAAAGCAGAAAGGAACAAGGATAAATTCTGAGAAACTGTAACGATTACACATTTTACAACATTATCCATCTCCATCACAACTTTCTGCTCTTGTTCACAAGCCAAACCATGACCACATACCAAAGCCCAGTAGTTTTTCCAAATTGTATATTGCCAGCGTGCTACTCTAACTCAATGAAAATAAATGTGATCTGACAGTAAAATTATACCAGATGACTATGGATGAGTCTGTGGAGATATGCATTAGATAATATTGGTTGGTTGACATGTGTGTAGGAAGGAATTGCAGATGCTGGTTTAAACTGAAGATAGACACAAAATACTGGAGTAACTCAGCGGGACAGGCAGCACCTCTGGAAAGAAGGAATGGGTGACGTTTCAGGTCGAGACTGAAGAAGGCTCTTGACCCGAAACATCACCCATTCCCTCTCTCCAGAAATGCTGCCTGTCCCTGACCCGCTGAGTTACTCCAGCATTTTGGGTCTATCTTTTGTTGGTTGACATCCCTTGTCTTATAGGGTACTAATAAAAAATACATTTGCGAATCGTTTTTCAATGCTAGCACATATGGACACAACGATGAAACTGTCTAACTTTCCCAATATTAACCAACCGTAAATTACTATCCATTTAGATTTAACACAGTGGCACAACTGGTAAAGCTATTGCCTCACAGCGCCAGATCTCCAGGTTCAATGTTGACCTCGGATTCTGTCAGTGTGGAGTTTGCATGTTCTCCATGTGACTGCATGGTTTACCTCTTGGTGCTTAGTTTCCTCCCACATATTGAAGATGTGTGAATTTGTAGTTTAATTGGCTTCTGTAAATTGCTCCTTGCGTGTAGGGAGTGGATGCCAAAGTGGAATAATATAGAACTAGTTTGAATGGGTCAGCGTGGACTTGGTGTGCCAAAGCACCTGTTTCCCTGTTGAATCTCTAAACAATTGATCCCATTGTTGAAGGAATAATCACTATCAATTGTTTGTGCTTTCATTAATTCTTAATACTACAATGTTAACAAAGTTGAAAGCTTCTGTTAAATTGAGGAAATGTTTGTTGATTTTAATAGCAAATTGTGACCACTAATGCATCCGCATTTCTGCTATGTGTTGACATTGGTTTAGGTTTCTCACAGTCCATCAGCCCTTGTATAATTTCTTATCAGCTCATCACACCACTGCAGCAAGTTCTCATCTTTACCTTCCCTAGCCTTTCCTGTAATTTAATAGTTAATCATTAACTCACTGAGATAAGAGGGAATTAGAGCAGGAATGGTATCAGGGATTTTAATTTTATATGCTTGTCTTTTACCTCATTTCACTCAACATCTTAGTTCAACGAAGTATGATATTTGGCTTTATTCTCACTGCTACCATCGGGCAGGAGGTACAGAAGCCTGAAATTGCACACCACCAGGTTCAGGAAGCAATACCTTCCTACAACTATCACCATCTTGAACCAACCTGCACTAATCCCACCTCAACCAGAGAGCACTGTAAACCACTTCCTGCACTACTTCCGATTGTGAATTTTTTTTTTAATTGTGTGGTGAATTAACGTCTTGTTTTTTTGCACAGCCTTCTTTCTTTTAGAAACTTTACGTGCAATTTATGTGTAATTTGTTTTTGCGTGTTGGTATGAGTCTGTGTGCCTTTGATGTTGCTTGAGGCAAGACTGTTCATGGCACTGTATTTGTGCACATGACAATAAACTCAATTTGACTTTACATATTAACAAGTGGTCTGGCATCCACTGATGTATCCAAACTTCCATTACTGTCTGAATGTTGAAATGTTTCCTCACACGTTCTGGCTCCAAGTTTCCCCTCATTTACCATGATTCCAAACATTTGCCCCTCACAGACCTTTTTATTTGTTACATTCCCTGTGGATATTTATTGGTATGCATTGTGTTGCAGACGGCACGGACTAGAAGGGCCGAGATGGCCTGTTTCCGTGCTGTAATTGTTATATGGTTATATGGCAGTACAAGTCATGGATTCATAGATTTGGCAGTATTCACTTGGACAGGCTACATGAAAACTTGACGCTTGTTTCAGAACTTTACAGAGCATAAAGTGCAATTCCATTCACCAGTGTTAAACACACCGCAGCTTCAGAAAACGGCACAGAATTTGCATTGAAATATTTTGGGGGTTTTTTGCTTCTTTTTTTCCCCCAAACTTGTAAATAAAAGCTAATTTCCCCACAATTGCCTAACTTTCCAGTTTACCCCTTGTACAACTGTCCAGAGGATGTCACTCAGTCAGCAAAGGTCTTTGCGGTGAGGATCTGTTTGAACGTGGTACCCTCTACAGTGAATTAGTGGCATCCACTGGCAGGGTCAGCAGCAGCTAGTTGTTTAACTAGCCAGATTAAACATCCACACACTGCAGATTGCAAAGTGAAATCCAGACAATATTTATGAAGTACTATACTAAGTGGGACCTGTTGGGTCCCATGTTCACCCGGGAGGGCTGGTCCCCCGACGCAATATTCCACCTCTCCACCAATTCTAATATTGGTGGCCAGTGGGGGGGCTTTCTGAAGTGCTGGTATGGGTTCTTGGGGTGGCAGCTCAGTCCCTCAAGCCTGATCTGCTGGCAGCTCACTCACGGCTGGTGGGCTGGCTGTTGACTCGTGACTATTCCTTGAAATTCCATTTCAAGCAGGGTGCAAGGCCACCAAATTCAAATCCATGTTCCTACCATTCAAGATGGCGGACAGCGGGGGTGATGCGCCGTTGTGTATGGCCGCTCCTCCTGCTGTCCGTCCTTTCACCCTTTTTTATTTTTATTTTTAGTCCTGTTCGTATGAAATGTTTATTGGAGGACTTCTTTTATGTGGTGGGTGGGGGAGGGGAAGGGGGAAACTATTTTAACCCCAGTTCTACCTGGTCGGAGATGCGGTTTTTCTCCGAACCGCATCTTCGTCCTCTCTGTGCGGCCTAGTCAAACTGGAGCAGCGCTGGAGCGGCGTTTCCTGCGGGGACTGCAGCTTCGACGGCGGTGTAGATGCTGGGACATCTACAAGGAGCGTGCGATGCCTTACCGGGTCGCCTTGCGGTAATCTCCGGGGCACTGTGACCGTCGACAGCACCGCGGAGCCTGGGATCCGAGATCGCCAGTGTCGGGGGTTCGGCCGGCGCGGCCTGTGAACTTTGGTCGTTGCAGTCTTCGGGGGGGAAGCGGCCGCTTCAGTCCTGGCCGCTGATGGACGTTCACCGACGCCGATGGTCCAGCTTCACGGCAGGAGGGCCTGAAGATACCGGGCTGGCTGAGGAGGCCAGATATAGGCCCCGACCTCGGGTGGACTATGAGGGGGAGAACTGGATATTTTTTGGTGCCTTCCCTCACAGTGAATTCTGCTGTGGGGGGACGTTTCATGTTGATTTCTATAGTGTACTGTTTCTGTGTCTTTTTTCTTTTTCTCTTTTTTCTCTTTTTTCGATTTGTATGGATTTATTGCATTGATCTGTTCAATTAATTTAATCAATCTCTGTAAAGCACTTTGGTTCAAATACTGGTTTTGTTGAAAAGTGCTATATAAATAAACATTATTATTATTATTATTATTATTATTTCAAGCAGGGTGCAAGGCCACCGAATTCAAGTGCAGTTTCATACCACTTTCAGCAGGGTGCAAGGCCACCAAATTCAGTGCAGTTTCATACCACTTCAAGCAAGATGCAAGGCCGCCAAATTCAAGTGCAGTTTCATTCCACTTCAAGCAGGGTCGAGGGCCACCAAATTCAAATGCAGCTTCATACCATTTCATGCACGGTGAAACCACCATAAAACCACACAAAACACCAAACTCACAGTTCAGTAGACATTCAGTGTGTTCAGTTGATTCACAGCTCAGACAGAGTCATGACCTCTCCCTCCCCCATCATGCAGAGACTGAGCCACACCCACACTTCCGGGTTTTATAACCCCTCCCCCTCCCACTGGAAAAGGTGTGGCTTTCAGGGCGTGATTGACAGGAGAGAGATTCTCAACATTTTTTAAACACTAATAACACTTTTATTTTTCATTGATGGGAAGAATTCTCTGCACCTGCTCAGCGGAGGGGGGACTGAGTAAGATGGCCAAAAATCACAGCCGTAAGTGGTAGCATTTTATCTTAAATCAATATACAGTGCAATCAGGAAGTAAGTGCATTTGCAGTAGTGCCTTTTAACTTCAACCCAAAGCACCCAAGCCACCATTTGCTGTAAGTAGTGCTTTTCAACTTCAAGCAAAGCACCCAAGCCACCATTTGCAGCAAGTAGTGCCTTTCAACTTCAAGCCAAAGCACCCAAGCCACCATTTGCAGTAAGTAGTGCCTTTCAACTTCATGCCACCATTTGCAGTTAGTGCCTTTCAACTTCAAGCCAAAGCACCTGCCACCATTTGCAGTAAGAAGTGCCTTTCAACTTCAAGCCAAATCACCCGCCACCATTTGCAGTAAGCAGTGCCTTTCAACTTTAAGCCAAAGCACCCAAGCCACCATGTGCAGTAAGTAGTGCCTTTCAACTTCAAGCAAATCACCCGCCACCATTTGCAGTAAGTAGTGCCTTTCAACTTCAAGCCAAAGCTCCCAAGCCACCATTTGCAGTAAGTAGTGCCTTTCAACTTCAAGCCAAAGCACCCAAACAACTATTTGCAGGTAGTGCCTTTTTACTTCAAACAACCCATATTTTCATTTTCAAACCACATTAAGGGTACTCACAGTTGTGTAGACATTTGTTCAGTGTTATTCAGAGCTCAGAGAGACGTGACCCTTGTCTTCATCCATCTTGCAGAGACTAAGTGAGGCACACCACTTCCTGGTTTTATAGTCCCTCCCCCTCCCTCCAGCAGGGGCAGCAGAGGGAATGGTGATTTTTTTTAAAACATTAATATGTCTCTGATTTTTCATCGATGGGAAAAATCCTCCACACCCATAAGGCGGAGAGTGGCTCTGAGCGAGGTGGCCAAAAATGACGGCCGTAGGTGGCGGAGTTCTGTCGGAAATCGCAGCACAGTGGGCCAAAAGCGGTCAAGATCAGAGATTTAGTAATATAGATAAATTATTCCATAGAAAGTGAAAAAAGAATGGCATCCACATGGTATTCAGGCCACAAATAGTTATGGGGAAAAAAGACAGGACTGGTCCACAAGTTAAAGCCCAAAATTGGGTCATACAATTTTTTAAAGTATTAAACAAGAACTTGCAGAGGTTGATTGGGAGATGCTGATTATAAGTAAAGGGATCTCCACATTGACCCCATTACCTCTGGAAGCTATCAAACTGACATGTCAAACAAAAGAATCTAAAAAAGATTTAGTACAACTTAATCTTTATTAGCACTCAAGTATGCATGTAAACCGCTGACCTAATAAATTCACGTTTTATTTACCGTTCCACTTTATCATTTCTTATATGGAATCACAAACCTCATGGCTTTGGACTCATATGCCACTGAATGGATGAATTGGACAGACTCCGCTTCAAGGGAGGTAGTCTTCTCTGAGCCTCTCTGATCCGAACCAGCAACAAACTTTGAAGGGGTCTTGCAAATGGGCTGTGGGTGGGTGGGTTTTGTGGTGTGGCATATAGGGAGTGGTTTGGAGAAGGGGAGGGGAGGGGGGGGGGAAGGAGGCTAATTGGATCAGTGGCCAGAGTGGAGCTCAATAGTGAGGGTGGCAAAAATTCTAATGGGTGGATAGGGGTATTGGTGAGGGATTTGATCTTGATAGGTGAATTACTTAGTGCCAAAATTTGGCCGTGTGCCAGCAAGACAATGTTCTCCCAATAGCCAAAAGATTTGGCCATTGATGCCCTCAAGATCCTCTGCCATGCTCCACAGAAAATAACTCCACTCTGTTCATTACCCAATGGTAAAAATTGTGTTGTGTGCTCAAGCTGATGAAATCGGGAATGCCTGCTCAAATTTCGCAAATGTCACAAAATTACCCTGAAACTATTATTATTTTGTTTTTCTCAGTTCCTTAATGCAAAACAGTCCAATTTTAATGTAACGTTCCTTCTCAGCAAAAAATTATAGTTCATTTTTATTTCTTTAAAAAAAACTGTGACATTCATCTTCCAAGCCAACAAAGTATCAAATTAGTAAAATGTACTTTCAGGGCCAGAGAATTCAGACAATAAATATAAATTGTTATGTTGTTGAACTCAAATTATAATTCAACAATGCTTAAGTTTGTTCTTGGTTAACAATGCTTAATTTATTCTGTGTGATACTAGTAGATAGCTATTTCCCACTAATTTAGACTTAAGATACAGCATGGAAACAATAGTCTGAAAAAGGGTCTCGACCCGAAACATCACCCATTCCTTCTCTACAGAAATGCTGCCTGACCCGTTGAATTACTCCAGCATTTTGTGTCCACCTTCAGCCTACGGAGTCTTACTGATCTGTGATAGTGTGACCTGTGATAGTGTGCACTATCCTGCACACGAAGGACAATTTACAATGTCTTCAGAGTGTGGTAGGAAAACTGAGCACTTGGAGAAAACCCACGCGATCAAAGGGAGAACATGCAAACTCCGTACAGACAGCGCTGTAGACAGGATTGAACCTTGGTGTCTGGCACTGTGAGGCAGCAACTCTACCGCTGCGCCACTGTGCCGGCCCTTCACTATTCTCGTGAATTCAGTGCAGGTTTTATTTGATGAATATTGCTCCCGTGCAGCCTATGGAAGCCAGCCTCAAAAATAGGATTATAATGTTTAACTGACAGACACAGACACAGCCAGAAACGCTACAAATCATTGTCAGTTTTACTGAGAATCATTGTTGAAAACCGATAGGATCACTATTATTAATACAGCAACATTTGGAATGCTATTTCGAACATTTAGTTTGTTAAGGAAACCCATTTAAATAAAAAAGCTAATTTGGTGCTGATTTTCATGATATCAAATTATCCCAAAATGCTTAATAGTCAATAAATTCCATGTAAATTGCAGAAAATGAGTCTACCAAAGCATACTGGCTTTTCATATCTGTAATTTACGATGCATAAATATGGAGAAAGATTAAGCAAGCAAGGACTTTATTCCTTGAACTGCAGGAGTTTATGGGGTTATAGAAGTGTATAAAATCTGGAGGGGAATTGATAATGTGAATGCACAGTGTCTTTTACCCAGGCTAGGGAACTGTACAAGAACCAGAGGACAAAGCTTTAAGAGAGAGGAAATACTTAAAAGGGAAAACATAATTGGATTGGTGACTTTTCGGGTTGGGACTCAAATAAAGGGTCTGAAGAAGCTTCCCAATCTGAAACGTCAACGATCCATGTTTTCCAGAGATGCTGTTTGACCCGCTGAGTTACTCCAGCACTTTATGTCTTTTTTTGTAAGCCAGCATCTGCAGTTTCTTGTTTCTAAGGTTTAGTGGAATATGGGCCAAACGCGAGCAAATGGGATTAGCTTAAATAAGGTCATCTTGGTCGGCATGGACGTGTTGGGCTGAAGGGCCTATTTCCATGCTGTATGACACTATGATTCTATAGTGTGAGGAAATGGCTTGAGGTCATTGTCCCAAAAAAACATTTACTGTGACCATGAAATAGGGAATTACATTGAGTTAGAATACCTGACATGTGTTTTTCTATGATGGGAATGGAACTTCATTTCATATGTTCTTTTTTTTTAAAACATCTACTTTTAGCCACAATTCACGATCACCTTCCCAAAAGAACTCATACCTTTCTATGCGAGCACAGTTTCAGACCAATGCAATACAATTCAACATGTGCATCAATGCACAAGTGAACATTTGGCTCATTTGCCAGGTTGACAGTCTGATTCTTGATTTCATTAAAGCAAAGTGCAAGACTACCTTGAGCAGAGTTTCACACGAGGTGGAGATTCACTACGGCTGTAATCTTTAACCCCAATTGGGACAGAGTTATAAATATCTACTTGATACATCGTACGAATGCATGGTTCTATCATTTTAGGATGTGTTAAATGGCGCGACAAAACACTTTGCCCATAGCATGATGCTTCCAGAGAATGCTTACAGCTTTGCAAATATCTTTTAATAGGAAATGGGATTGCTCCAAGGGTTTAATAGGAATGGTCTCCTGTGCTCATAAGTTCTAGTAGAAGAATAAGGCCATTCGGCCCAACAAGTCTGCTCCACCATTCAATCACATCTGATCTGTCTTTCTCTTTCAACCCCATTCTCCAGCATTCACCCCATAACCGCTGACACTCCTACTAATCAAGAATTTGACATTCTCTGCCTTAAAATATCCATTGACGGCCTCTACTGTGGCAATTAATTCCACCGATTCACCATCTCCTGACTAAAAAAATTCCTTCTCATCTCCTTTCAAAAAGTACATCCTTTTATTCTCAGGCCATGGCCTCTGGTCTTAGACTCTCCCACTGGTGAAAACATCCTGTTCCCATTCACTATTTCCTGGCCTTTCACTATTCGGTAAGTTTCAATGAGGTCCCCCCTCAGACTTCTAAACTCCAGCGAGTACAGGCCCAGTGCCTTCAAAACGCTCATCAAATGTTATAATAATAACTTTATAATAACTTTATTAGTAGGGCACTTTTCATATAATTGAATGCAACCCAAAGTGCAACCCACATAGACATGGTCTAAACAAAAATACAATTTAAAACAGTAAGAACATAGGCAGTTAATAGCATAAAAAGCACAGTTATATAAAAATATAAAATAAAATTGAGAGTGCAAAAGGACAAAGGGAGTAAAATCAGTTAAAAGTTTGATTAAAAAGACAAGTCTTTAGCTGCCGTTTAATGATGTCAACTGAGTGGGCATCTCTGGGGCAGGGTATTCCACAGCTTGGGGGCGTCATTGAAAAAGGCTGCTTCACCAATTTTCTTATTGCTGCGGCAGTGAGTAGCTAACAGGCCGGCATCAGAAGACCTGAGTACTCGAGTAGAGGCATAGGGAAGGAGGACTCTGTAAAATATGCTGCTCCTAAGCCATTTAGGGCTTTATAGACAAGAAGGAGCACCTTATAGTCTATCCTGGATCTCACAGACAGTCAATGAAGGGAATATAATACTGGGGTCATATGTTCCCTTTTCTTGGTATTTGTTAAGAGCCGGGTTGCGGCACTTTAAATGAGCTGTAACTTGTTGGTGGATTTTGAAGGCAGACCGGTAAATAAGGCATTACAGTAATCGTCTGCTTGATATGAAAGCATGTATGAGTTGTTTACAGTCATGTTGAGTTAAGAAAGGCCGTACTGTAGCAATATTTCAGAGGTGATAGGAAGCACACTTTGTTACTTTATTTATGTGAGATTTAAAATTAAGATCATTGTCAATTTTTACCCCCAGGCGTGACTTCGTGGTTGACATAGGCAGTCAAATTTCCCAGTTTACCGAGTAACGTCTGTCTCTTGGGTTAACCCAATCTTTCCTGGGATCATTCTCGTAAACCTCCTCTGGACTCTCTCCAATGACAGCACATCCATCCTCAGATATGGGGCCCAAAACTGGTCATGATACTCCAAATGTAGTCTTACCAGCACCTTATAAAGCCTCAGCTGTGTTTGTATTGTTGCCCTCTCAAAATAAATGCTAGCATTGCATTCACCTTCCTTATTAATTACCGATTCGATTTGCAAATTACTTTTTTGAGAATCCGGCACCTGCACTCCCAAGTCCCTTTGCCCCTCCGTGCAAAAATGACAAAGAGTGCTGGACTGTTCTTTAATTTTGTAAGAACTATGATTGAATTAAAATCACTGCTGATCATCAGCAGTACTACAGGAAATCATGGTGATTCCATCACAAACATAAAGACACAAATGTGACTCTTGCAGATATAAAACCCTGGTTCAAGCCACACAATTACCATAACTCATATTTACAAAAGGTATTGCAACATTATTAGAAGTTAAAATTTAGTATATCCTGTCTTTTCAATTAGTGGAGTTTCTACTTGGATGGTAATGCCTAACATCTGTTATTCATATTTAGAGCAAAATGCAGCAGATCATAACAATGCCTATTGTGGATTAACTTATGGAAGTCGTATCCCATTCAGTGAAGCATTACACAGATGCTGAAGAAATAATTCCACTACATAGAACAAAACCATTTGCGTCAGCTTTCCTCATTTCGTTAAGAGTCTGTCTATCTATCCGGGTGGGCGTTGCAACCAACGTCGCAGCGGCCTCTGCAGTACGTCTGTCTTTTATTATTTTATTGTCCTGTTGAGTGTATAGTTTGGAGTGGGTTTTTGACTGTGTATGTGTGGGGGATGAGGGGTGGGGTGGGGGGGGGAAACTTTTAAATCTCTTCCGTGCACGGGGACCCGACCTTTTCCCTGTCGGGTCTCCGTTGTCGTTGGGGCCTAGCACCGTGGAGCGGCCTCCAACCGGAACGACCTGGGGGCTCAAGTCACGGAGCCAGCGGAGCTGCGGACTCACCATTGTGGAGCTGGCCAGCTTCGGAGCTTGGAGACTTCGGAGTGTGGAGAGCTGCGGTGACGCGCAGCTGCGACCCGACTCTGGTGGATGGTGACACCGGGAGCTCGCGGGACCCGGTGGGAGACTGCTTTGCGGGGCACCGGCAACGGCGACTTCTCCCGCCCGAATTGCGGGGTTGAGGATGACCTGGAGCGGGGCCTTACATCGCCCGGCGCGGCTTTAAATGGCTGTGGGACTTGCTAGTGCCAGCCGGGGGCTCCAACATCAAGACCCGGAGCAGGGCCTTACATCGTCCAGCGCAGCTTTAAATGGCTGCGGGACTTGCTAGCGCCCGCCGGTGGCTTTGACTTTGACTTCGGGAGAAGAATGGAGAGCAGGGGAGAGACAAGACTTTGCCTTCCATCACAGTGAGGAGGAGATTCACTGTGATGGATGTTTGTGTAAATTGTGTTGGTGTGTGTCTTGGTTCTTTTCTTGTATGACTACAGAAACCAAATTTACGGTATTGTATTGTATTGTATTGTATTTGCTGGGGTACAGCTCCATGATGTTAGCAGAACACTGTTTAGGACCAAAGATACCATGATGCTTTGCTCAGCAGATGGCTAACATAGAGAAGCAGTTTCTCATTTAAGACAAATGAAAACTACAAATAAATCTTTACAGGTAGCAGTTCCTGAAGGACATTGGGTTCATATTAGAAACCAGACCTTTCTCTTAAGGCCTAAGAACCATCTGCCAACATTTGTGTATTTGTTTTTTTCAATCTTCCCATGTTCACAAACACAATAGAAGATTTATCTAACAATCTTAGTGCCTGGAACCCACTAACGTAATTGCACTCAATGCTTTTATGACATACTGGCACATCTTAGAAGTTAAAAACTAGATATTCTGATTTTTAGAATTTCTAATATTACAAAAGGATTACTAAAGTTTAAAGAAATGAAATGTATTAATTAAATTAGGTGGTCAGGCCCTAAAAAAGATTAAGCAGTTTATAGGTTGACAATCCATTATGGATACAAATAGCAAGGACCAATGCGCGTACTGATTGTACTAACAATGAGCTAATAACTTAAAATTGATCACAGTACCAGATAAAAGGCCTGTCCCACTTGGGCGACATTTGGGCGACATTTAGGCAACAGCCTAAAGAGAGGTATTTGCGTCATGGTCGCGTCGTGGTCGGGTCGTGACGCAGGCGTGACGCATGGTGAGGCGTGATGACGCATGCAGTGAATATTTTGGAATGTTCAAAATCCTGGGGTGACATTTAAATGTCTCATCATGTCGTGCGCCCTGTCACACGCTGACGTATACTGTCCTGTAAGTGATGCCAGGTTAGGGTTAGGGTTGGGGTTAGGGCTAGGGACCACAGATAGCACAATGGGCTAAGAGTTCGGCTGGCGACCGGAAGGTAGCCGGTTCAAATCCCGCTTGGAGTGCATACTGTCGTTGTGTCCTTGGGCAAGACACTTCACCCACCTTTGCCTGTAATGGAATGTACGGCGGCAGGCGCGGGCACACCGCGACGCCCTGTGTCTCCCTTTCAAGGGAGATGCTAAAATGCATTTCGTTGTCTCTGTACTGTACACTGACAATGACAATAAATTGAATCATTTCATTTCATTTCATTTTTTCACAGATGGGCTGTAAAATATTCTTCCTTCAATGCATGGATTTTAAACATTAATATATAAAAATTAATACAATACAATCAATTGTGCAAATGAAAAGATGTCTGAGTCGTTCAGTTTTATTTATAGATGTATTGGTCCGCTTCCAGATCTGAACACCGTCTCTATAACTTTTCACCAGTGATGGATTCAGTAAGTGTAGACTGAACTCCCCTCTCCTCGCCTCCCGCCCCCATCCCTCCTTCTCCCCACTCACCCCTACCCATCTCCCATCCCCTCTCCCCCTCCTTCCCTTCCCCTCTCTTAATCCCTTCTTGGGGTCAGTATCAGGACACTGACCTCAGCCAAGCATTAAAAATGATAGATAAAATATGCGGGAGTAACTCAGCAGGTCGGGCATCATCTCTGGAGGAATATTTTTTGAGTCGGAACCCTTCTTCAGATTGAGAGATAGAGAAGGCCAGAACAAAACAGGGCTGGCAACAGATGATCTCAGGAAGGATGGAGTCCATAATGGCCCATTGTTGGCTGGGGAAGACGTGCTAATGATAGGGATACAAGGATGCGAACTGTGGACCTAGTAGAATGACTAGGGTGGGCAGTAGAGAGGAGGAATGAGGAATGCAGGAGTAACTTGAAAATAGACAAATGGGTTGTAAGCTGCCCAAGTGAAATATCAGGTGCTGTTCCTCCAATTTGCATGTGGCCTCACTTGAGGCCCAGGACATAAACGTCAGCATGGGAATGGGAAGGGGAATTAAACAGTTTGGCAACCAGGAGATCACGTAGGCCAAGGTGGACTGCGTGTAAGCATTCAGTGAAATGATCGACGAGCCTGCGCTTGGTCTCACCAATATATAGGAGCCCATGCATAGGACCACCGGATAAAGTAGATGAGGTTGGAAGAAGAGCAAGTGAACCTCTGCTTTGCCTGAAAGGACTGTCGGGGTCCCAGAAGGAAGTCGAGGGAGGAGATATAGGGACAGGTGTTGCATCACCTACCATTACATGGGGGGTCCATGGGCAGGGTGTGGTTTGGGTGGGAAAGGATATGTTAACCAGTCTGAAGAAGGGTCTCGACCCAAAACGTTGCCTATTCTTTCTCTCCATAGATGCTACCTCATCCGCTGAGTTTCTCCAGCATTTTTTGCCTACCTTTGATATTTCCAGCATCTGCAGTTCTTTCTTAAACAGTTAACCAGGGAGTTGTGGAGGGAATGTTTTCTGCAGAAAGCGGAAAAGGGGTGGAGATGGGAAGATGTCACTAGTGGTGGGATCCCATTGGAGGTGACAAAAATGATGAGCGACAATGTGTTGTATGCCACGGCTGATGGGGTGAAAGGTGAGGACTAGCGGGACTCTGCCCAAGTTACAACTGGGGGAGAGGGAGCAAGAACAGAACTATGAGATATAGAGGAGACACCTGTGAGGGCCTCATCTACGATAGAAGAGGGAAACCCCTATTCCCTAAGGAACGAAGACATCTCGGATGTCCTAGCAAGGAACGCCTCATCTTGGAGCAGATGCGGTGTAGACGGAGGAATTGGGAGTAGGGGATAGAGTCTTTGCAAGAGGCAGGTTGGGAAGAAGTGTTGTCTAGATAACTGTGAGAGTCAGTCGGTTTGTATTAGACATCAGTCGATAATCTACCTCCTGCGATGGAGATGGTGGGAACAAGAAAGGGGAGAGAGGTGTCCGGGTGAATTTGAGGGCAGGGTGGAAGTTAGTGGAACAAGGGGAAGGAGAGAGGTGGGAAATCATTTTTTAGTTTATGACTATTTAATTCAAAGGTCTTAGCCAAGTTTACAAAAAAAAGTTACATCTCTTCATTAAAGTATTTAGTATCAAAGTATTCTCATTCCATCAAGATGTCGCAGCTAAAAACCCTTATGACGGTGAGTTAAAATGACAGATCTGCTGACCTTTCAGCTTTTTCTTTCAAAACCCAAAGCAAAGTGGAGGCAACTACAATTGGTCTCCAATTATCAGCACTCTGGAGTTTTACAAGGTCCTGCAATTTGGGAACCCATCCAAACTATCCTGAAATTAATTGGGTGCTTTCTTCCATTCCGTTGAAATTGAAAAGAAACCGAATCAACATTTGTGTATCAAGATTTTCAACTGCAACTAATTGAAGTCTGTCAAAAACAGCAGTATTGTTTTAAAAATAATCTAACACAGTCCCAATTTCTGCAACTTTAATGACCCTGAGAAACTCACTATTATTACATGGTCTAAAACAATGAATCAATTTACCCATATCTATACAATATTATTCTCTATTAAAGTAGTCCTCTAATCTGCAGTGGACCATATGCACAAGGAAGAGGCCGACAGAAATATAGAAACATAGAAAATAGGTGTAGGAGTAGGCCATTAGGCCCTTCGAACCAGAACCAGAACCACCATTCAATGTGATCATCGCTGATCATCCAGAATCAGTACCCCGTTCCTGCTTTCTCCCCATATCCTTTGATTCCATTAGTTCTGAGAGCTATCCAACTATCTCTTGAATACATCCAGTGAATTGGCCACCACTGCCTTCTGTGGCAGAAAATTCCACAGATAAAAATAATATATAAATATAGAGAAAATAACCTATTGATGTTATTTTGCATTTAGAAAAGAGATTTCCCCATAATTCCAGGGATTCTGTTTTGTCAGCAGTATGAAATTGCCATCCACATAGATCAATCCTTGCTGACCCATATCCAAATCACAAGGATTTTTTTAAGTTGGCAGGCAGCTGAATTACAAGACATTTCTGTAGTATCTTTGTCAAATGAAATAGGCTTTTTAAAATGAAACATGGGCATATCTAATTTTGCATTTGTTCCTTCCTTTTCTTTGCTTATTTCCCCTTCGGCTAAATCATGAGATGAAATATTGATAACATTGGCAGCATTCCTCCATTCTGAAATATTCCTCCAACTGAAATATTCCTCCACGGCAATTATCGAGTGCTCACTAGAGGAGGCTTCTGGAGTATTGGTACCCATCTTTGTGTCGTCTTCTACAGCAAAATCATTACCATTTTGTGCCCTCCCTGCACAATTTATTCTCACATTCTGCACATGAATGATTGCACATTAACTCAGAATCTTTCATTCGTTCAGGATATTCTACTTGAATGATTGCAGGGTGAACTCCTATATTGTGGACAATCTCATGCATTTGTGATTCAGCTGTTTTAAAGGTGCCTGGTTACTGACATTTCACATGCAATGAAGCAATATTCTCCCATCTAGCATGTTCGCAGACACAGATCCCTTGCATTTTATTAATTCTGTGCACATCTTCATCTTCAAAACATAAAAAACAGAACTTCAGATTTTATTAAATGGAGAAAAATAGTTGTCATTTAAGTTCATCAGATCTTTACATTCTTATATTTAATGCTTTAGTGATGTGTTTACTGACTTCCTGTAAGCAAGAACTGTCCAGTTATTGACTGGACTAGTAGAATTCTTGAAATTGAAATTCTCGAAATTAAATAGAGAGAGAAACAAATCAACTTAAATATTCAGGACACTAATGTTTTAAGCAACATTACTATTTTCTAACTCAGAGGTCCCTGTGAACAAATTGTCCAAAACTTGGTGAATCCTTCAATGTTGCTTAAAACATTAGTGTCCTGAATATTTAAGTTGATTTGGTTTGGTATATCCAGCTGGAACATTTAAAATGGAGAATAGCTGAAAAGACTATAGAAACTGTTGAAACCCTCGTGGAACCATGTATACAAACTGAGAAAGAGCAAGGGAGGAACCTGCAACAAACATGTAATGCTTACCTCATGGGATACATAGTATGAAAATAATATCCCTGATAACAAACGTTCAGTGAGGTCACAAATTTTCATCACAAGCTTGGACAAAGATTTGCCAAAAACTTTGTATATCTACACTGAATAAAATGAGACCAATGAAGCATGAAGCTGCTATTATTATATTTATCTGTTCTACTAGAAATGGTTATTATCGTGTGTTTCAATTAACCTATTTCAAAACCAATATAAATGTATTCTCCAAACACATTTCACATGCTAACCGTACAACTTAGTTGTACAACTGTGCAACCCTATCCCTATCCCTGAACCCTATCTCTGCTCCCTATCCCCGAACACCATCTCCGCATACTTGTTCCAGGCGTACACTTGCCCTATCCTCAACCTCTATTTCTGCCACGTCGAACAATCCCTGTTCCAGGCCAACACTGGCCCTAACCCCGAACTCTATTTCCGCTTCAATGCGAAACGTCACCCATTCCCTCGCTCCAGAGATGCTGCCTGTCCCGTTGAGTTACTCCAGAATTTTGTGTCTACTGTCAACTTAAATGGAGTTAGGTACAGTGAAACTTTTGTTACACAGTTAATCATTTTCAGCAGAAAAAAAAAAAAAATGTATATCCATAAGCTAAATTATTTTCTTAGTAAAATAAATACAGGTTTAAATCAAGTACCACAACAACAAAATTGTAACCGTGTACTTAGATTAAATACTTAAAACAAAGAGAGCAATGTAATGCATTCATACATATTCATGTGTATGTTATTAAGTTGGTATTCAATATAAGCAGGGAATGCTGGGTAATATATATGTCATCCTGGAGTTTGGGAGTTCTCAGGGGTGTGTCTTCCTCCGATGTTCACAGTTCGTTTACTTCTGCCTTGTGAACTGTAGCCGTGGCGATTACGTAATTTTAAAAGCTCTGTGACTTGATGCCGTGGATCTCTCTCTCTCATGATCCAGGCAACCAGTGTGTAAGTTTAGTTCTTCATTCTGCCGTCCGGAATATAACAGCTCTCCCTTTTATTCTTGGAGATGCAGACATTTATTCAGAGACATTTTCATAGCACTGTCCAGATGACAATGCAAAATAGATTGGCAATGGATTTTTCGATCATGGATAATCCTGGTCACACACTGGAGAAGTTTCCACTGTTTTCTGATGTAACTTGAATATTCAAAATTAAAATTCTGTTTCTCAGCCACCCAGTTTCTTAATCATTTAAAATATTGATTCAGCAAATTTTAAAGAGCTGTCTTTGAAATTAACATATACCTCGTGTTATTTAGGCTCAGAGATAATCTACTTGAGATACACCATGCAGTTGTATCAAATATATCCCACCCTGTGGTGTACATGTCAATTTGGTCTTCAATTAGGAACACTTTTACTAGGTTAGATATATTTTAGTATCTATATATAATATACCAAAGCTCAATTACAAAAATATTTCAGTGAAAATTAGACATTACCTCCTAAGGCTAATAGTACAGGAAATAGTAAGATTAAACGAGAACTTACCAGTTTGAAGTTTGATCTTTATTTTATGAGGAGTAACGTTGAGGGAATACGTGAAGAACCCCGCCAGGACGCATGCGTGTCATTCTTCAAAGCAGCGGTGTGAAATCACAGATAACTGTAATGACTAAACATAGTAAGATTAGAGAAGAGATACCAGTTCAGGATATGATCAAGGGTGGGAGCGGAGGGCACGTATTCCCTCAATGTTACTCCTCATAAAATAAAGATCAAACTTCAAACTGGTAAGTTCTCGTTTAATCTTACTATTTTACTTCGGAGTCACGTGAGTGACTACGTGAAGATTTTAAAGCTCTGTGATTTCATGCCGTGGAACGAGTCCATGCATCACATCTGCCTTGATTTTGGGGAGAATAGAGTTAACATCATTAGACATCAATACGATATTGAAACCCAACGGTAAAAATATTAACACCAATTATTGCCCCTATTTATGGGGTAAATTATATTACAGAACTTAAATTTGTTTCTGCAAATGTTCCAGGTTCAATGACTGGATTGTTATAAAGTTGTAGGAAAGTTTCCTCCGTTGACCATCCTGCTGTCTTGAGGATTTGGTCCATAGGAACGTCCAACTTCATAGCTACGGAAGTAGCTGCAGCCCTGGTGGAGTGAGATTTTTTAAAAATGCTAGTGTCTGCTCCAGCCTTTTTTAGGACCTGTTTTAGCCATGTAGAGATGGTTGGGACAGTCACTGTTTTGAGTGGCTGTTTGTAGCTGATTAAAGTGACATTTCTTTCCCTCTGATGATCTTAGTATACTCCATATATAATAGTAAGTGTGTTGCAATACAGAGATGACCATCTGTCGGGTAGGCCCTGAATTCTGTTTTTAGGCCTGCTGACCCCTGTCTGTTCTGTTTGACTATTTCATTGATGTGAAAAGTTAAATTTCCAGATGAAATAGTCATGTTGTCCAACCTTAGTTTCTGTAGTGACTGGACCCTTTGTGCCGTAACCAAGGCCATCAGCATGACTGTTTTCATAGTCAGTTTCTGTAGTGACAGAGCTGTAGCTGGAGACCAGTTTCTTAACATGGTCAGTACAATGCTCACATCCCATATTTGGGAGTACCTGGCTCTTGGGGGATTAATATTAAAATGCCCCTCATGAGTTTGGTTACCAGGGTGCGTCCCAACAGAATGCCGCTCTGTTCCTTGTGCCAGGTATGTTGACAGAGCACTTCTGGCACAGTTGATGGCACTATAACTGAGCCTCTCATCGTAATGGAGGCTTGCCAGGAATTCTAGAACAGACGGGATGTTCATAGATCTGTGGGTGATGTTTATTGTTGTGACAGTACTTCCCATTTCTTGCTGACACCAAGTACTGAGTTTTTCGTGGACTGTCTGTGGGCCGCTGAAATAATTCCACTGTTCGGTCCGTCAGTCCCAGGTGTAGTAGAGGTGCTTTCAACTCTATAAATTAATAGGTTTATATAATTATGACATGGGTAACTCCCCTTGTTGCGGGAAGAACCAGTAAATTAGGTCTAAGATGGATGGTGATGCATGGTTCTAAAACCATGTCGATATCACCAGGACCGATGGTTGAGTAGGCCAATCGGGTACTATCAAAATACCAGACGCGGAGTCTACTGTTTATTCCTAAATACCCGACTGATGAGGCAGAAGGAGGGAATGCATAAATAATCCCCCAATGCAGCGAAAAGCATCTGTAGCCACTGCCCCAGGTTCTGGTTCCCAAGAACCTAATTCGATAACTGGTGAGAGCATGGATGTGAATAGGTCGTTATCTGGTGTTCCATACCGTGCTGTAATTCCAGCAATACATTTTTTATCCAACATCCATACAGTGTTTTCATAGACTTAGCGTGACCTGTTGTCTGCCACTAAATTCAGTTTACCTAGTAAGTTGGTAGCTGATATCCTAATATCTTTCTGGATACACTATTGCCAAATTGTGTTGGCCAGATAGTCACATGATGTCGATATGTTTCCACCCATATGGTTGACATATGCTACCACGGTGGTGTAGTCAATTAGTAGTCTAACATACTGGTGATATAACCCAGAACAATATGACTTAAAGCCATGGAATGCACTCAACTTCCCAGGTATTTATGCCCAGCGTATGTAATGATGCCCCTTGTGCATTCCATCTCCCCCACAGCTGGAGATGGAATTGGTAGCATCCCATCCAAGTGCCCATCAGTATGTAGGTCCATAGACGGGTAGCTGTTAATGTTTGGATAGGAACAATGCCTAATGTTATGTTTCCACCATTTTTAGTACCATTGTGGCCTCTGTTGGTAGCTTCTTTGGTCTGTCAGAATGACCCTCATAATTTTTGAGTGCACGCATGTTTGCGCTCAGTAATTTGCTAATGTAAAGGTCCGATTTATGTGGCTGGAACACAGCCACTATAATGCCAATTATTCTACTACCAGTCTGATGGATGGTTTAGTTTACTGCAAGCCTCCATTAAGGCTGTAACCTTTTCTTACGGCAAAGTCACTGACATGTGAGCTGAGTTAAGAGTGAAACCGCAGATGATCCATTGTGTTAAATACATCTGTGGTCACCTCTAATGGGTACTGTATAGTAAGCATTTTTTTTTAATACGATGCTTGCCATGTAGTACCCTAGGATCAATCCCTTTGCAGTAACAAAGGTTCCCATCTAGTAATGAATATAAAGTACGAAAGTATTCGAATTAGTCAAATCTATGATGACGTGGCAACCACCGTCTATTTTATGATAAAGATTTTTGGACACAGATTCCTGTGATTCGGGTTGGATGTCCTCGATTACTTTTTTATTTGGGCACTGTAGTTCAGCATGCGCTTTTGATTTTTTCTTTGCCTGTAAGCATGAACATTCAGTTCGGTGCATGCTGAACTGGAGGATTATGTTTTGAATAATTCTATGGTATAACCCTATACTTCTTCCTCCATGGTTACTATAAGTAGATTTGTTACTTTTTGGGCATCCTCCGTGGACGTTGAGGTGCCGGTGTCTGGATCTGTAGTTGGGTGTGTGTTGAGGGTTAGCGCATTCCCCAGGAAGTAGATTTTAAACGTTGCTTAATGAGCCCCCAGGGTTTCCCTCTATGTCAAGGTCTTTACCTGTTTAGATAAGTTGCCTCCAAATTTTAATATTGGTTGTATGGAGGTTCCAGATCTGCATAGGCCTGCAAATTAAGGTCTAAAGCCGGTTGGATGGTACTTCTTCCTAATGCTGTTTACTCGTATTGGTAGTTAGCAAAATAAGGCCAGTACATCCTGGTGATCTAGTGTCATGTCTTTTTTGTTTATTGTGCGGGCGAAACCCGTAATACCCGCTGTTAGGACTTTTGGAACTTTCTTTCGTTTCAAGTCCCTGGCCCTGTCATGTTTTCAAATACACTGGTTAATACTGGGAACATTCAGTGTTTTGCAGTTCCCTGATGGTAAGTGTCTTCCAATAGGTTTTCTGCACCCCATGTGCACTAGGGGTATGTTCTGCACCCCTGTTCAGGTTCAGCCCAGAATGGACCCCCTATACTCCGCTCTGATGAGGGAGAATCACTGTGCAGCCCTACAAGAGGTACTGCTGTAGGACTTACCAGCTGCCCCCTGTGACTAGTCTCCATCTCCCGGAGCCTGCCACTTATCTGCTCCAACAGCCGCTCCAGCTCGCTCCAATGCTCTCGGGCACTGGCTCCAATGCACATGGTCACTGGCCGTCGCAGCTGCTCCTGAAGCCGCTACTCCTGAGGCCGCTCCTGCTCCAGTTCCTGAAGCCACTCCACCCGGCTCCAATGCTCACGGGCACTGGCCGTCGCGGCTGCTCCTGAAGCCTCTCCTGCTCCAGCTCCTGCAGTCAGCCCAGGATTGACCCTCGGTGTTCCCCTCCGATGAGGGAGAAACACTGTGCAGCCCTACACGAGGTACTGCTGTGGGGCTTACTAACTGCCCACTGTGGCTAGCCTCCATCTCCCGGTGCCTGCCACTTTGGGGTATTTCCTCCAGCAGCCTTTCCAACTGGCTCTTATGCTCTCGGGCATATGCCACTCCCGGCTGCTGTTGACCCATCCTGCAGCCGCTCCAACCGGCTCCCGTGCTCATGGGCACTGGCCGCTCGCGGCTGCTTTGTTTCTCCTGCAGCCGCTCAACCGACCCCCATGCACACGGGCACTGGCCGCTCGCGGCTGCTTCGTTACCCGCTCCCAGCCGCTCAAACCGGCTCCCGTGCGCATGGGCACCGGCCGCTCGTGGCTGCTCCTAAAGCCGCTCAAACCGACCCCCATGCACACGGGCACTGGTCGCTCGCGGCTATTCAGAGTCGGACTCCTCGGAGTCAACGACTCTGTTAGTTGCTTACCTCTCCCGACCGGCCGGGGCCGGCGCGGGAGCGAAGTCGGGAGCGAAGTCGGGCACAGCTGTTCCCATTCCGGGAGATTAGCATGCCTTTGGTTGCTGCTGCCGGCTGCCCGCAACTCCGCGGTTCTCCCCCACCAGCTTTCCCGCAGTCTTCGTGGATCCGGACCATGTCTCCACCTAAAAGGTAAGTGGAAGGAACGCAGAATCTCCTTGCCTGCTGTTCCCGGCTTTCAAATTTTGCCGCTAAGGGAACGTCTTTCCCCCTGCTGTGACTCGTTGCAGTGCGTGTAGCGATATGACACGCATGCGTCCTGGTGGGGTTCTTCACATAGTCACTCACGTGACTCCGAAGTAAAATTCAATAGTTCACTAAATAAATTTAGAGACACTGAATTAGTTTAAGTACTTTCATGTTTATTAGTTAGGTAAACATGCACTCAATTTGTATACCACAGACAGTAAATTGTTGCATTAGAAACACTTGAAAATAACATTGCTCTTGAAATAGTAGTATGATCAAAAAAAAAAATTTCTACCTATGCATAGAATCCCCATTTAACAGCTTTTCACAGGCCAATTAACCTACACACCCACACAATCTTTGGGATGTGGGAGAAAGCTGGAGCACCTGGAAGAAATCCATGTCGTCACAGTGGGAACACGCAAACTTCACACACACACATAACCGAGGTCAGGATCAAACCAAATACTCTTGACACAGTGAGGCAGCAGCTCTACCAGCTGTGCCACTGTGTTAATAAATTCCTGACCAGTGTGTGGGAGAATTCTCTATGTATACAAAACGTGAATGATTTACTCTGTACTAATCAGAATACTAATGAAATTGAAATTATTTATGTTAAAGTCCCAATTTCCAATTACAATTATTTTCAATTGCAAAAATAAAACATCCCTTTTTAAAATAAAATATCAGCCCTAATATGTTAACATACAATTCTTATAGTGTCCTGCTCTCACATTAGATGAATGTTTGCTTGATGAATTAATCTTTGCCGAGCAAATATACCTGGAGTTCTTCACCTACAGTATAGCCTGAATGTGAATAAGAAGTACTTTCAATGTATCACTTTTGAGTCAATGCATTCACCAAGAAAATGCTCCCAACATGCCTGCCCTCTTCTGGAGTTTCTGTGTATAAGTCACCGTCAACGTGATGCTTATAAGAGAGATCAGCTCAGACAGCATGCTGAAGGAGTCCGAGATCAGAACAATGGACTTGCTCATGTATCCTGTCACCAGCTCCACAAGGAAGGAGCTGCCTGTTAACACCAGATTGAGATGTTACAGCCATAACAGAAGCACTATTGGAACAAAGTCAGGACTGGCAGCTCAACGTTCCACGGTACAGATGCTACAGGTGTGATAGAAGTACAGGTTAGAGAAGAGGGGGTTTTCCTTTTTGATGAGAGAGGACATATCTAGAGTGCATAGAGAGAGTATACTTGGAAAAAAACAGGAAGGGAATGATCACTCTGATTGGGACAGTATTATAGAATCCACAGTGGTGCTTACAGAGGAGCAGATTTGCAGGGAACATGGGCCTTTCATCATTTATCCTGGGCTCATTACAAATTACCTTCTCAAAGCTCCTTCATCACGTTGAAGCATTCCATTCCCAGGAGTCGCGAATTACACATTTTATCACACAGATGTTACACATTTTCAGGGAAATAATGAGAACCTTAGAATTTTTTACTTCAGTACTAATAATGTTTTGCTGTGAGAAAGGTTGAAAAAGAATGTTCTCCAGATTGCAGATGCTGGAATCTGGAATAGAAAACGAACGATAGTAAGCTCTCGTTTTATGAAGCAGGTCTGTGGAGGGGAATTGCATGAAGTTTAGGAAAAAGCAAAATTGTTGCTACTGAGGGCCAAATTTCAGTTTTGGGCTGCTATTGTAGGAATCCAAAAGTTTAATATTTACCAATTGCCCTTTAGACCAGTAGTAAGCAGTCATATTAACCTGTCAATTTAATAAAGACATGCTGCTTTTTATAGCAATTCTGATGCATTTGTTTGTAATGGTCAAAAAACTAGTTTGTAGCGGCCTGGAAAAGGCCAGACGCCAGGCAGGTTTAAACAGTAGTCTTTAATCACACAGCGAGAGCACACACACAAAAAGGGTCCTCTGGAAACCCCTTGGCAGACCAACGCCCCTGTCCCTCAATCGGCGAGGGGAATGATCCAAGGAGTGGCCTACCCCCCAAGGACCACCACTAGTTGGGAAAAACATTGCTCATCTAGAAGATAATGAAAACTAAAAGACTAATGTGTCTTTTTTTTTTCAAGTGTTAACTGATTTGAAAGTTTCTGAGAATACCACCCACTTGGAGGGTCATCACCATTAGGTGGTCTTAAATACCAATTTCATACCATCTGTTGTATTGTTGCAAAGAAGTTTAACCTGTCTCTGGACACTGTAGATGGCTTGATTGTAATCATTTGTAGACTTTCCGCTGACTGGATAGCATGCACCAAAAATCCACGGTACACATGACAATAAATTAAACTAAGCTTTTCAATAATAAATCATGTGTTTCAAGGAATTCTGGTGTGTTAAGGTACTTCATTTATTTGAGTTTGGACCAAACAAGGATGTTGTAAATATGCGCATGTTCATAAAATAGATGTTTTGGGAAATATTAGCATTAGATAATAAACCAGAAATGAGTTGTGAACACCATATAAATATTTGGACTTCTTTAATGAACAAAGGTGCTTTTACTCTACAATAATTAATCAACACAACCGTGATGTTTGGTGTGGATCATCTGGTACTGTGATCATTGTTAACAATCTCCTATTAATATCACCCCCACAATAACATAATGTTGTGCCCCCCCACAGCTCTTGATTTGCAACCTTATTTATGTACAATGAACTAGCAGTTTGTACATGTATTGCTATAATATTGCGGAAAATTGAACATTTTTTAAATCAAAACCTTCCGAAAATATCGGATAAAAATGCATTGGATCTAAATATTCTATCATTGTAACAAAATTGACTTAATTTAGTGACTCCTGACTTATTTTTACAATAAATTATAAACCAGTACCAGAAGCATATTTACTAGAAATGCATTGGTTATTAATCCATTTTGTATTGTGACCATAATTGTTTTGTCACAGGAAGGAGCATTTTCCTAACAGGGGTGTTTGTGAGTGAAATTCCATGTCGAGAGCAGATGATTGGGAAATTATCTCTTTAAGCCATATAGATTCAATTCTTCTGCTACTGGAGTAAAATTAACCAACGAAAGGCAATATGAGAGGCAATAATGAGATTTTCTCAAATGTTACCTGATACAATGCAAAAACACAGTTATAAAGAGAAACAAATGTGGCGGGACCAAGTCTCTTTCTTTCCAGAGCTGAAATTGAACTCAAGTTTTGTCCTTTGCTTTTTTTAGTAACATCTAACAGGAGAGATTCTGGCATAATATCCAGTGCCCAGTCGTATAGATCGACTCGGTCAACTTGATTGATAGATCAATCTCTCCTCCAGTATACAGTCACAAATACAGTTCACTTATGCTTAGTTCACAGTATTGCTGATTTGGAAATGGTCAGAAGGACACAGCTTCTTTATGTGGCATAAGCTTCAAATTACTTTTCAAAAAGTGATGTAAACAATTGCTATCCTCAAAATTAATGCTGAAGTGGAGTCCGATAGCCATTCTGTTTCTTATGATTAAATACTATAGTAAAACATGGTGCTGTACTGTTGTAAATGAAAATGGTTACTGTCCATAATTACCAATGTTAACAACATGATCTTGTTGCTATGTGCTGCTGTTGTGAAAATGATTTTCAAAAATATAACCTTGTGATACTGTTTAAAAGTGATTATTGGAAATTTATGCTTATAGTTATACATTTAGTTTGAAATGTTCCACTCATTGAAAG
Organism: Leucoraja erinaceus; assembly: GCF_028641065.1. Taxonomy (NCBI): domain Eukaryota; kingdom Metazoa; phylum Chordata; class Chondrichthyes; order Rajiformes; family Rajidae; genus Leucoraja; species Leucoraja erinaceus. The sequence continues at coordinate 52,941,067 of NC_073384.1, read as the reverse complement.
AATAAAGCATGCTGCTATAAGTCCTTTTATCTATTTAATAAAAACTAAAACAAAGAGGTTTGTTGGAGACAATGTTATTGCTGAAAGAATTTAACAATGCATATGAAAATGCTAAATTGAAAACTGTTTATGAGTTACAACAAAGCACCGGGTAAGATGAAATAGTAGCTCTATTTCTTGCAAAAGTAGGTAGGGAAGAAATATTTTAACATGCAGTTCAGCATTACAGTCAAACTCGAGACTTTGGTGCTGAACTGGCATATATTTGGACAATTAGATGTTATTAACACATTAACACGTGTTTGGTTAACTATTTTCAGATGCCACACAGTATTATAATAATTTCTCCAGTGAACATAATAAATTAAAAGGAAGTGGGGGAACTCAGGCCGTGATGAGTTGAATTGTAGAGTGGGAACTTGGGCCCAGGTGAGTTGAAAGAGCGCTGTAAACATCATCTACTGGGCCATGTGTTGAACAGTCAGGATTTCTTAAACATCAGATAGTGGATTATTGGAATTCAACTACATGTGGCTGGACTTTCTAAACAGTTTGGTGTTTCAATATGTCTCTGACACTTTGTTTCAGTTGAAGGTTTTTAAACAGATTGTTCCCTTGTCAGTTTTGATCAACTCTCTCTCTCCCACCACAAAGGCAAGGAAGCATGAGGAAAAAAATACTGGGCTGGCTAACGATGCTCACATCCTTGACAAACTAATGACAGATTTCTCATTGCAACTTGTTTAAACACAGGGCAAATCAATCATTATTTTGAAACACGCCACTGCTTTTTCATTAATTTCCACGTTTCCCACATTTTCACCATGGATCGTTTCACAGGATGTAGCTGTGATTTTTTTTTTTTTAAGTCTGTAGAAGGATCCCAATTCAAAACATCATCTGTCCATTTGCTTCCAGAGATGCTGCTGACCCACTTTCCTCCAGCACTTCAAGGTTCAAGGTTCCGTCTTCGGCAGTTTCTTGTGCCTCCAAGTAACTGTGAAATGTTTGCTCACTGACGCTAATAATAAACTTCTGCTCGAGCAGGAGTCAGCCATTCCTTCAGGAAAAACAATATAGAGTGAATCAAAGACATTTGTTTAGATACATGGTAAAAGTGCCTTGGTCTTTTCAGCCATTTGAGGAGTGATTTAAACATCCTGACTTTTTTCACCACAATTTGCAATGTGGACACACAAGCATTGAAGCAGCTGCCCTATCCTATATGAATATGATGTGGAGGGGTTCCATTAGAGAGCACATCACTAAAACGTGTTCTGCTGCTTCTCCCTCCCTCTTGAGCAAGTTGTATGTTGCATGATTGTGCATTAATGAATAGAGTGTGCAGGTGGTCATAGAAACATAGAAATTAGGTGCAGGAGTAGGCCATTCGGCCCTTCGAGCCTGTACCGCCATTCAATATGATCATGGCTGATCATCCAACTCAGTATCCCGTACCTGCCTTCTCTCCATACCCTCTGATCCCCTTGGCCACAAGGGCCACATCTAACTCCCTCTTATATATAGCCAATGAACTGGCCTCAACTACCCACTGTGGCAGAGAGTTCCAGAGATTCACCACTCTCTGTGTGAAAAATGTTCTCCTCATCTCGGTTTTAAAGGATTTCCCCCTTATCCTTAAGCTGTGACCCCTTGTCCTGGACTTCCCCAACATCGGGAACAATCTTCCTGCATCTAGCCTGTCCAACCCCTTAAGAATTTTGTAAGTTTCTATAAGATCCCCTCTCAATCTCCTAAATTCTAGAGTGTATAAACCAAGTCTATCCAGTCTTTCTTCATAAGACAGTCCTGACATCCCAGGAATCAGTCTGGTGAACCGTCTCTGCACTCCCTCTATGGCAATAATGTCCTTCCTCAGATTTGGAGACCAAAACTGCACACAATACTCCAGATGTGGTCTCACCAAGACCCTGTACAACTGCAGTAGAACCTCCCTGCTCCTATACTCAAATCCTCTTGCTATGAAAGCCAACATACCAAAGTCATCACAGACTCTCCTGATTTGAGTGGTTGCCTTTGCTGTTTATAGGTGTGGCATGCCTAACATGTGGTGCCTTAAGCAGGACACGTATCTCATTAATGTCCTCACTCAGCAAAGAAGAGAAAGGAGGGTTTTCCTTCATTGTTCAGGGCATTGAGCATGAAAGTGGGGAACTTTAATTCATCCACATTTGGAGAATTGTAGGCAACTCTAGTAACTAGCTTATAGGAATGACCTGGAAGCTATGGGTAGGGTGCAGAAGAGGTTGAATTGGAGTTCCATAGCTAAAAGGAGATGTTGGATTAACATGGACTGTACACTCTGCAGCGTTGGAGGCTGAGGGGTGACACAAGAGAAGCTACAGAAGTATGAGAAGCAGAGTTAGATCATCAAGAGTATTTTTCCCAGGATGGAAATGTCCTGGGAAAGTACCACAGGACAGAAGTTTAAAGTGAGAGAGGTTTAGTTACAAGGAAACATGTAGAGCAAGCATTTACACAGGGAGTGGTGGGTGCCGGGGCCACGAGAGGCCGGGAAGGCTGTGTGGGCCAGGGGTAGTGTGGGCAGTGTGGGCAGTGTGGGTCAGGAGGCAATGTTGGCAGGGGGCAATGTGGGCCAGGGGCAGTGGGTGGGCAGGGGGCAGTGTGGACAGTGTGGGCAGTGGGCAGCCAGGGAGGCAGCATGGGCGGCCATCAGTAGATCCATCCACTATAACCGCAATCCATTAAAACAAGGATTTACTACATTTCGATTTTTTTTCCATTCTGCAGTTAGCAGGTTAATTTCAATATTGGACAATATTTAACCTAAAATTGGAGAATTCAATGTTCATGGCGTTACATTGTAAGCTACCCAAGCAGAATACGAGATGCTGTTCCTCCAGTTTGCATGAGGCCTCACTCTGCAATAGAAGAGGTCCAGGACAGAAAGGTCAGAATGGGAATGGGAAGGTTATCTACCAGTAGATCTAGCAGGGCTTGGTGTACCAAGCGCTCGTGTTCGATGAAACAGTCACCTAGTCTACGTTCGGTCTTGCAGATGTAAAAGATGCCACATTAGGACTACCGAACACAGTCTGAGGTGAGAGGAGGTGCATGTGAACAACTGCCTCACCTGGGTGGCTGAGAGGAACAAAGTATAGGGACAGGGGTAACATTTCCTACGGCTGCATGGGAAAGGGTTGGTTTGGGTGAGAAGGGATGAGTGAACCAAGGTGTCGTAGAAGGAGCGGTCTCTGTGGAAGGCAAAAATGGGTGCAGATGAGAAGATGTGACTGGTGGTGGTGGGATCAAGTAGATGGTGACGGGAACGTTCGAGAATGATGTGTTGGAATCAGAAGCTGAATGGGAAGGACCAGGGGAACTCTATGTTTGTTCCGTCTGGAAGAGGAGGGAAGCAAAAGTAGAACAATGGGACATAGTTGGTTTGATCGCCCCCTGACACAATATTGTGTAAAGTGACAATTGTTTGCACAACCTGGAAAATTGTAGGGGAGCTTTTTTCGCCCTGTTTTAAAACCTAACATAAATTTAACTGAAATTACTGGTAAATATCATTTTAAGATTTCACTCAGATCTAATGTGCAGATTGAATGGTTTGAAAAGGTAAAAATGTAGCTTCCCATCCTTCATAAATTTAGCAATCAAATGGAAAGTTGCCTCTTTATTTAAAGGGATAGCATTTAAAGGGATGTAAGTAACTTCATTTTCAATAAACTCCATTTTATTTCCAAGCTTATTTCAGCCTGGTCATAATGAGGAAGTTAAGTCTTAGTTAAGCAAACCTCAAACCTGACTGATCTGTGCTCTTCTTTTGCACATATAAACAAAAAATAAGTTTAGCCCCAGATTCAGTCTTACTTTGAAATGGGATTATATTGCCAGATGAAATAGACTTACTACATTGAAACAGTAGGCATATCTAATATTACTTTTGTCTCTTCCTTTTCTTCTGTGTCCGAAGCGCTTGTGTCGACACCTTTCTCTGCAGTGTTTTCTGAACTAGCACAGGGACAATCTAGATATAGATATTGAATAGAGAGAGAAAAACAAACCAATTTAAATATTCAGGGCATTAATATTTTAATGTAAATGTCTCCATTGGAGTTCACCAAGTCTTGGAAAATGTGCTCACAAGGACATCTGAGTTAGAAAGGACTAAACCTGGTTTGGTATATCCAGCTGGAACATTCGAAAGGGAGAATATCAAGAAACACTATGGAAGGATTCAAACTGTTGAAGCCATCATGTAACCAAATGTATACATTGGGGATCAGCAAAGGGGGAATCTCAAACAGACATGTAACGTTTACCTCATGGGACACATCTTAGGAAATTGATGTCTCTGACAACAGATTTTCAATGAGGTCACAATTTATTTTCATATGCTTAAAGCAGGATTTAATCAGAACCGTTCTGTATCTACACTGAATAAAACTTGCCGAATGAAATATTAAACTGATATTATATTATCTGTTCTACTAGAAATTATTATTAAATTGTGCTATAATTACTCAATTTAAAGCTAGTATCATTGTAGTCTCCCACCACATTTCATATGTGATATGTACAACTTAAATGTTGGTACAGTGAAACTTTTTTGTAATATAGCTAATTAATTTCAGCATAAATATAGTTTTAATATTTATATCCATTAGTTAAGAGTTAATTTTCTTTCCTCTCCCTTCTATTTCTGAAGTGTTTTTATCACAAAACTTACAGTTGATTAATGGAGTCTGAGGTTAAGGGGCAAAGGCAGGAGAATGGGGTTAGGGGGAGAGATAGATCAGCCATGATTGAATGGCAAAGTAGACTTGATGGGCTGAATGGCCTAATTCTACTCATTTCACTTATGTCTTATGATCACTGCTCTCTTGTATATTTATTAGATTTGAAGCAGCCACCTTCAAGCATTTGAGAAGCATCATCACATTGTAGCAATGCTACAAAATTTTGAGATCAAAATCAAGTCTGCAATTTATCCCATCAGATAAAGCATAAAAAGAAGTTTAATTTGACACCCAATTCATTTTCATATCTTCAGTATTAAAAAAGTTATGGCCATTTTCAAACTCTGAAATTAGCATCTTGTTCCCTATTGCTTTTCCATTGACTTAACTCAAAAGCTGTGATCAAGGACAGTCAAAAGCCAATAACTTTCTTAAAAATTAAGGGAACTGAATGAATTTTTCAATTTTTATAGATTGAAGCATTCTGAAACAAATATGAAACAATCGTACTTGGATGACCTGAAATTAACGCATATAATTAGTTAGTTACCTAATTGTAGTTATTTACAAAATTCAATTACTAGATCCAAAATCTATCAATTTCTTAAAGAAAGGTTAACACTTTCAAATAGCCTAAGTGTCCAAATAATATTCACACAAGAATTCACACAATAACATGATTTTTAAATCTCATTCTCATGAATTTATAGGCCAAATGGAAGGAATTGTTTTGGAAGGAAGTGTTTAATTCCCGTAAATTAATGGCCATTTTAATCATCTTGCGAGTGGGATTTTGTGGAACACGAGCGTTTGAAACGTTGCGGTAGCGGTGAATTTAAATCCCATATCGGCAGGAAAACACTGCCGAAAAAATACTACCACCCAAGACTGCAACATTCATTTCATGTGCATGGAATTTGGTGAATGAAATTGTATCAGGTGTGCAACAACATTTTCCTGTTTATTGAATTACCTCTGGTGTTAAGAGCATCAAATAGTTTTCAAAATTCTAGTCCAGGACTAAGTCATGGCCACAGAATTAAAGGACGTTCCTTTAGGAAGGAGATGAGAAGGAATTTCTTTAGTCAGAGGGTGGTGAATCTGTAGAATTATTTGCCACAGAAGGCTATGGAGGCCGTCAGTGGATATTTTTAAGGAAGAGATAGATCCATTCTTGATTAGTACGATTGTCAGTTATTGGGAGAAGGCAGGAGAATGGGGTTAGGAGGGAGAGATAGATCTGCCATGATTGAATGGCGGAGTAGACTTGATGGGGCAAATGGCCTAATTCTGTTCCTATTACTTATGACCATAATGTGGCAGTTTATCGAGATTATGACTACGTTATTTTCTTGAAATAACATCAAATACTAAACATAATATCAGAAGATAAATTCCGAAGATGTATTTTTGGGATATATTTCTAATCATAACATGACCTTAGGTCTTTAAGACACGTTAATGAATCTTACATAATAAGCATTAACTTACCCATATTCTGCACATTCAATTCTTTGGGTTCATTCTCAAGTAAAATATGAACCGTTTCTTTTATAAGTGAGTAAACAGAGACATAAATGATCATAACCATAACGATGGTCAGGCTTGGATCGACATAACATTCCCAATTACAGGGATCATCCGATGCAAGTGGAAACACATAGAAGATGGTAGCAGTGACTACTACCACAACAGATCCCAAAGCATCGCCCAGTAATTGTAGGAAGACACCTGGAAAATAAATAATTGTATTTGTTTTAACTCTTACAAACAGGAAAAGGTCACACAAAAACAAAACTGTTCCAGAGCCTGGTGGCACATTCTTTTCTTTTTCATCCTTGGTACAAATGACATAAAAATGTCTTGAGTCCTCACCTACCCAAATATCTTTTGAATGTTGTTATTGTACCTGCCTCTGCCACTTCATCTGGCATCTCGTTCCATTTACCCACCACCCTCTGTGTGAAATTGTTGCTCCTTAATATGCAATAACAGTTGAATATTATTATATTATACATTGTATAATATGCTCCATATGATACAATAATGTAGCATCATACAACATTAGTGTATGTTCCCTTTAAAACATATAATGATGGTGTTTAAGAAGCTTTTGGAGAGGTACATGGATATGCAGGGAATGGGGGGGGGGGGGGGGGGGGGGGGGGGGGGGGGGGGGATCATGTGCAGGCAGAGGAGATTAGTTTAACTTGCAACATGTTTGGCAAGGCAAACCACCAGGTGGCGCCGTATGTGATGGCAGCCTCGCCAACAGTCTGCTGTCTTTTCGTCTTTTTGTTATTTTTAGTGTGTTTTATAAGTGTGTGTTAATGTTCTCTGGTTTGTTTTATTTGCGGAGAGGGGGAGGGGGTCGGGGAAACTTTTTTCAATCTCTTACATTGCTGGAGATGTGATTGATTTCCGGATCTCATCTCCAGTCGCTCTGCATGTAATACAGGGCTGCCAACTCACACGCATTTCAGCCAATTCTCACGCCCTCACGCTGAAGACAGAATTCTCACGCTGACAGGCTGTCTTCAGTCCCTGCACAGCAAAGATCCTATAGGGGAGCTATAGCGGAGCTATAGGCTCTTTGCTGCACAGTTTGTCTCAAGTTTACGCCGCATGACAGCGATCTGCACAGATTGGGGAAGCGCGTCGGTCCCGAGCAGCGGGTGCCAGCGCTTTTGTGAGCCGTCTGCGAGCGCTGTGCTTCCGGCTACCGCCTCCCTCCCTCCCTCCATCCCTCCTGCCCTTCAACTGACACGGCAGCACCGTGCCCGCCAGACTCCCCATTGGGCGGCCAGGGAAAGAGAGGGATGGGAGAAAGAGAGAGAGAAAAAAAAGGGAGGGATGGAGGCAAAGAGAGACAGTAGGGAATGTAGACAGGGGATGAAGGAAGGTAAGGAGAAAGGGGAGAAAGAGGAATGGTGAGGAAAAAGAGGGAGGGGGAGGAAAGGAAAGAGGGAGGAAAGAGAGGGAGGGAGGGGGAGGATGGAGGGAGGAAGGCAAGGTGTGTGTCTGTCTCCCTGTGTGTGTGTGTGTGTGTGTCTGTCTGTCTCCCCATGTCTGTGTGTGTGTGTGTCTGTCTGTCCCTGTGTGTGTGTGTGTGTGTGTGTGTGTGTGTGTGTGTGTGTGTGTGTGTGTCTCCTTTGTGTATGTGTCTCCCTGTGTGTCTGTTGTCACATCCTGGCCTTAGACAGGGCTGCCAACTCTCACGCTTTGAGCTTTGAGCTTTGAGCGTGAGAGTCACACATTTGCGGCATATCACAACGATCTGTGCGGCCTGTGGAAGCGCGTCAGTTGGCGGCTGTGAGTGACGTTGCATCTCTTCTCTTCTTTCTTGGTTGGATGTGCACCCGCCGACAACATGAAGCAGCCGGAGATAAAACTAACCAGGTGAATCAGTTGTAAAACATGGGGAGGACCACAATGAGGCCAAACATCTAGGACAGGGTTCGGCAACCTACGGCACACGGGCCGTAACCCACTGAAAACCCTCTTCCCATCCACCCCCCCCCCCCCCCCCCCCCCCCCCCCCCCCACCCCCCCACCCCCCCCCCCCCCCCCCCCCCCCCCCCCCCCCACACCCCACCCACCCCCACCCCCCCCCCCCCCCCCCCCCCCCCCCCCCCCCGGTCGCTACGTCCCTCGCAATTTCTCACTCTCAACTCTCACCCAATGTTGGCAGCCCTGATGTAACATCATGTAACTGGCGGCCTTGCTCGAGACTGACTTTGAGCCCCACCATCAGAGCCTGTGATCCCTTGCCTAGGATCGATGCTCCAACTGCAGCCTGCGGATTTCACCATCACGGAGCTTGCAGTTTCGGGTGGAGACAGATGTTGGGAAGTTCCAAAGTGCAGGTTCGACCAGCCCTGACCCGGGATCCGATCGCCCGGTCCCCCCCAATGTGGGAGCTTGATCGCCTCGACGCGGAGGGCTACAGGAGCCAAGATTGTCCCATCAATGGAAGGCTCGAGACCCCCGACGGGACAACAAAGAAGGGAAGAGATTGAGCTTTTTTTTGCCTTCCATCACAGTGAGGAATGTGGAGGGGTCACTGTGGTGGATGTTCATTTTAAAATTGTATCTGTGTGTCTTGTTACTTGTTATTGGTATGACTGTATGGCAAATCAATTTCTCGTATGTTGCAAAACACACTTGGCTAATAAAGTACTATGATTATTATTATGATTATGGTTATGACTTTGTGGGCTGAAGGGACTGTTCTTCTACTGCACTTTTCTATGTTCTAAAACCAAATCAGTGACGGTTATTAATCTAAGCTGACTGGCTGTCCTTATATATAATCCAATAGGAGCTGGGAACGTTTTAAATGATAGTCATTTTGACGAATAAAATCAAAGAAAAGGGTAATCTAATTGACTCATTGTAGTTGGTTCCTCAACATTCCAAATCACCCAGTTTCATTTGGACTCACTCCAATGCTTTGATTGATACATTTTGCCTATATTAAACATATATTGATATATGAAGTAATTACTTTTAAAACAACTTTTAAACCCACCTTTCTGTCACTTAAACTGAAAATCGTTTGCCCTCTACATATCTGTGTTTGAAGTAATATCATAGATCCACATCACTCTTTCAATAAATATTTTATACATGGCATTGAGATGCTCTGTTATGTAACTGTTCTCCAAATAAAGTAGTTCGCATATATTCAATATTATATGGCTGATCCATTTCTTATTCTTGTTGCTCCTCAAATCCCCAAATGTCAAATTTAAAGCATAGCATTATTGTCCTCTTGACCTATTGTTCATTTATCTTCAAAGAAAACATCCTTGCACACATGGCACCCTAGGGTGATATGCCTTCCCTTATTTGAGGAGTGTCTCTACCGGACTCTGCCCATCAATGACCAGGAGTGGAAAGACCCGAGCCCGTGTTCCTGCCCACAGATGTTTTCGGTTTAGTCCCTCAGCCCTGTCTCCTGCAATCTGAAATGGGCCAGCCTGCGGAGAGTCCACTGTTACGGACCTATTTGGCGTGAACCATTACAAGGACCTTTGCATTCTTCTCCAGACTCTCTTTGCAAATCCTTCTCGAAACCTTCTTTGCAAATCTATAGCCAGACCAACTTTGCAAATCCACACTCTGCAAAGAGGTGGGCAACTGTCTCCTCTCCATAGCAGCCATCCAGATGGCAGCATGACCAGATGGCAGGGTAATAAGATTCCGATGATACAGGGAGTATCTGACTGGATGAGCCCTTCGCATCGCCAGTCAAGCAAGGTCTTGGTTCTTGGTGCAGTTCTGGTGATGAGGCATTTTGCCAGACAATGTGGGCAGTCTGCTCAGAGAACCACCCACAGGATCCAACCATTCCATGTCCTGCAGCATCTACAGGATGTTCCATACTGACCACTGCCCGATGGACTTGTGGTTAAAGATGTTGGTCATGTCCATTTAAACCTATCCTATTTATTTACCTGTCTAAATGTTACTTAAACATTGTGATAATACCTATCTCAACTACCTCCTCAGGCAGCTCATTCCATACACCCACCACCCTTGTGTCAAAAAGCTCTCTCAGGTTCTCGATTTCCCTTTTCTGTGCATTTACCCGATCTATTCCTCTCATAATTTGTACACCTCTATAAAGGTCACCCCTCATCCTCCTGCACTCCAAGGAATTGAGTCCCAGCCTGCACAACCTCTCCCTATAGCCCAGGCTCTTATATTATGGCAATATCCTCATAAATCTTCTCTGCACCATTTCCAACATCTTTCCTATAACATGGTGACCAGAACTGAACACCTTACTTTAAATAAGACCTCAGTCTGAAGAAGGGTTTTGACTCGAAATGTCACCTATTGCCTTCGCTCCATAGATGCTGCTGCACCCGCTGAGTTTCTCCAGCATTTTTGTGTACCTTACTTTAAATGTGGCCTCACCAACATCTTATATAACTGCAACATGACCTCCCAACGTCTTTGCTCAATACTCTGATTGATGAAGGTTAATGTGCCAAAAGCCTTTTCGTTGCCTCAAAAAGGCTGGCAGTATCATGAAAGACCCACAACATCCTGGCCACACACTCATCTCCCTGCTACCTTCAGGTAGAAGGTACACAAGTCTGAAGACTGCAACAACCAGGTTCAGGAATAGCTACTTCCCCACAGCCATCAGGCTATTAAACCTGGCTCATACAAAACCTTGATTATTAATAACCAATTATCTGTTATTTGCACTTTATCAGTTTATTTATTCATGTGTGTATATATTTATATTATAGTATATGGACACATTGATCCGTTTTGTAGTAAATGCCATCTACTATGTTATGTTTGCTGAAGCAAAGCAAGAATGTCATTGGCCTATCAGGGACACATGACAATAAACTCACTTGAACTATCTACCTGTGATGTCACTTTAAAAAAACTATGTACCTGCACTCCCAGATCCCTCTGCTCTACAACACTCCCCAGAGCCTTGCCATTCACTGTGTAGATCCTGCCCTTGTTGGACTTCCCAAAACACCCCACATTTCTTGTATTAAATTCCATCAACTATTCATCAACCCACCTGCCCAAACAATCAAGAGCCTGCTGCAAATTTTGGCAACCATCTTTATTATCTACAATACCATCCACTTTAGTGTAATCTGCAAACTTGTTTCCAGATTTGGTCCCGTTACCTAAAATCGTATAGAGTAGCATTGTAGGCAGTGCGAAGGGAAATGACGGGTGGTCTTATCCAAACCTATAGAATCCTAACTGGGCTAACTGGACCGAGATGTTGAGATGAGAGTCATGAACATGGGAAAGAGTTACAAAAATGGTAACAACTATTTAAAGCTGAGGAGTGTAGAAATGCCTTCTGTCAGAATAGGACGGAATAGGCATTTATTTTTAGATAGTCCACTCTCCTGTTGTTCAGGAATCCCAATGGTTCACATGTGATTCATTTGCTCTGCTTACCACTTAACATTTAGTCTCATTGGACACTATTTTCATTCTTCTTAAAATATAACAGGACCTTTCCTGTGCTCCTTTTAAATTCCCCAGGGCCTTAGTCCCATTTGCCATGCTCGTTTTCAGCACAATGGGACCCTGCTTCTCACAACCCTTTTAAATTCACCGGGGCCAAGAATCCAGTATTCCCTTTAAAGTCATCAGGTTCACCAAAATAATGATTATACTATATTTAACATCAAAAAGATGACTAAAGACTCTGTGTTCAAGAGGGAACTGCAGATGCTGGAAGATTGAAGGTACACAAAATTGCTGGAGAAACTCAGCGGGTGCAGCAGCATCTATGGAGCGAAGGAAATAGGCGACGTTTCGGGCCGAAACCCTTCTTCAGACTGGGGGGGGAGAAGGAAGGAAAAGGGGAGGAGGAGGAGCCCGAGGGCGGGCGGATGGGAGGGTGGGAGGAGACAGCTAGAGGGTTAAGGAAGGGGAGGAGACAGCAAGGGCTAGCAAAATTGGGAGAATTCAATGTTAATGCCATCCGGACGCAAGGTCCCCAGGCGGAATATGAGGTGCTGTTCCTCTAATTTCCGCTGTTGCTCACTCTGGCAATGGAGGAGACCCAGGACAGAGAGGTCGGATTGGGAATGGGAGGGGGAGTTGAAGCTCCATAGATGCTGCTGCACCCGCTGAGTTTCTCCAGCAATTTTGTGTACCTTTGACTAAAGACTCTATTAGTTTGTAAAATACGTGATATTCAATAATCTAGAAAATCCATCATTATTACACCACCAAAGTCTGAAGCATACCAGATTATCATGTTTTGCAGTACTCTGTAAAACTTCGCTAAATTTTGGACCAATATTGGCTTAGTTTAAGGGAGTAGTGGTAAAGGTGGTGGACTTTATGGCAGTGGTGTGCAACTCCTGCACAATATGGCACATCAGTAATATTTCCAATATCCCTGTTTTTTATTGATGAGTTTCAACAAATCTAATTCTTATTAAAAAAACATAATATTTTTCTCCCTCACAGCTACTGCCTGACCAGTTGTATTTCCAGCATTTGTCATTTCTGTTGCAGACTTCAGACCTTTGTTCGCTAAATTTGAGGCTTTTATTTCAATATTGACCACTTAACAAGTGACAGTGGTTATTTCCTCAGAAACTCCCATTCAAACCCAATATTTTCTAATAATGATTTGCTTTTAAGTCCACCACCTTTCAAAACAAAATTAAAGATGCTATGTTCCACATATCTAATGTTAAATACCTTAAAACTACTTGAGAAATGAAGATATTGTTCGTAATTCATTAAATCTTAAGTAAAGTTTTTTTTTAGTGGGATAATTAGCTGTACAGTGGATATATAAGCGTGGCCATCGAGTAATTTTCCTTAAACAGTGTACTGATAAATATTTGAGTAAAGATACAAGATGGTATGTTTACTGACAAATGCAGCCACCATCAGAATGACTATGAAGTTATAATATATTTTTATTCCATGGTATTACCTTGAATATTTAAGTTCGAAGCATTTGTATTCCTGTTCCCTGATTGGTCTCTTGTGTCATTTCCCAAGCTGCCTAAAATTTGAAAAAAAACAGAAATGGATATTTAGATGTCTTCTTTGGAAATAAGAAACTAAAGGCAAATTGGTCAACAGGAGTAAAAAAGCACCATAAGAAACATACAAAATAATGCAGGTGCCATCCTATTATGGTTATGTTCAAGCACAATTAACATTAAACATTAAGAAATGCAAACATTCCAATTGGTGGTGATTTACGCATGTAAGTAGAAATTGTGTTTTAAATTGCCAAGGGCTTTAATACTGATATGAATCATTTGGAATATGAGCTGCTGTTTCTCCAGACCTAGGATTGGAGAATTCAATCTTCATACTTTTAGGCTGTAAGCTACAGTATCTGCAGGGACATCACCTCATATTCCATTTGTCAAGTCGATAGAACAGGACAAGTTGGAGGATTCAGATCCTCCAGATAACACACGGTATGAACATTGAACGCGCCAATTTTAGGTAATTCACCTACAAACAACCTCTCACCCCAATTTATTTTCCCATTTCGTGCCTCTTAAGTCCTTGTCTCACACCTTCTGTCTTTTTATCTCTAGCCTTTGTCCAACCGTCTGCCAATTAACCCCCCCCCCTTCCGCTGTATCCACCTATCACTCGCCAGGCTTTGTCCTCCCCCCCCCCCCCCCCCCTCCCAACTTTCTCTCCCCTACTAAAGTACATTCTGATGAAGGATTCCAATCAGAAAGGCGTAGAAAGAAACTGCGGATACTGGTATATACCGAAGATAGGCACAAAGTGCTGGAGTAACTCAATGGGTCAGGCCACATCTCTGGAGAAAAGGAACAAGTGACGTTTCAGGTCGAGACCCTTCTTCAGGCTGAGAGTCAGAGGAGGAAACTAGAGGCATGAAAAGGTACAGAACAGATCAAAGCTCGCACCAATGACACAGGAAAGGCAGAGCCCACAATGGTTCATTGTTGACTGTGGAAAAGGTGATAACAAAGAGAAAAAAACAATGGAACTGGCAATGTGAGATGGAGAGAGGGGGGATGCAAGGGTTACTTAAAATTAAAGAAATTAATATTCATACTGCAGGGTTGTAAGGTGCCCAAGTAAAATGTGTGCTGTTCCTCCAATTCATGTGCAGTCTCACTCTGTCAGTGGAGGATGAGTTAAAATGTTTGGCAATCAGGAGATTGAGTAGGCCAAGGCGGACTGAGGATTGGTGTTCAGCGAAACGATCGCCGTGTCTGTGCTTGGTCCCGCCATACCGAGAATAACAGATGTACAGTAGATGAGGTTGGAGGAGGCGCAAGTGAACCTCTGCCTCACCTGAAAGGACTGTCGGAGTCCTTGGATGGAGTGAAGGGAGAGGGTATAGGGACAGGTGTTGCATCTCTTGCGAAAGTACCCGGAGGAGGAGGTGGTTTCGGTGGGAAGAGACGAGTGAACCAGGAAGTTGTGGAGGGAATGGTCTCTGTGGAAAGGGGTGGAGATGGGAAGATATGGCAAGTGGTGGTATCCGGTTGAAGGTGGCGAAAATGTCGGAGGTGATGATCCTTTTTCACCACAGATGCAGCCTGACCAGTTGGGTTACTCCAGCACCTTCCCGACCAGAAATGTCTTCAATCATGTTCTCCAGCGATGCTACCTGACCCACTATTGTCACTCCAGCACTTGCTGTCTTTGTTTATTTATTAACTATCCATTTTGAGTAGGTATGTTGCAAAACCTACCTTCAGCGGCGCTGCAGTTCTGTCACTGCCCGTGTGCGCAACTTTGGTGCCTTTGAGAGGGGGGCGGGTTTAAAATGCCGTTTCCTCCAGGCTGTTTAAATCGATGTTCATCAGTCTGTTTAATTGCTCAAGAGAAATCACTGCCGTTCTCTGCACTTATTTTTAAGCTGAGTTAAATAATTTAATTGTTATAGTAAATTAAAAATCATCTTCTAAAGCCGTGAACGCCGACAACGGAACAGATCTCATGTAGGGGACAAGGCAATGTAGGCTGTTTATTTTTACATTAAAAAGTGCTTCTTAAGTTCCCTTTAATCAAAATTTTAAGTTGCGAGAAGGTGACTTGGGGCCCCTCCGAACCGGCAGTATTTTTCCTGCTGATATGGACTTCAAATCCACTGCAACCGCAACATTCCAAATGATCGCGTTCCAGAAAAACCCACTCGCAAGATGATTTAAATGGCCATTAATTTGCAGATATTAAACACTAAATTCCTTCCATTACAGGGTTACAGGGTTTCCTTTATTGTCATTCAGACCGAAGTCTGAACGAAATTTTGTGCCTGCAGTCATACATACATACATACAATACACTAAAAAAACAACAATAAACACATATTAACATCCACCACAATGAGTCCACCTAGCACCTCCTCACTGTGATGGAGGCAAAAGTCTTAGGGTCTGCAGTCTCTTCCCTCCTCTTCTCCCTCTGCGCTGCAGCGATACCCCACCGGGCGATGTTAAAACAGTCCCGCGGCTCAATCACCGCGGCCCGGGGTGGTTGAAGCTACCGCCCACCAGTCCTGCTGACACAGCCGCTGGGTCGCGGCCGAACCCCGGACTCAAGTCTCCGCCGTCAGAACGCCGTCCCAGCCACTGGAGCACCGTTCCAGCCCCGAGCCGGATCGCCCTCATGTAAGTACCGTTCAGCCTCGCTCCAGGCCGTCCTGACATGGGCGCCGCTCCTCCCTCGGTCTGGGCCGCCCCGACATGGGCCCCGCTCCTCCCTCGGGCTGGGCCGCCCCGACATGGCGCCGCTCCTCACTCGGGCTGGGAGCGCCGTACCTCCCCGAGCTCGGCCACTCCGACGGGAGCACCGTTCCTCCCTCGTGCTGGCCGCCCTCACGGGGTCGTCACAGCCCCTCACGGAAGCCCTGTTCCAACCCCGAGCCGGACCGTCCTCACGTCAGCGAGCTCAGGGCGAGTCCTGGCGGGCTTTGACTCCTGAGCCTCGAAGTCGCCAGCTCCGCCATTAGGCTTCAGCGCAGACGGAGGCAGAGAAGGGGAATACGACAAAAAAGTTGCATTCCCCCCGCAGGGAGAGACAGCAAACCCTGTTTCAAACCCCCCCCCCCCCCCCCCCCCCAAATCACAAACTAAAAACCAAAAACATTTGGCCTATAAATCCATGACAATGAGATTTAAAAATCATGTTATATTGGGAATTCTTGTGTGTATGTTATTTGGACACAGGCTATTTAAAAATGTTAATCTTTTCTTAAGAAATGGATAGATGTTTAGATCTAGTAATTGAATTATGTAATTAGCTACAATTGGGTAACTAACTAATTATATGCTTTAATTTCAGGTCATCCAAGTAAGATTGTTTCATATTTGTTTCAGAATGCTTCAATCTGTATTAACTGAAAATGTATTTCAGTTTTCTTAATTTTTAATAAAGTTATGGGCTTTTGACTGTCTTCGATCACAGCTTGTGTGTTAAGTCAATGGAAAAGCAATAGGGAACAAGATTTCCGAGTTTGAAAATGGCCATAACTTTTTTAATACTGAAGATATGAAAGTAAATTAGGTGTCAAATTAAACTTATTTTTATGCTTTATCTGATGGGATAAATTGCAGACTTGATTTTTAAAATCTCAAAACGTTGTAACATTCCTACTTTGAGCCCTCAGGCAGGACCCCATTCACCTGCTCGCATGCATCTGCCTCTCTTGGAGCAACAGTCTTGGAAGAGGATCAGTCCAACAACGTTCACGCCCAGCCCGAGAACTCCGACGATCAGCACCAGGACAACATCCTCCAACTTGCTCAATTCTAAAAGACGAGCAATCGCCTGGGTGAAGATGCCGAAAGTTAGCGCACAGAGGATGACGGCGTTGAGCAGAGCTCCCAAAACCCCTGCCGTCTTCTGGAGCTTGGACACATAGGCTGCCGCCAACGCGATGCTCAGAGAGATAACATCAGACAGCATGCTGAAGGAGTCCGAGATGAGAGCGATAGACTTGCTCATGTACCCTGTCACCAGCTCCACAAGGAAGAAGCCGCCTGTTAACACCAGCATGAGGATCAAGCGGCAGTTCTTACACATGGCTGTGATTACAAGCGGGTGTCAGAGCACCGGCTTCGATCGGTGAGTCCAATGTGTCTTGGCCATTGCTTGTGTTCTATCAGCGACTTTGTATTCCAATACGTCCAGTCGTAAGTCAAAGCCAGTTGAAACTGTGATGTGTGGGTTGGGGGGGAGATCTACCTGAAATATTATTCCTCCAAACCAGAACACATTGTGTTATATTACATCTACACCGATCCATTGATGCGTCACAGGTCAAACCCGCTTGTAATTGTGGCGTGTGGGGAAATCCAGCTGAAACATTCCAATGGACACTTCACTAAATATTATCAAACAGACCTCTCAAAGCCAGGACACACTTCCTGGTGGATAGATAGCACGCCTGTGACTTATTTTGGAGGGGGTGTTCTTTTCTCAAACTGTTGTTACACTTTTGCCTCCGAGTTTTTATTTTGGCAAGACACATTTTTTTAAAGTTCTGCTACGATCCCAAGTTATTTACCCCTAAAATAACATTCGGTAAAGTACCGATTGGAATGTTGTGCTACGGTAAAGTTATACTCCACGTCTGCGGGTTGTGGCTGCACATGATTCTTTGGAAAGCAAATATTACATCTACAACTTGCGCCTTCTTTTTCACCCATTCCTTCTCTCCAAAGATGCTGCCTGTGCCGCTGAGTTGCCCCAGCATTTTGTGTCTATCTTCGGTGTAAACCAGCATCTGTAGTTCCTTCCGACATGTTCGTTTTTACAGATGCCCTGAATGGAACAAATTGCACCAGATCAACAAATATCACGCAGTAACAGTTTTGACCACTGGCGATCGCATGAGATGTCCAGCACTTTCAACGGAATCTTGACCGAATAGCTAGCAGGATGCCTACCCTTTTAAAATAATAATAATACAGGATACCTCTCTGCAATGGGCTGATTATCAACTGATTATCAAACTGAAGAAGGGTCTCGACCCGATACGTCACCTAATCCATGTTGTCTGATCCAGTCTGGGTTATCAGCTTTTTGCGTCTATCTTCGGTTAAACCAGCATCTGTAGTTTCTTCCTACACATGTTATTTCCTGGTTCTAAGTTAGCGGTAGCCCATACATTGGCAAAGAGTCTCCTTGTGTTCTGATCGACATCCCTGATGGGCATGCCAAGGAAATGCCTACTTTTGTTTCCAGAAAGGATAAATCGGATGCAATTAAAGCGGCAAGAATAATTAAAGATTACTTTAAATGTATAAGACTATTAACATTTATTTTTTAGCCCAATCGATGATCTAGTGTGGACATTTGTAATTTGCCCACAACTCGGCCTCCTCCAGTGGTATTCAGCATGGTCCATGGCAGTTTGCAGCCAATTGCACTCATCCATGTGATTGCAAGAAACACCAAAGGCACTGTAAACAGCAAAGGTTAAGGGGCCAGACAACGTTCTGACAATAGGTTGAAGATTTTTACCCCAGTACTTTCCACACTCAGCTGTTCCAGTGCAGCTACAACACTGACAATGTAGAAGATTGCTCAGGTATGTTCTGTACACAAGAAGCAGGCCAAATTCAACCCTTCCAATTACTGTCCTAATATTCGAATTTTTAGTTTCGAGATACAGTGCAGAAACTTTGGTCCACCAAATCCACCCCGACCAGCAATTCCCACACACACACACAATGGACAATTTACAATTTTACCGAAATCAATGAATCTGCGAACCTGTATGTCTTTGGAATGTGGGAGGAAACTGGAGCCCCAAGAAAAAAAAACCCACACAAGGTCACAGATAGAATGTGTAAACTCCATACAGGCAGCACCATGGTCTGGATCGAACCCGGGTCTCTGGCACTGTAAGGCAGCAACTCTACTGCTGCACCACTGGGTCACCCTAATAAAATATTACTAGTTTAGTTCAGAGATGCTGTGTGGAAACAGGCCCTTCAGCCCATCGAGTCCGCGGAACCAGCGATCCCCCATACATCAGCATTATCCTATTCACTAGGGATAATGTACAATCTTTAATCTTATACTCTCGATCATCATCAAAGTGATGGAAGTGATTGGCAACAACCTTATCAAGCAGCATCTGCTTGCTAACAGCCTTCTCATAGAACCTCATTCTGGGTTCTGCCAAAGTTACTCAGCCTCTGAGCTCATTATGACATTTTTCCAAACGTGGACAAAAGAGTTGAACCAGAGTTCCCTTGACAATGTGGCAGTATTTGATCAAGTATGACATCAAGGAGCCCTGGCTAAACTGGAGCCAATTGGTAGGCAAACAGCTAGATTAATGGGCAGAAATAAAAGCAAGCGATATGAGACAGACTGATGAAAGAGTTGCAAATTGTAAAGCCAGAGGAAAGGATATAGGAGGAGGGGAGGGGGAGGGGGATGAGATGAGAAAATGTGTCAATTTCTGATGATCAGCAGTGTGCAAACATTTCACTTTTACTTGGAGACAAGAAACTGCAGATGCCGGTACCTTGACCAAAACAGTGCTGGAGGAACTCAATGAGCTGGTAGCATCTGTGGAGGGAAATGGACAGGTGCATTTTGAGTTGGGACCCTTCTTCAGACTTTTTTTAATTTCACAATTATTTCCTGTGAAAAGATCAATGATGATAATGTGGGAAATTAATTTCAAGCAGTGCCGTGTTTCAAAATAATGATTGATTTGACCTGTTTTTTAAATGAGTTAAAATGGAAAAAAGCTGTCATTAGTTTGTAAAGGATGTGAGCCCAGTATTTTTTCCTCATGTTTTCTTGCCTTTGTGGTGTGAGAGAGAGCTGATCAAAACTGTCAAGGGAACAATTACTTTAATAACCAGCAGCTGAAACAAAGTGACGGACACATATTGAAACAACAAATTGTTCGGAAAGTTTTGCCACGTGCAATTATATTCCGATAATCCACTATCTGATGTTTAAGAAATACTGATGTTGCAGCACATGGCCCAGTAGCTGATGTTTACAGCACTCTCTTTCAACTCACCTGGGCACTGGTTCCCACATGTCAATTCAATTCATCAGGGCATCTGTTCCTGTGCTCTCTTAACTTACTGGGTTGCCCTGAATAATGTTACAATGTTGTGTGGTATCTAAGATTAGTTAATTAAAACCATGTTAGTGGGTTAAGAGGAATAACATCCAATTGTCTAGAATATCTGTCAGCCCAGCACCATCAAAGACCTGAGCGTGTTGGATTATGTGTTTTACTGTCTATGGAGGAAAGGCACCTGAAATTGTTAAATTCAATATCAAAACCCGACGTTCGCATTGAATAGCGTTGTTACAAAACCTACCATCAGTGGCGCTCCAGTTCTGCCTGCTGCCTGTCCGTGCGATTCTGGAGGCTCTGGGGGATGGAAGATTGCAACCTTCACGTGGTCCGCCCTGTTTCGACTAATGCAATCAACTCAACGTGCACAAACGGAAGATCAAATAGAACAAGTTGTCCAACAACTTTAGGCTGTGCATGCCACACGAAAGAAGAAGGGGGGGGGGGGGGGGGGGGATTAAAATGCAGGTGCGTATTGGTTGTTGGAGAGGGATTTCCGCGAGCTGATGAAGAAAAAAAATGTTCACGCTTCCGTTCCCGGTTTTTAAAAAAAAAAAATTGCTGGACGATTGCACCGCTGGATTGAAGCTGAACGTGACTTCTAACGCCTTCAACATCACGGATCGCAATTGCAGGACAAAACAAAAGGTATGTCATTTATTTAACATATTATCTTGCTTTTTGGCGTGGCTTCATTTTAATCTTATGATGCAGCAAAATGTTATTTAGGCCCCAATACGAATCGGCCATGTCTTGCCTGCTGATAGAGGCTTAAATCATGGCAGTGGCCACATTCCAATCGATCACAATCCAGAAACACTCACTCTCAAGATAATCAAATCCATTATTTTTTGCACAATCATGTCATAAGAACATCTAAATCAAATATATTTTGTGTTATTGTCTATCCCTGATCAATATTTTCATACTAACTATCCACAGTACAGTTTTAGTCAGATGTATTGTGCAAAAAATAATGATTTTGATTATCTTGAGAGTGGATGTTTCTGGATTAATTTATGGGAATTAAACATTAAATTTCTTCCATTTGGCATACAAATTCATGACAAAGTGAGATTTAAAAATCATGTTATATTGTGAATTCTTGTGTGAATGGGATCAGTTTGTTATTTGTTATTAGGATACTTAGGCTGTTTAAAAATGTCAGCCTTGTTTAGATCTAGTAATTGAATTTAGATTAATTTAATTGATTAGATGAATTTAATTGATTTGATGAAACTGATGAATATGATTTTTTTGTTGGGTATACTATTTGTTTTAGCTTTTAACTTTATCATTTCTACCTTTTTTTCTAAAACTGCAAATAATAACTTGTTTCTGTTAATGCTGTTCAGTGTTTTTTTTTTCTCTTTACATTTTAAACAGATGTCTCAGAAGAAGAAATACAAAATTGTCAATCCAAATGCCCAGCAAAAGAGACTGATTTAGGCATCATTCTCAGAGATTATCCAAATTTGGACTACTCCAAATGTGATGAACTACAGGACATTCTTAATGGGGAAAGTAGTGGGCAGAAAGGCATGTCATGCATGGCTTGAAGAGCAAAAACTTGTAGTTTAAAATGCCAAAATCGAAAAGTTGAGGAAAAACAAGGCGTACAGAGTTGCTTATTGGTTACAATCTGAGGAGTATGATGATGTTACTGATTATGATATGCCAATGTACCAGCTAGCAACTGATCTTCTCCATAAAGATTTGGTCTTTTGCTAGAAATTGTAATTTCTTTACCTGTCTGTTACGGACACAGCATATAATACAATAATATTAAATTTCTGATCTTGAGAATATCACGTTTTTGAATTTCAGATTCAGATTCAACTTTAATTGTCATTGTCAGTGTACAGTACAGAGACAACGAAATGAATTTTCAAGGCAGTCTGGGTGTTTATTACTATTTCCGTCACCATGGTCAATGTTGTAATTAGCTACAATTAAATAACTAACTAATTATATGCTTTAATTTCAGGGCATCCAAGTAAGATGCTTCATATTTGTTTCAGAATGCTTCAACCTATAATAACTGAAAATTTCATTCAGTTCTCTTAATTTTTAAGAAAGTTATGGGCTTTTATGTCAATTGACTGTCCTCGATCACAGCTTTTGTGTTAAGTCAATGGAAAAGCAATAAGGAACAAGATGCAATTTTCCAAGTAAGAAAATTACCATAACTTTAATACTGAAGATATGAGAGTGAATTAGGTATCAAATTAAAGTTTATGCTTTATCTGATGGGATAAATTACAGGCTTGATTTTTAAAATCTCAAAATGTTGTAACATTCCTACATTGAGCCCTGCTGGAAATTGATTTGCTGCTGCTCAAGCATATAATAATGGAGCAATCCAAGAGACTGAAGATAGAGTGGTCAGAGTGGGAGTGGGTTGCAGAATTGAAGCGATGGTTGACTGGAAGCTCAGGATTGCCCCTGGAGTCCAAAATAGAAGGGATCTGCAAAGCATCCACATTGATAAAGGAATTAAATGAAAAATTAGAGTTTGTTCATCTAAGACGATGTGGACGTCAAGAATCCTGCCTGAAAGATGGAGGTAAAAATCCACATATGTCAGCATAGACATCAAAACCAGAAAATCAATCAGGTTGTACACTTACTTGATCGTAATGCTGAGCCACATGCTAAATTATTTGTTCCCTGGCTATGTTTTCAAGCAATATAGCTACTATTTCTCCTTCCCAAGTACTTTCCCGCAACCTATCAACTGCTTCCCATTTTTTATTTCCATATGTTTTGCTAAATTCTTTCAGCAAGAACATTGTCAGGTTTTTATTTTGGGGTTTTGTTTTAGGTTTTTATTAAATAGATAAAACAACTTGCAGTACATTAAAGCATGTAGTTTAATTCTTCCAATGAGTGGAGTATTATAACATAGCATAAATAGAGATGCGATCCTGATAAGTTATTTTTAACTCACTTATCGTAACTCACTTGTAGGTCTGTACGCTTTTCCGCAATGTTTACTCCAGATATTTACCTGTTCAATCCACTTCCATTAATGGCTCCGGTATGAAAAAAATGTGAAACAACCAGATTCTCTGGTTGGAGCATTGATTCCGGCTGCAAAGTTGGATTGAACTTTTGCTTTGTCTTGTTTTTAGTGTAAGCGAGGGAGAGAAGGGAGGGAGTGAACCGGATCCAATGAAGATTTCCAAAGATGAGATGGTCTTCCTCTGGCCCCTTGCACTTCTCATTAGATGAATGGAGAAAATGTCCTCGAGATCAACTGTGCCCCTGGCCAACAAACCATTCATGCCTTTTAATATAATGGGTATACACAACACTTTCAGTGAAGAGATTTTGCTCTGTGTGGGATGAACCATCTCCTGACAGCGGCTGACAAGTGCACTGATTCGGCCCCTGCCCGGCTTGGCTTGGCATCCTGTCCCAAACCTTGCCTGTGTGCACCTTGGTAAAACTCACCAGCAAGACTTTTAAAGAGCTGGAAGTTAGTGTTGCAAGCGACAGAGGGTAGGTCAAATGCAACACCTTCACATTTTACACCCTTACTAATCAAATGTACCAGTAAATGACTTTATGCTATTGCATTCTGCAGTCTCTTTATTATTTAGTTTTGGAAAAACAAGGCTCCAAAAGAAAAGATTGCTAATAGAGAAGCAGCACTATGTGGGGGTAGTGCTAAACAAGGTATACCTATATTTATAAATTTCCATTATCACTTTTAAACTGTATCATACGAGGCTATATTTTTGAAGATCATTTTACAGAACATGGAATCATATTGTTACTATTGCCAATCATGGACAATTGCTATTTTCATTTTAAACCGAAGATAGACACAAAATGCTGTAGTAACTTAACGGGGCAGGCAGTATCTCTAGGGAAGGAATGGTGACGTTTCGGGTTGAGACCGTTCTTCAGACTAGTTAGGGAAAAGGGAAACGAGAGACATAGACAATGATTATAGAGAGATAAAGAACAATGAATGAAAGATATACATCTCTAAAAAAGTAACGATGATAAAGGAAACAGGCCACTGTTAGCTGTTTGCTGAGTGACGAGGAGCTGGTGCGACTTGGGTGGGGGAGGGATAGAGTGAGAGAGGGAATGCTTGGACTACTTGAAGTTAGAGAAATCAAAACTCATACTAATGGACTGTAAGCTGCACAAGCAAAATATGAGATGTTGTTCCTCCAATTTGTGTATAGCCTCACCGGTGGGTGCTGTGAGGGGTCAGTTGGGCTGTTGGCCAGTGGGTGCTGTGAGGGGTCAGTCTGGCATTCGGCCGGCCGGTGGGTGCTGTGAGGGGTCAGTCGGCTGGCCGGTGAGCGGTCGGTCAGTCGGCCGGCCGGTGTTGCAGCGAGCGAGCGGACTGACGGAGCTATGGGGGTGCAGGGCAGTGCTGCTCCCCACCATGTTGGCATTCGGTGTAATCGTGGCATCGGGTGAGCTGCTGCTGATGATCCAGAAGGTCATGCTGGCCTGAGTGGATGCGCTGAGCGGATACGTACGGAGCCCGCAGCCGGTCCCAAAGCATCTCCAGCTCCAGCCGTTGGCAGCTCTGGAAGGGGGGCGAGTTAGGGTTAGGGTTAGGTATTTTCCTCTCAATGGAAGATGCCTTAGCCTTTCCCCAGCCTGGCACTGCCCCAGGCCCACTATGGCTGTGATCCCCACTCTGCACACTGGCAGTCAGTGGGGTTCAGTAAACGGGGGAATGCACAGGATCTGCCCTCACCCATTAATTAGGCGGGTTCAGGAGCCGGTGAAACCCAGAACCTCTGCGGCAGTCTCACTCAACATACACCTCCAGTTAGACTCACAATTATATTAATTATATTATTTTAAAATAATATAATTATATATAACTCCAGTTATATTATATGGCATAATATGATATGGAGTTATATTATATGGTATAATAATTATATGGTAATTATTATATGGTATAATTATTGGTTTAAATAGACCACAGCACGGAATTAGGCACCCCATAGAGTAATATGAGCATTGAGCACTAGATGGCGCTTACTTTTTCGATCTAATTTTGTAATTAGCTTAGTGTGCAACTTTTGGCACTGACAAGTTATGAATTCCTTCTCAATTATAATTTATTTAAATCTGTGCCAAATATCAAGTAGATACCAGACATGGGTCACAAAAATCTAATCCTAGAAACATTTTCGATGCTCCATCCACGGCCTAATAGCAAAATTAAGCCATTTGACCCATTGACTGTTCTGCTATTAGATTATGGCTGATGTATTTTTCCCTCTCGACCTGCCTTCTCTCTGTAATCTTTGATGCACTTACTAATCAAGAACTGCACTTTATTTTGCATTCAGTTTTGAGAAGGATGTCATTAAGCTGGTAAGAGTGTAAAGATGATTTACAAAAATGTTGCCAGGATGTGAAGGCCTAAGTTTAGGGTGAAGTTGGGTAGCCTGGGCCTTTATTCCTTAGAGTTTAGAAGTTTAAGATGTGTATAAAATCACGAGAAGCATAAACAAGGTGAATACAGTCTTTTCCCCAGGGCAAGGCAATCAAATACTAGATTAAATATGTTTAAGGTGAGGGTTAAAATAAAAAAGTGTTACTTTTTCAGAGGGTAGTTGAAAGGAACGCGCTGCCAGAGGATAGTTTGAGGCAGTAACTACAACGGCATTTAAAAGGCACTTGGACAGGAACATGGATAAGAAAGGGTCAGAGCAGTATGGGCAAATGGGACAGCTAATACGCGGAATCTTGGTCGGGATAAACGAGTTGGGCTGAAGGGCCTGTTCCTGTGTTGTATGACTGACTATCAGATGAGATTAGAAGGGAATCAGCTGAGAGCATTTAACTAAGCAGTGTTGGAGAATGGTTTGAGGAGAATGGTGTATTCGTGTAAGAGTATAGTTGAGAAGGAACGGATGGGATTGTTTTCCCTTTATTTAAATCACACTGTATGGGTCTTTGATAATTGTTTCAGAACTGAAGTATTACTTGAACTTTAATTTTGAAGTTTCAATATTTCAAGAAAAATAAGCACAAAATTTGATACAATGGCAGATTCAAGAACTCTGGATAGAAAAAAGATTAGAAATACACATGGCAATTACCAAGTATTTGAAATTCTTGATTTTTTCTTATTTAGATTTGAGAAATGTTTGGACGATAACCAAGGAGAAAGAACCGTTCACATTGTCAACTTACAATCCAGAAGGACAAATTTAATGTGTTTGAACTTTAAGAGGCTGGGCCACTTACAATAATTTTTAAATCTTGAACATTAAAATCAAGTATAAGGGAATAGCCTAATTTTGTAATATGATTAATATAATAGTATAGGTAATTAATCCTATTTAGAAATGTATTTTTCTCCATTTTTTTTGATAAGCAAAAGATTTGGAAATATTTTTCCTATTTTGATACCAAAACACTACACTGTTTAAATCAAACAAAAACACAAATGTATTCATTAAACGTTTACTAATGTTAAGTAGGGTATCTGTTCTGGATTTATTTTTGACAATCATTAGCTCTCAAGGTTTTGTCCTTGTTATTCATAGTTAATTTCTTATAACTAGATAAAAATACACAAAGATGAAAGCAACTGGTATTTAGTCTTATAAAAACATTTATAGACAAAGACATGATTTTCCCACTATTCACATCTTCATTAGTAACTACGCCCAAAAAGTACATAATGTTGAGCAGGCTCTTTGCCACTGATGCACATTGCTCCATGCTGTAATTCACGAAGAGGTTTGAAAGGGATACACAGGCTCTTGGCTCCCATGGATGGTGCTCCAGGCTCAATATCCTGATCCCTACAACACACACACAAAAAACAATTATTTTTCCAAGAATGGCATAGTGGCAAAGTAAACAATAGCCAAATAATTTAAAAGAACAAATTACCCGTTTTTCGATACAATTGATATTTGTAAAAAAGAGGCTGACAAAATTACTTTGATTTTACTTGCAAGAAGTTAACAAAAGGGTGATGAAGGCAAGGTCACAGACAATGTATATACGGACTTCAGCAAGGCCTTTGACATGGTTCCGCATGGTAGGCTGATCTGGAAGGTTAGCTTGCATAGCTCCAGGGTGAGCTAGTTGCCTGGAAACAGAGTTGGCTTCGAGAATGACAGAGGGTGGTGGTAAATGGTTGTTTTTTTAAACTGGAGTTCCCTGAAAGTACTGTCCTGGGTAGATAGGGTGGTAAAGGCTGCTTTTGGTACATTGGCCTTAATTGGTCAAGTGTATTGAGCAACTTTGTTATAGTCGTCAGAACGTTGGTGAGACCGCATTTGGAGTATTACGTTCAGTTTTAGTCAACCTGCTTTGAGGGATGTCAGTCATAGCCCTTCAGCCCAACTTGCCATGCTAACCAAGATGCCCCATTGACACAAGCCCACCGACTTGCATTTGCTCCATTTCCTTCAAACCTTTCCTATCCATATACAAGTATGTTACATGACAGCACAAGGCATGACAGCAACGTTTGTTATAGTCTGTCAGAACATGACAGCTAACGTTTTGGTACATAAGACAACTTTGCATGGTTTTGGTGAGACCGCATTTGGAGTATTACGTTCAGTTTTAGTCAACCTGCTTTGAGGGATGTCAGTCATAGCCCTTCAGCCCAACTTGCCATGCTAACCAAGATGCCCCATTGACACAAGCCCACCGACTTGCATTTGCTCCATTTCCTTCAAACCTTTCCTATCCATATACAAGTATGTTACATGACAGCACAAAGGCATGACAGCTAACGTGCATAAGACAAATGGCATGGTTTTTTTTAAAATAACATTGAGGCATAAGGTTTGGCTATGACTGCTGGAAGACCACTTTCTTTTTAAATGCCACAGATTATTTTGTCTTCAGCCAGTTTATCGGATTTTTAACAATTCCTTAAAGCCCACATATATTAAAAAATGTATCCAAGAATAAATTCTACATCTTTGACAATTATGTAGAATTTTATTCATGGTACAAATATATCTGACAACAGCAATACAAAACACTCAATACATAGATGATCAATGTTTGCTATTACCTAGTTGTTGTTTTCTTGATCCAGTCTTCACATTCTATGCTACCACAAAAAGGAATCTGAACAATCTGAAAGAGAAACAATGATATCGACTAACATTAGTACAATCAATGGGAATGCTCGAGATGGAAAAATAAAACACCACTGCTTTTTTGATAAAGATGAAATGCACACGAGAACTTGGTGTTTTTAATCAACATAGGTACACAACTTTTTATCCGAAATTCCGGAAATCGAAAAGCTTCGAAAACCGGACATTTTTTCCAGGATGTCGTCTGCACACCAAAGCTCGCGTTTGGCGCCAAACCTGACCCGAAACGACCTACGGTCAACCCAGGTCTGTACTACTGTAGCGGCTGCCTCCTCCCCGGAGACCGAGGAGACACTTAAACATCTGTAAATTATTGCTTAAATGTTAGTCAGTTAGTTTGGAGGGCTTTTTTTGGTGGTGGGGGGGGGGGGGGGGGGGGGGAAGGGGTGAAGGGGGTGGGGGGGGGGGGGGGTGAAGGGGGAAACTTTAATTTTTAGTCCCCTCCCTGGTCGGAGAGGCGGGGAGCGGGCAATGCCTTATCGGGTCGCCGTGCAGTAAGCTCCGGAGTGCTGTGGCCGCCGACTCCCAACATCGCGGAGCTGGGGCTGTGGGCATCCGGCCGCGGGCGGCGTCGGTTGGAGCTCCGACCCCAGCGAACTCGATCCCTGGCACTCCAAATCCAGCGCGGCCCGCGGCCGGCCGGCCGCAGCCCCAGCTCCGCGATGTTGGGAGTCGGCGGCCACAGCGCTCCGGAGCTTACCGCACGGCGACCCTGTAAGGCATTGCCCGCTCCCCACCGGTATCCCAGCGCTGCGCCACCGCCGACTCTCAACATCGCGGAGCTGGGGCTGCGGAGCCAGGGATCGAGTTCGCCGGGGTCGGAGCTCCAAATGGCGCGGCCTGAGGGCTACAAGTGCCAACTCCCAACATCACGGAGCTGGGGCTGCGGAGCCAGGCATCGAGTTCGCCGAGGTCGGAGCTGCAACAGACGCCGCCCGCAGCCCCAGCTCCACGATGTTGGGAGTCGGCGGCCACAGCACTCCGGAGCTTAGGGGCGACTTGGAAAGGCATTGCCCCCTCCCCCCTCTCCCCCAGGTACAATAAAAGCCCCCCAAACTAGCTGATAAAATTTCCAAACTAACTGACTAACATTTAAGCAATGGGGAGGAGGCAGCCGCTCCAGACTTTCCAAGCCACCTAAACCTAATCTACGCTAAAAATCTTCCATTCCGAAATCCGAAAAATTCCGAAATCCGAGAAGTGTCTGGTCCCAAGGCTTTCGGATAAAAGGTTGTGTACCTGTACCACATAGGCCTGTGATTGCAATTGGCACTCATTCAATTTAATTAGCAGCGTTGCTAATTACATTGAAAAATACAGCCTGGGAACAAACACTAGGGCTAATCGAATTTCCATGGTGACCATTGATTACCCACTCACACTAATTTTAATTTTACCTCACCTTCACATGCATTCCCTACATACAAGGGCAATTTTGAGGTGGCCAATTAACCTACAAACCCACACCTGGGGATGTAGGCGGAAACTGGAGGAAACCCAGGTGGACAGGGGGAGAACATGCAAGCTCCACAGACAAACACCCAAGATCAGGATCAAACCTGAGTTTCTGACTGCACCACAGTGCCGCCCCTGGACTTGCGTTTTACAAGACCATGTTGAGACCAAAGATCTTATAACGGAGCTATAAGATCTTTGGTTGAGACTCCCCTAATACAATGCCCATACGTTTGACAAAGAATAGGAATAACACAAAAGACTTTTGAGCAATTTGTCTTACTTGCTTGCATTTGAATAAACTCCAATTAGGTACTAACCTACTGTATCACATTTTCCACACAAATACCTCTCTCATGCAAAGGAAGCAGTAATTAAGTGAGATTTTCATACCTTTCTTGAATCTAACTCCTGCTGAAATTGTTCCATTGTGTCAGCCAAAACCATATGGTCCTTTAAATCCTGTGCAGCCCTTATTGTGATGCAGGAAGAAAAAAAAATCCTAAATATTACAAGCTTCAACATAGAAAACAGCTGAATAGAAATTAGACTCTTTATTGAATTGACTTTGCCTTTGATACAGACGATTTGCTGTGAATGGATAAACAATACAATTCCCCTGGTAAAAAGGCAACACCAATCAACCATTGATACACTAGAGTAATACTATTATGCACAGAATCACGTTATGAGTAATGTTTAATAATTTTAATGTAAAAACATTTTAAACAGTAGCCAAAGAAAGTAATTTCAGTATTTGATTAAAAGTATTGCAATAAAAAATTACATTATATTGTCATATTTTAACAAGGAAATAAGATTTTGAATTTGTCAACGTAAGGAGCAGGTACATTATTTATTGTTAAACTACTAGGAAGAGCAGCAATATTAATCGATGTAGTAATCCCAGTTAAGATATTCACACATGGACTTGGAGATTCCAGTGTTCGAGAACTGTATTTTCCACTACACCTTTATTTGAAATTTCTTTATTATTCCGTCCAAGCTGAACAAATAGAAGACACAATCATATTACAACACAAAAACAGGTCTTTCATCCTACTATATTCACAACACCCTTTATAGAGTCATAGAGTGAAACAGCATGGAAACAGGCCCTTTGGCCCAACGCCCACACCGGCCAACGTGTCCCAGCTAGATTAGTCCCACCTGCCTGAGTTTGGTCCATATCCCTCCTATCCATTTAACTGTCTCTTAAACTATTTCATTATATTAATCCCATTTAACAACATTTGGCCCATAGCTTTCTATGCCATGGATATTCACTGTAAGGAAGTATGACATGCTACATGTAGGAAATTAACGATACAATTCAGAACTGTAAGTTCTCAACTGTTAAAAGTAACCAAGGAAGTAGTTAGCAGTTAGAGCAGCGATTCTCAACCGGGGTCCCCGGAACGTTAGGGTTCCACGAGAGGTCACGAGGGGTTCCAAGAGATATAGTGATAAATTGGCTAATTATATGTAATGGTTCAGCGCCATCTCAGCGCCTTCTGCCGGCCCGCTCACCTCTGGCAGTGCGGGCGGTGGAGTTTACTCCTGCGTCAGCACGATCAAGGGACTAATTGAGGTTACTCGTGCTGAAACAGGAGTAAGCTCCACCACCCGCACTGCCAGAGGCGAGCGGGCTGGCAGAAGGCGCTGAGATAGCGGTCGGTTCCACTGTCTGGTCCCGGCGGCCGCTTGCAGCCACCTGAGCTACTCCCCTCCCCGGCCACAATACCGTGGCACCGCGCCCGGAACGCCGCACAGCGGTGAGCGAGTTTCTGGCATGATCCCCCCCCCCCACCCTCTCATTCTCAACGCTCATTCAATAAGATCACAACTGATTCCTTGTCCCGGTGTGCTCCCACTTTACCGCTGGCCACCTACTTCCCTACACGCTCAGTAAGGCTAAGCATTTACTGCACAATTTTATTTTTCCCGAAGCATTAGCAAGCCGCCAGCCTCTGGAAAAATTGCATTGCGTCTTCTGGGGAAAGATACTTTTGAAGACTTCATAAAAAGTCGACAGCTGCTGTATGGCATCCGATTTAATTACATTTTAATTACTCAGACTTTGACAGTCCAGCACCCACATAAATAGTGAACCCATCTTTTGTGTTACAGAAATGTTCCATTAAATGGCTGTGAATCCCCAATATCCTAAAAGGCCGTTTATTCTGCCAAATCCCAACAAGATTATTAAGTTTGTTTTTTTTGCATTTTAAACTTGAAAATCTGAATAAACCAGACAGAAATATATATATTTTGCCTTATGAACTTTAAGTTTAAAAGGTGCAGGAGTAGAATACTTTTTTCGGCCCTGAGTGCCAATTATTTCACCGCCAAAAAGGTTCAATGTGAAATCATTTCCCCAAAACTCAGTACCCCTAAAATTGGCAATTAAAGTCCTCTACATTCCCAATTGTTTAAACAAGTTGAAACGTATTAATGTACACAGGGAAAAGACAAGGAATTATAGCTTAAGGTAGAAGGGCTAATCTTTTTTTATTTAAAAAGCATTTTCAGGAAGGCTAACATTTACGCACAATTTTAATTTCCCGCCCATATTCCCTGACTCCGCTATTTTTAAGAGCCCTATCTAACTCTCTCTTGAAAGCATCCAGAGAACCTGCCTCCACCGCACTCAGACTCGTCACTCTGTGAGAAAAAGTGTCTCCTCGACTCCGTTCTAAGAAAATTTGTTCTGAATCCTTTGTTCCGAATCCTATTTGTTCTGAACCCTTTCAAAGAGCAAAATGGAAAGCACCAATGCTAGCTATGAGTGGGGCACTTTATCAGTAGAAGATTGCCTGGGTGGGGATAGCTATGTGTGGGGCACTTTATCAGTAGAAGATTGCCTGGGTGGGGATGACCTGTGGTTTTCATTCAAAAATGTCAGAGTTTAAAACAAAGATGAAACGCCCCCGGGATTATCTGGAGTCACATTTGTGTCAAATGATTTCCTCATTAATAAAACAACAGAAAGCTTCTGTCTCACTGGGTGGTGATGGAGAAATTTGCGAATGATGGGTTTTTTGTCAACAAATTTGCAAAACTGTAAATTTATAATGCATTTTCAAGTCACATCTTAAGTCACGTCTGGAGGTGGCAGTGTTCCGTGCATTTGCACCCTTGTACTTTTTGGCGGTTGAGGTGCTGCCCAAATGGCTAACTAATTTTATTGATGGGTATAAACTTTAGCCACTTTACACCTGTGGTGGAGGGTTAGTAAGTTACCTGATTGACCTTTCCCCGTCCCCAGGATCATCTCTGATGGCATTTAAAAGAAAAAGCATATATTTCACGTAGGCATGAAGCCAAATTGGTAATGGTGTATGCTCTCCTCTTTTTGCACGAGTTATCCAAGATAAACATCATCAGAAGTATGTCTGAGAAAAAGGGTACCTTAATAAAATGGTCGAACTGCAATGCATGCCAAGGTTGGGTGAATTCTTCAGATTTGTACTATTTTCTTAGAATGTGTACCTGTTATAAAGATTGGTTTGGATTTCCTCCAATAAAATCTTCAACTTTGTCTCAGCAGCACCCTCAGGAACCGTGAGTTTACTGGCAGTATCTCTTCTGACAGCTACAAATTGGTGATTTTTCATGTCTCGTGGTCCAACTTCGAGCCTGATGGGGACACCCTGAAATTAGAAATTTAAAATATCCTACTACCACTTCTTCATCGAAAATAAAATCATCTTGTTCTAGTGTTGGGTTCCGATGCTGCACGTCGCTCTCGAAACAATAAACTAGACCATCAGGAATGTTAACTAAAATGAGCAATGTCCATCATGCTTGCATTGCATTTGTCAGATATGCACCATACCAACATTCTCAGCAGTAATTCCATTTACTGATATACAAAAAGCAAAATATTGCAGTGGAGGAAGATCTAAAACATAAATATGCGGAAAACAAAAGTCAGGCTATACCTTGGGGAAATAATAGAGTTAAGATAAATAATATCATGTATTATATTGTTTAAGAAGGAACTGCAGATGCTGGAAAATCGAAGGTAGACAAAAATGGTGGAGAAACTCAGCGGGCGAGGCAGCATCTATGGAGCGAAGTAAATAGGCAACGTTTTGGGTCAAAACCCTTCTTCTACTTTCATGTATTATATTTACTGGAACTAAAGCATTTTCTGACTTTCTTGTTTCAGGTTAATTGAACTAGATGAGTTACTAGT
Source organism: Leucoraja erinaceus (assembly GCF_028641065.1). Taxonomy (NCBI): domain Eukaryota; kingdom Metazoa; phylum Chordata; class Chondrichthyes; order Rajiformes; family Rajidae; genus Leucoraja; species Leucoraja erinaceus. The sequence continues at coordinate 52,906,972 of NC_073384.1, read as the reverse complement.
CATATTGTAGCTGCAGGACATTGAAACCTATTGTGCAAAAAAAGATTAAAGCCACAGAACAAATGGTTTGTAAGGCTGAATTCAGCCCACTTGATGGTTTCATTAATCTCCCATTGACCAGCAAGCTGCCTGTACTGGCCATTCCAGCATAAAGCAAAGGTCGGAAATTCAGATTAAAAGATAAATTCTGACACAAAAATACAAGAGACATTAAGAAATACAAAAATCACATCAGTCATCGTCATGGCTACTTTGTCACCAAAAGCACCTTTCAATGAACAATCAATAGTAATGACCCAAGGCTAACAGGCTGTCTAATAGTTTGAATGTTTATGTATGAATATACTAAAATATTCACAGCCATTTTAGGTTGTTGGAAATAAACAGAGTAGCATGTTTAGCAGGTAGATTGGCAAATGTGGGATGCTGACAACACTGCTAGATTCCAAAAGGAGACTAACATTTAAGAGACGTTAATATAGGTTTAGAGGGATGCGAGCCAAATGTAGTTGGGACATTTTGACTGGTGTAGGCAAGATGGCCCAAAGGGCCCTATTCCACACTGTAAGATTATATGACACAGCACAACCAAATTGACAGTGGCAAAGACATCTCAGTTAATTCAGGGTCTTCTCATTCAGGTTCCAAAGCCTTCATAAGCAGTTCAGATTACCAATCATGCCACTCCCAATAAAAAAAGTGCCTTCAGTGCATGAAGATCCTAACTGCAAAAACTCTGAGGGCAATATAAAACTGAAACGTGTTCAGGTCCCAGGATGACGGCTAATTCCTATGCCTTGCCCTTGACAATTGTTGTTTTCTGCATGGTGGAAGCTAGGAGGATACGATAGCAAATTAGTGGAGCCTTGAAAAAGTATTTCACATGTTATCTCAAATCATCAATAACTGTAACTTATTGAGGTGAAATCAGAGTGCACTTTGGAAACACAACTAACCCAAGAAATGTCTTAAATTTGAATTTAAACAACTTATCCACTCACTTTCAACTCCCAATGGTTGAACTTCCAGCCAGGTGAATAATTATCCCTCAAGTCAGCTCGAGCACGGACTCCAGCATTAATCAATCGGTCAAGATATTGACTGCACTTCTTTATTAAAGATTCTTTGTCCTCTTCTGAGAGGTTGTTAGTGATACCACAAGGTATTATTATAACCTGCAAAAAATTAGTAATTAATTGTGAAACAACAGATCCATGCATTGATTTGCTTAGCAAATGGAAATTCTGATAAATTTGTACTTTGCTCGTGTGAATATATTATCTATTTATTATCATTAAAATTTATATCCTTGGCTTTCAGAACTCAAAGTCAGTGTTCTATTCTCTGGTCTGAATAATTATCTGAAAAGTAATTAATCTTTGAATGTAATCACAGAATAGAACATTCTACCTTACCAAATAACTGTTTTACTCTTTTATCTACAGTATCCAATATTCCATGAGAACTGCTATGGGAGATTTGATATCATAACATTTGCAAAATGAAAACCTTTATTATTGCATTACCATGTATTACTTGTCTTCCCACAAACTACAGTTCAAATTTAACTTCTGATTGAACATGCAATTAACACAAGCCCATTAATCGGCCAACCCGTCACAAACAAAATACATACCTGCACACAAGCAACTCGTGGAGGTAATATTAGTCCCTGGTTATCACCATGGATCATGGTCATGACCCCAATTGTACGGGTTGTAATTCCCCAAGAGTTTTGATATGCAAATTGTTTCTCTCCAGGTTTCATTGGATCTTCAAAAACGATCTCAAACATCTTTGCAAAATTCTGTCCCAAGTGGTGTGAAGTGGCACCCTACAATTTTAAAATTATACATCAAATGCTATTCAATACCAGAGAAATTCATCTCCTATAAACGCACTATTGAAATTAATTCAATCTATCTAACTGAAAGGGAAAAAAAGTACAATTTGATCGATCCAAAATCATTAGACTTGAGACCCTAAGTAAAGATTGTTGAATATTGTTCAATAGAGTATTACAATCATGTAATTTTAACATTAAAATACATTTGAAAGATTTTTTTCAAAATAGTTAAAAATACAGGCTCCACAGAAAGTTGATATTTATTGAATTTCAACTGTAGCAAACTCACAGCCATTTTTTTTCAGTGTTATTTTGCAGAACACTTGAAATAAAATACTTAATTGTTTTGCAGGTTCAATGAAAATTTCAGATCCCATAATACCATCTAGATTCTTGCATATACACACCTGGATAGCTCTTCCACTGGCGGATACAAAGGCCTCCACTGTAGTTGTATAGTCACCACCTGCAAACTTTTCTTTCCCAGTTTTTCTTCCTTTCACCACAGGGATTGCAAGCAACTCCTCATACACTCGTGCATAGAGTTCCAGAATTTGCAAGACCTACAACAGTAAATTTCAGTCAATAAATGTAAAGTTTGCAATAATGCCCAGTTCATAATGCAGGAATACTCACATTTTGAAAACAGATAACATTTGAAAAGAAAGACAAATGGGTCTTTTAGCTTTTATTATCCTTTGGTTGAACAATCTTTTTCCGAACATTTTTTTTACAATAAGTGAATGCATCAGATTTGCTACAAACAGCAGCAGATAAATGTCAAATTAGGCTAATATGACTGCTTATGGTTGGTCTAAAGGGCAATTGGCAAGTACAGTAAACCTTTGTTTTAACAGACCCTTTTATAATGGATTTTGATTATAGCAGACGGACCAACTGATGCTACCCGACTCGCAAGGCCGTCACTTTGTCCACTCGGCCTCTTCCCTCCCACCCCCTCCTGCAGTCGCTGACATACCATCTTGGAAGATGTCAGTGACTGAGGTAGGAGGAGGAAAGGGAAGTGGCGGAGTGGAAAGCGATGGGAGGAGGCGGTGTTGGGGTGGGGAGAGAATAGCGGAGTGGACAAAGCAGCGGAAGGAGGAGAAAGTGGTGATGGAGCAGGAAACGGACAATGCGACGGCCAACAGAAAGAAGCGGCAGCTGATGAGAGTGGAGGAAGCCCCATGGTAACCAAGTGCGGCTTGTCATTGGCAGCAGCCTGAAGAAAGCACTGCCGGTCAGGGGCTACAACGAGTAGCGACAACAGCCTTGTCAACTGGACCGTGTGACAGCTGGTGACGAAAGGCTCGCTGGTGTAGACCACGGCATCGGCACCTAGTTTTAAGGTGAAACTACACAAAGTACTGGAATAACTGAATCAGTCTGAAGGGTCCCAACCTGTAACTTCACCTATCCATGTTATGCAAATACTACCTGATCTACTGCGTCACTCCAGCACTTTGTGTTCTTTTGTGTATTAACCAGCATCTGCAATTCTTTGTTTCCACTATTAATCAGTTATAGTGGACAATCAGCAATAACGGACACCGTTTCCCGCTCGATGGTCCAGTATATTGAGGGTTAACTATTCAACATTTGGATTCCTCCAATGTCCGGGCTAAAACTGAAATTCGGCCCAGTGGCTCATAGTAGCAGCTAATTTGCATTCTCATTAACATCATGCACCAAACAAAATCCCAAGCTATAAACTTGACACATCCAGTAAAGTGTAACCATAAACCATGCCCATGTAAACTATAGTATGACAACAATGTAGTACAGATGAATGGTTAACTGTGACCAAAGTTAATTGTTTTAAATGAATGTTTTCACATGCACAAGGATACAAGTTATTGAAAATAATATTTAGGAATAGTGAACTGCAACCCTCTCAATGCCTTACCTCTTCTGTGGCTTCCTCACGACTAGCAAACGCTGTGTGTCCTTCCTGCCATAAGAACTCACGAGTGCGTAGAAATGGTTGTGGATGCTTAAATTCCCAGCGCTGTGGAGCAAATGCAAAATAAAACTTTTCACTGTACCTCGCTACACGTGACAATAATAATCAAACCAAATGTAATCACATAATTCTAACTTTTACAAACAATAATAAATGACTGTAAAAGAAAATACTGAATGTTTACGTCTTCACTACAGAAAATAACAAGTAGAGGAAATTGAAAAGCAGCCAAGACAGCAAGTTTTTAAAATATAAAGTACCAAGGTGGATGAATTTAAGATTGAAATGCAAGGATTAGTGATAAGAAAGCTCCAGACCTTCTCCCCAATGGAGGGACATATAGGAAAAATATTTTCTTATGGTTCATTAGTATTTATGAAGAACACGAAAAAGTTTGACTAAAGTTGCAATGTCGTTAGAAGTTTGAAACCCCATATTTTATTGTTGAATTCTGACTGGTTTTTAGGTATGGTTATCACACTTTTTTCCCCTTTCAGCAACTGAGGAACAGATGGAGCAGGAGCTGACGTAGGTCAGGCAGTTTCTCAACCCTCTCACCATTTCATAAGGTTATGGTTAATTGATTCTTGGACCCGACACTACGTTCCTGCACTCTCCCAAACCTAACTTCTTTATAGTTTAAACTAGACTAAGTGGGACCTGTTGGGTCCCAGTCACACGGGAGGCCTGGTCCCCCAACGCAACCCATTTCCCAACGCAATATTCCACCACTCACCAGTTCTCCCAACGCAACCATTTCCCCCAATGAAATATTCCACCACTCACCCATAGCCCCTTACTGCGCATGAGTGGCTGACGGGTTCCCGTTGTGACGCCCCTGATCCCCCTTCCTCCCCCCCACTCTGCCCCTTGTTCTTCCCCCCACGCACTCACTCCATCCCCTCTCAAACCTCCCCCATCCACTCTTTGCGGCTCTCCTGCAGCGCAGCCATTCCCGCTGATTGGGTTCCCATTGGGATGTGTGTGGGCCGTGGGGGTGATGTGTTGGCCGGGAGCAGGAGCCAGCGTGGGGGACTAGAGTATTGTATTGCATTGTATTCAAATTTATTGTCATTGTCTCAATTAGAGAAGAAGGGGCTGGAGCTCACGGTGCGATAGGAATTCACAGCGGCCGCTGGACGTTCTCCTCTGCTGGGATCAGATTTTCCGCTTTCAATTGGCGACATCTTTCCAGTCCCTCAGAAAATTGTGGGACTAGAAACCTCGCCAGCCATCCTCAGCTCCAGTAAAGACGCGATGGCGCAAGAAGAGGCGGACCGGGGTAAAGACGCGATGGCGCAGGAAGGGGCATTGATCGGCACACGCGTGGTTTTTAAGATTTTTTAAACCTGTTACATTAGACCACCGATTGGAACGGAACTTGGTGAAAACGGCGAGTCAGCTGGTGAAAAATCGTAGCGCTATTGCGTACTGTTTATACGCAAATAGAATGATTGCGCAAACTGGAAGATAACAAGATCAGAGCTTTAGTTATGTATAGATGTCAGTAATTTTCTGCCTTGAATATATCTTTCAGCTCACAAGGCTGGTGAAACCCGAAGAATACAAGTTTCCAAGAACAAATTCCTCATCTCAATCTGAAATACATTATTCTGAAATATTAGCTCGTTCTAGACAATGCTACTGAAGGAAACATCCTAGCTGCAACCAGGCTTTCAATCCCCTTCACAATCTTACATATTTCAGCAAGTCACATCCCATTCTTCTATATTTTATGTCGCACTACCCTGCTTAGCCTTCCTTCCTATGCCATTTATTTAATACCATAAAGCATTCTGAAGTTCCTTATAATGAAATATCTGAATTAGCTACTGTAAAATGCAGAAGAGTGGTCAGTACAATTTTGCTAATTGTAAAAAAAAGACCAATCCACGCGGCGCTGAATGACAGATTTCTCCTGATTTCTCCTTTCCTTCATAATGTTACCTAATTTCCACTGACCTTACTAGCTTTTGTATAATCAAACTTGGAATTAAACAAATACACAATAAAATATATTAATGCAAGCAAACTTCAATACCTACCACTACATTGCACCATTGATTGAGCTTGATTGGTAAATCACGATGTGATTGGACCCATTTGGCATAAGCTGGGTACATAGCTAACAAAATGAACACAAGAGAAAATTAGCCCTCATCATTGAAACAAATAGCTCTTCTTCACAAGAGAAACATTTTTAAACATTTACTTCTGGCGAATAGCCAAACATATCAATCTTTCCAAGACCCTGTATAACCTGATAAGTATTTCCAGCACTTTAGTTTTACTAGTTTCACTATGAGGATGGCAAGTTTTTCATGCTGTGTTCGAGCCAAAATGATTATGACATCCTACAGGTGCCACCAGAATTATGAGTAGGCTTCATTACGGTAGTTCAGAAAAACACCATTTCCACTATTTTGGAAATTTTGTAATTGGAGGCGCAAGTTAAAGAATTTTGCTAATGAAAAATGGAAGAGGTTAGAAGCTTTTATTTATAAAGTAGATGACTATCAAGATAATGGAAGGTCCTACCAAAAACAGCCGTGGACATCAAAAAAAGTGGCTAAATATTTGAAGGAGGAAACATTTATTATAGAAAATGAGTTCAATTGGAGGCTTATTCCAGAGCCATCAAAGAACCTGAAAGATTGCAAATTCAATCACTCTAGTAGATCTTGTGCTTTGTGTAGGTTGGTAAAAGTACTCCAGGTCTGCCGAGTTAGATGAATGTTGGAGAAAGTGTAACATTTCGCAGAGAGCAAGGAATGCACTAAGAGGTTCTTCTGATGTCCAGAATTACACGGTATCGTCAACTTTTAAGAGTAAAATAACAGGGCATTTTTCTTATTGGCAATTTGAGGCATTTTACTTTGATTAAATTGGCTTCTCTGTTTAGCAGCTACAAAATTAGATGTTAATCACTTAGAGGTGTCTCGATGGCATTCCAAGATATTCTGTAATTCATTATGGTCATATCATAGCTATCAGTAATAAAAGGCAATAAAAGATTTGATTAAGATATTTCATACCAGTTTCACTTGTTGGTCGAACAGCAATTGGTTCTGCCAGCTCCGTTTTCCCTGATCTCGTAACCCAGGCAACCTAATTTAATTAAAATGATAATTAATTACTTCAAAGTAATCTACATCGTTAGAATACAATGTTTTAAATACTATTTCAAATGAACGAAAATTGCGGATTTTGTGGACCAAGTGAATGAAAACATGGTTGTACCCACTGAATAAATTCAAGGCTGATAGTCAAGTCAATTAGATTTCACATGGATTGTCAAGTAAATTTATTCTTACCTCCGGGGCAAAATCTGCTATATGAGATTTCTCCTTCTCGAGGGCTGCTTGTGACACAAACATGGGGAAGTAACAGTTTTCCACCCCCATTTTTTTAATCTCACGGTCGAAGAACTCTTTGATGGCTTCCCAGATAGCATATGACCATGGACGGAGAATATAGCAGCCACTAACATCATAATATTCAATCAATTCGGATTTTGTAATGACCTGGATTCAGCCAAGGAAAACAACACGTTAAAAAAGACCTCTATACAATAAGAACAAATATTGCATATTATAACGACTGTTCAGGCAAAAGGACAGCTATAATCTTAGTGTTATTATAACATTTTCTGAGTTTAATGAAATTCATAACAAATGCGTTATTAGTACATTTTCACTCTTCATTTGTACATCGTACATGGCAACTGTGCCAATAGCCTATCTCGTATTTTTCTTCTTTTGCTGTTTTGGTCTGTGTTTACTTATACAGTGCCCTCCATAATGTTTGGGATAAAGACCCATCCTTTATTTATTTGCCTCTGTATTCATTATCAGATTTTATTAAAGGCCATTGTCAGATTTTGGTTTCACCATGTAGAAATTACAGCTGTGTTTATACATAGTCCCCCCATTTCAGGGCACCATAATGTTTGGGACACATGGCTTCACAGGCGTAATTGCTCAGATGTGTTTAATTGTGTCCTTAATGCAGGTATAAGAGAGCTCTCAGCACCTAGTCAATCACCTTTGGAAACTTTTATTGCTGTTTATCAACATGTGGATCAACGTTGTGCCAATGAAAGTCAAAGAAGCCATTGTGAGACTGAGAAACAAGAATAAAACTGTTACAGACATCAGCCATACCTTAGGCTTACCAAAATCAACTGTTTAGAACATCATTAAGAAGAAAGAGAGCACTGATGAGCTTACTAATCGCAAAGGGATTGGCAGGCCAAGGAAGACCTCCACAGCTGATGACAGAAGAATTTTCTCTATAATAAAGAAAAATCCCCAACACCTGTCTGACAGATCAGAAATAGTCCTCAGGTGTGGATTTGTCAATGATCACTGTCCGCAGAAGACTTCATGAACAGAAATACTGCTACACTGCAAGATGCAAATCACTGGTTAACTGCAAAAATAGGATGGCCACGTTACTGTTTGCCAAGAAGTACTTAAAAGAGCAGCCACAGTTCTTGACAAAGATCTTGTGGACAGATGAGACGAAGATTAACCTAAATCAGAGTGATGGCAAGACCAAACTATGGAGGAGAGAAGGAACTGCCCAAGGTCCAAACCATACCATGTCATCTGTGAAACGCAGTGGTAGAGGTGGTATGGCCAGGGCATTAATGGCTGCTGAAGGTACTGGCTCACTTATCTTGATTGATGAGACAACTGCTGATGGTAGTAGCATAATGAATTCCGAAGTGTATAGACACATCCTATCTGCACAAGTTCAAACAAATGCCTCAAATCTCATTGACCGGCAGTTCATTCTACAGCAAGACGATGATGCCAAACATACTGCTAAAGCAACATAGGAGTTTTTAAAAACTAAAAAATTGTAAATTCTTGAGTGGCCATGTCAATCACCCGATCTAAACCCAATTGAGCATGCCTTTTATATGCTGAAAGAAAACTGAAGGGAACTAGCCACCAAAACAAGGAAAAACTAAAGATGACTGCAATTCAGGCCTGGCAGAGCATCGCCAGAGAAGACACCCAGCAACTGGTCATGTCCATGAATCGCAGATTTCAAGCAGTCATTGCATGCAAAGGATATGCAACAAAATACTAAACATGGCTATTTTCGTTTACATGACATTGCTGTCCCAAACATTAAGATGTCCTGAATTTGGGGGGGGGGGGGGGGGGGGGGGGGGGGGGGAGTATGTATAAACACAGCTGTAATGTCTACATGGTGAAACCAAAATGTAGAAAAATGCCCTTTATTAAAAGCTGACAATGTGCACTTTAACCACATGTGATTTTTTTTCCCCAATTACAAATCTCAAATTGTGGAATACAGAGGCAAATAAATAAATAAACGCTAGGTCTTTGTCCCAAACATTATGAAGGACACAGTGTTTTTAGTGTGCCTTTTAGTTTTTATATTATGTGAGGGTGGGGGTTGGGGGAAACTTTTTTAAATCTCTTTCCTTCACGGAGCTGCAACTTTTTCATCGTATCTCCATCTGCACTGAGGCTTTAACATCGTGGAGCTGGCAGTCCGTTTGTTAGGGATTGACTGCAGGAGCTCCAACCGCAGGAGCTTCTGGAGTCCAGTGCGAGTGTGGACGGCTTTCTGACTGTTCGGCGGACAGGGGCTGCAGAGGGAGTGACAGCGGTCGGTACAACTCTGGTCACATCGTGGTGAAGGAGCGTGTGTGTGGTCAGGATATTGAAATGATGGCTGTGGGTCTCCGCTTAGGCTGTGTGCCCTGGGGATTCTCACACTCCGTTGTGGTGGCAGTTTAATTTTTATGTGGTTATGTATCTTGTTGCTTTTTTGACTGTTGGCAAATCAAATTCCTTGCATGGTTACATACTTGGCTAATAAATTAACTACAAATGAATTACAATTACAATCAGGAAGACATCTTACTGCTGTAATAACGTGAAGAAGCCGAAAACAACTTCATAATCAAGGCAGGAATTGATCAATGCAGGTTAAAACGAACCTCATGCTTCTTAGATATTTCAATTTAGAATTAAAATGTTTTTAATTTATTGGTTATTTACTCATAATTAAAATGTTTTTAATTACGAGTTATTTTTAAACTCAGTTGACAGACAGACAGACAGACAGACAGACAGACAGACAGACAGACAGACAGACAGACAGACAGACAGACAGATAACCACATTCAACAAAAACAAATAGAAAAGTAAGTAACAATATCGGACTATACTACAAAAATAATGGCGGGTGCTTTCAAACCATCACAATTAATGTATCATAGCAGATACCAACAATCAAGACAGCTCATATGCTACGCCAAGTGCAATTGCTGTTTGCAGGAATGCACTATTGAGTACACCAAAACACTTTCGCTAATTACACTGAATGGGCACAAAAGCATTTGGGTTGGTTTCAGGGCAACTCAATAGCACGAAAATGCCATTCACACAACTATAATACTACTTCCTGTCCGGCTAATAAAGAAAAGATAATCACACACTTACTTGTGAATACCAATCTGCCAGATTCTCCTCTTTTTTAGCTTCGAGGCCCAATCTATAAAAAGAGCATCAGTCAGAAGCAATAGTGACTAATAATTAGTAATAGGAATAACTCCCTCACATGCTTTACATTTCTAGTTTCACATTCCTAGAAGTATAACAAAATTAACCTTCTGATTATTCAATAAATTCTACATTTAAAGTTTTTAAATTCTAGCAGAATCTAAATTTTATAATAAAAAGTTCTTGGGCCCATTTTCAAAAATATTTCCATACTTCCAGACTCCATGACAAAAGCAAAATTCCACAGGCAATGCACTAATAAAATATATCTCTTCTTGCGCCTTTATAAACTCTATGTAGCATTATTGAGAGCATCTTAAGGTTTATTTGAGGAATTCTACATCATAGAAAGATAGCATTCAATCCACTTATGTGTGCTTATCCTTTTAATGAATTACTGCTCCTCTTGGATTTTAAAGACAATTGAACAAACATTTATCATCAATAATTCCATGAGTTTGATGTTGAACACAATATCAACGTAATGGTCTACAAAAATGTAGCATAGTAAGTGTGCCGACACCGATGCTCAGAAGGTATTCTCAGACCATGGGCGGGAGTAGGTTTGGATGCATTCTTTTATTTGGTACTTGGCCCATCTTTTTCCCAACCATTTCCACTGACATCTGGTAGCAAAATGTTTAGCACATGTATCCCTCACTTTCATGAGGAGCAAATAAAATGTAACATTAACATTTGTTTCAAGCATGTCAACGGTATCCTAAACGTGACCTTCCCAGTTCCTGCTTTTGCTCAGGAAATCCAAGGTAGATTCAAAGATATATGCAGGTGTGCCCACATAAGTGTGTCATTATTTGGCATTTAACAACTTCTATAAAAGTAAACGCTTATTTAAAAATTGAATCAAATGCAGACAGATTAAATGAGGTTGTATTCCCGACTTGACAATTTTTGTGCTATCAGAGTGAATTTCCCATTTGATCGGATTTTCAGATTGGGGCCAAATGGGAACTCAAAATATGGGCAGCCAAGGTGGCGCAGCGATAGAGTTGCTGCCTTACAGTGCTGGAGGCCCGGGTTGGATCCAGACTACGGGTGCTGTCTGTACGGAGTTTGTACGTTCTCCCTGTGACCACATGTGTTTTTTCCAAAATCTTCGGTCCTCCATTCCAAAGACGTGCAGGTTTGTAGGTTAATTGGCTTGGTGTATGTGTAAATTGGCCCTTTGTGTGTAGGATCGTGTTAGTGTGCTGAGATCGCAGGTTGGCGCGGATTCGGTGGGCTGAAGGGCCTGTTTCCGTGCTGTGTCTCTCGGTTTCCAAATAATGATCTTGTTTATCAAGTCTCTACTCTTAGCAGCGCCATTTTATTAAATGTGTCTGGATGTTTACTCACCGGGTCTGCTTCTTCGCCCCTTGACCTTCACCAGCGCCTCCACTGCTTGAACCTTGCTCCTGCTCTTTTGATGTGTTTTTCTTGTTTTCCTCTTGTTTTTCAGATTTATTCTGCTTCTCAGATTTATTTTGTTTCTCTTTCTTATTTTTGCTCCGGTCATCACCACCAGCAGCTGGTTTATACTCTGATCCCGTTAAAGCTTTGTACTGGACCTTCAAATCAAGAAGCAAGGCAATAGCAGCATCCATCAAAGCCTGGAAAAATTAAGGGAGAGACATGAAAAAATGATGAAACCAAATTTAGATTGCATAATGTCACTAAGATCATGTTACATTAAACTATAATATACACTAAACTTATAGAACCAAAAATGGAAAACCTAATCCATCAGGAAGGCCTTCCTGCCCTGGGGATAAGAAGAGTATTGACTCAATTCAGGACAACCCAAGTCATGTGTTTAAGATGTGTGGGCAGTGCACTTCTAGTTTTATTGACTGAGATTGGTGCCAATTTAACGAGTTTTTTGGACTCCACTATACGAGGAACGAAGCTAATGAATATAGAAATATTTCTCAGCAATATGGGATTGTTTCCAGCTTCTAATGGAAGGTAGCATCCTGAATGTCAGTGTTATTATCCAAATCTTCATTTATAATTCATACCTTGGTCAATGCCTTCCTTCAACTTAAATATCCATCTCAGTTTGAGCAGAGAAGCACATTTCTTTGGACTATAACAAACTGAACGCATGGCTACTTTTTACTCTTTTCTATGACTCGCAATGGGTTCAATAATTGAAAAATCCTACTGTGTTACCTTTGAAACTTTCTCTGCTTTAAGTTTGCGTACAACCTCTCCTTGTTCTGCCACCTTGCTATACAGTGTTTTCTCTTCAAGTCCCGACGCTTCTGTAGAGCAGACGACCCTGGCTGGAGTTACTGCTTCTGCCACTACAACAGGTGACTTTCCTGGTTTATATTCCTCACCAGTCTTCTGTTTAAACTCAGTTTTTAAGTCTTTAAGTATTTTCACTGCTTCATCCACCTGAACCTGAACCATAAAGAGATAATTGTATAAAAACAAAAATTAAACAAAATAGAAACACATAGAAATCCAGAAACTGTTAGATAGAAATAAACATATACGGTTTCTGAATCAGCATGCTTCTTTGTCTTCATATTGCACTTGCATTGCAAGTAAAATAACCACAATTTTGTTTTCAAATTACACACAAATAGACCACCTTTGTATTTGTGATGTGAAATCACAAAAAAGGTGATAGAATTTTTTTACGAGCGGAAAAGGGGGATGTACTGATATTTTGTGCTAAATAAGTGACAAGTGTTGAACCACCACATCGTCAAGCTGTCAACTAAACTCAAAGTCTACAAAGCAGTTGTGCTTTCCAGCCTGCTCTATGGCTGTGAAACGTGGACCTTGTAGAGGAATCACATCCGTCAACTTGAGAAGTCCCATATGCGCTCGTAACGGTCCACCATTGATTGGCATTCGCTGGCAGGACAAAGTGCCCAACCTTGAAGTATTGGATAGATCCAGCTTCACAAGCATCGAGGCAATGATCATCAAAGCACAACTCCGATGGACTGGGCACGTCATCAGGATGGATGAAACCCGCATGCCTCTTCTATGGCGCGCTCTCCCAAGGAGAAAGGAAACATGGGCATCCGAGGAAGTGGTACAAAGATTGCGTCAAGGACCATCTCCACTATTGTGGTCTTGCGCCCAAGCAACTGGAAGCTTGCGCCAGCGACAGCACACGCTGGCGCGCAGCAGTGTGAACAGCAGCCAGCAGCTTCGAGGAGTGCCGTCTACAGCGACTTACCAAAGCCAGCGAGAGGAGGAAGGCTGCCCCCCACGATTACCTTTATCTGCCCCCACTGCCCTTGAGTGTGCGGCTCATGAATTGGACTTGTGAGCCGTCAGATCTCACCAGAATTGAGACTGCACAACCCGCCATCGTCGTTACAGAAGCGCCACCACCATAACAACTTGAAAGGAAAATCCTCATCTCCTCTCAATCTTCCATAGTGCCACTTTTGACTGAGCCAAGAGAATGTATATCAATCCAAGGCCTGGACTACCAGGCAGAAGACTTCACTATTCCAATATTTCAACATGTATTTCTGAATGCTTGGCTAGTGAGAATATATGCAGAATAAAACAATAGTGTAGCTAGATTAGGATAGAAAATATCCACCTCACCACACCTTAAAAATACGGCTGCTTCATCGTCCCATGCTTGCATCAATTAAAAGTTATTACATATTGTGAAAAAGGCTAAGGAAATTTTAACAATTCAATGCAAGACAGTGATTGCATCATTAGAGACTTTATGTAGAAAGCAAGTGGAAAGCTAGTTTCATCTGAAATAAAGAAAGAAAATGCTACAAAACACAGGTCAGGCAGCATCTGCGAAAAGAGAAATGGTCAAGGTTTCAGGTCCAAAGTGTTATGCCCTTGTCCCACTTAGGAAACCTGAACGGAAACCTCTGGAGACTTTGCGCCCCACCCAAGGTTTCCGTGCGGTTCCCGGAGGTTGCAGGTGGTTGCAGGTAGTGGAAGCAGGTGGGGAGACTGACAAACACCTCTGGGAACCGCATGGAAACCAGAGGTTTCCGTTCAGGTTTCCTAAGTGGGACAGGGGCTTTACAGGACCAGTCTGATACGGGTCTTTGACCAGAAACCCTTCCCATTTCTTCCCAGATACCATTTGACCTTCTGAGTTTTTCAAGTATTTTTTTTTCTTTACATTTCCAGTGCCTATCGTTTTATTTTCCAGTTGGTTTTATATGCTTGATTTACATTTACCTATATTTTGGCATCGTGAGGAACCAGTTAAATAACAAAAGTTCAATCAAAGCTAATTAAAAACCTGCAATTATTTGTCAGTGAAAAGCAATTATACTTGTTTACATATTCTAAAGAGGAAGTAAAGTTGAAACAATGTACCTTGGCTGCTTTTTCAGCTTTGAGTTTTCGAACCACCTCTCCTTGTTGAGACACCTTGTCATAGAGAACTTTGCTAATATTCGTGTCTGTGGTCTTGGGTGCAGGGAGAGGACTGTCATTTGATGCTGGTGGCTTGCCAGGCTTGTATTCAGTACCACTCTTTTGCTTATATTCAGCCTTTAAAGTTACCAATCCTTTAATTGCAATATCCACCTCCTCTTTCGATGCTTTCTTTACCTTTAGTTCACGCACCACCTCACCTTGTTGAGCTACTTTATTGTAAAGTGCATTAAGGTTTATTGCATCATTTGTTGAGGCAGGTGATGAAACATTTGTAGCTGCAGAATCAGTTTTAACCTAAAGGAATTTAAAAAAAAAATGGTTATAAAATCAGTGAAACTAGATCTTAGAATACAAATAATTTGCTATTTGTATGGATTATGTTTCTTGGTTAAACATTTAGCTTGTGTGTTTGTCAACATGTAGGCAGCTTATTACTGAATATGAGGTACGTTATTGTCCTTATAGTATGTATAAATAGTTTAGCTACTACTTTGGAATTGGGCTTGGCTTTCTTGGTTAAGCGCTTATCCAGGTGTTATACCAGAAGTACTTTGTGTTTTAATGGCAATTAAAAAGAAAGTCCTCATATGACTGGTTTAATTTTAATTTAAAGTAGATTGGATGTCATAGTTTGTCTTAAAGAAGCAGGTAATTTAGAGGCATATTTGCTGTGTTTCACTCAAAGTTTATGGAAAGTGAGAGATGGTACAACATGAACTCATTCAATAAAGGGAGAGAGAGAGTGTGAGTGTGTGAGATTTGTTGCTGAAGTGTTGATTATTTGTCGGTCATAGGTAGTCCCTAGGGAGTCAAACATTATTTGTTTCCTCTCCAGTTCTTTGAGTTCCGAGGTAGTTGCGAAGATCAGTGTGAGATCTGCTTACTCTACTATAGGTGTGGCGGAAAGTGCTTAACAAGTAGATGAGTAGACTGTGGAACATGCTCCATTCTTTCACCATTTATGCTGGGCTCACTGCAAGGTCTTCAATGCTCCTTCATCACATTGGAAAGTCATGCATGAAGTATTCCCAGGATTTGGTAGGGAAATTACACATTTTCAAGGAGACACGGAGATATTACTTGAATTTTTTTTACCACTGTTCTCCTGGTAATCTTTTGCTGTGACAGATTGAAATGTTTTGGCATAGTGAATGGCATAGCCCATTAGTGCTGACTGGGTGTAATTAGAACCTTGGTGCTTATGATGTTGTCCTACGGAAAAATGCTAATGATATCCTGGTATTAGATATAGAGTATGTTGTGGTGACACTGTTGATGCTCCCGAGTGTCTAGTGGCGAGAGGTAGAGAAGATTCTTGTTTTATACTCCATTCTCAATTGGTTGCCTGTCTTCCAGGTTTCTGGCATTTCTTTAATATATGGCCTGCATTTAGTGGGAAATTGTCAACAATTGTGGTATTCTCCACTGGGTGCTGTCAAATGTGTGATTTTTTGTGCATGTGTGTTTGAATGAGATATGTTTGCCAGCATTGCTTAAGGTATGTTCAGGTGCTGCACTCCATGTATCTCTGGAGGGAAATCGACTGTCGACATTTCGGATCGACACTTCTTCTGGATGGCCCTGAACTGAACTCCTCGGGACATAAATGGGAACAGTTTTTGTGTAAGAAACTAATAGCCCACATTGACTGGAAATTCTGCGTACTGCTTGATGGCACTAACAATTATCTGTTCCATCATTTTGTTGATGAAGATTAAACTAACGGGACAGTAATTGGGAGGATTCTATTTTTGCTTCTTATTGTGGACTTGATATACCCAGGTAATGTTTTACATTGTTGCATGGGTGTCCGTGTTGAAGCTCTACTGGAACAGCTGGGTCAAGGGTGTGGAAAGTCTGGAGAAAAGGTCTTCTAAACTATTGCCAGAATGTTCTTATGGCATATAACCTTTGCTATCTCCAGTGACTTTAATGTTTCTTGCTCTCACATGGACTTTATGGAATTGGCTGAAGACTGGCATCTATAATGCCAAGGACCACTAGAGGATTCTAAGATGTGAATAAATGATGAATTTCCACAAGAGAACATTAATTGAGATTAAAGAAAAATGTTAACAGTCTATACACTTGAATAGTCATTCTTACCGCTTTGACTGTATCAGATTTACTCTTCTCCTTGGAACCAGAAGTAGGCATTTCCTTGGTATGTCCGTCAGGGATGTAGATCAAAACACAAGGAGATTCTTTGCAACTGTATGGACTAAATTAAAACCAGCAAATCACACGGCTGATGTCAATCAAATTATTAACACTCCTTTTTAAAAAGCTTTTTTTTGTGGTATTATGTAGCTCTTTGAATATGGAAACAGTACAAACTAGCTTGTGTATATATATATGTGTTCAAGAAGGAACTGCAGATGCTGGAAAATTGAAGGTACACAAAAATGTTGGAGAAACTCAGAGGGTGCAGCAGCATCTATGGAGCAAAGGAAATAGGTAACGTTTCGGGCCGAAATGTTTCAGGTCTGAAGAAGGGTTTTGGCCTGAAACGTTACATATATCTCTATATATATATATCTCTATATATCTATATGTGTGTGTGTGTGTGTGTGTGTGTGTGTGTATATATATATATATATATGTGTGTGTGTGTGTGTGTGTGTGTGTGTGTGTGTGTGTGTGTGTGTGTGTGTGTGTGTGTGTGTGTGTGTGTGTGTGTGTGTGTGTGTGTGTGTATATATATATATATAGCCGAATTCCGTTCATGTGAAATATTCACAACGCAAGAATGTACATAGACTAGGTATTCATAAGCTGGAGAGAACTTGGATCTCCACATATGTGTCTTAAGGCTAATATTACAATAGACTATGATGCCAATGAATGATCTGACATACTTTAGTGGCTTTTATTGCATTAAATGAAAAATGATGAAAATGAGAAAGTTAGCATATCTAATGATAGTTACATTTTTGTCACCGCTTAAACACAAATCTCCTACCATCAGATCATTAAACCCAAGTTTCAGTTTAAACCAGCATCTCCAGTTCCTTCCTACACATAAATACCTTTTCTTTAGTTGGATATTCTTCCCATGTAACGAGTCATATCACTACAACAACTCACCTAACTGGTTCATACGTCTGGTCACAGATAAAAAATCCTCTTCTTTGCAGCTGAATTATATCTCCTTTTTTCAAATCTCTCAGACAGGGATCACCCAACATCAGTTCTTCTTTCTAAAAAAAATATTTTCTTTTCAGTTAATCATTCACTCAAAAAGGCAGACAATATCATCAGAGACTTACACCATCCTGCCTACACTCACTTCACTCCTTCCATCAGGAAGAAGGTTTAGGAGCCTAAAAACTATAACGTCCAGGTTCTGGAGCAGCTTCTTCCCAACAACCATCAGACTATTAAACACAATAATCTCCAACTAAGCTCCAAACTACATAGACTTGGGGGACATTGTTTTTGGCTTTGCACTATTATGTTTGTTGGGTTTTTATATATACCAAACTTTGTTTTTGTTGTCGATTATCATGTTGCAGAATCCCCTGTTTACATATCTGTTGTGCTGCTGCAAGAAAGAATTTCATTGTTCCGTTTTGGGGCATATGATTATTAAACACTCTTGAAACACATTTTGGCCTTTTTGTTTCAGAGAAAACATGAAACTGAATGTTGGAGAGGATACATAGGTATATGTATCCTCTCAAAATGCAGCCTAACCCATGTTATGTACACGAATAACATGTTTTGTACAAGAATAATCCATTCATATTACTGAATTTCTAAGTGGTAACTAATACTAACAGGCAAGCATTATAAATAATTACCTTGTTGTTTCGGTTAACATATTCTTTGAAATCTTCATCCTTGCCAATGACAGGTTTACTTATTAGATGCTCATAGTGGACACATACTGTGGGAATCAATGGAGCTTGCACAGTCTCAGCTAACCATGTAATCTTTGTTGTTTTCTTGTAATCCTTGTTCTCTAGATTTAACTTTGCTTCAAGCGATGCAACTTTTCCTCGGGAATCTCTAAAACAGAAAGTTTCATTAAAGCAAATATATATTCTGAATTCTTGAAAAGACCCTAAAATAATCAAATAAAGTTTAGGTCCTCTCAAAATAGTAGCAACTTCCATACTTTCCTACCTGTTAATTTTAGTGATGTAAATGTTACCCCAATTGATGAAAGTAACCATTTCTCCCTCAGCGAATGTTTCTGCATCTGCTCCCTCAATAAGCACCTTGGTTCCATACCATACAGGCTTCAGCCCTACATCTAGATTCTGACAACAACAAAAAAAACACGGTACAAAACAGGTTTAGGTTTATTATTGTCACGTGTACTGTAAAAATCTTTTTTCTTTGCACGCCATCCAATCAGACTGTGCCCTTGCTTATGGTAGTACCATTTTGAGGCCTGAAGCTAGAGGGGAATAAGCTGTTCCCGAGTCTGGTGTTGCACGCTTTCAAACTTCTGTATCTTCTGGATGATGGGAGCGGGGAGAAGGAGAAATGACCGGGGTGGGACAAATCTTTGATTATGTTTGCTGCTTTTCTGAGGCGTCGTGAAGTGTAGATGGAGTCAAAGGTTGGGAGTCTGATCTGTATGATTACTGGGCGACATCCACAACTCTGCAAATTCTTGCAGTTTTGGGCAGAGCTGTGCCTAAAACGAGCTGTAATGCAACCTGATAGGCTACTTTCCGTGACACTATTACATACATTAACACTGAATTAAGGGATTATTTTGCAATAAAATAAGAATCAAATAGACTCATGATACTATTACTGGTGCTAGCCATTTAATCTAGATTTGACCTAGATTACTAATCAATTCCATAGCCACTGTGGTGAAGTTTGAACATGTCTTCAGAATTTAATTTCAATTCAAGAAGTTCATTTAATAATTTTTTTTTAAGTCTCTGAATGGCAGAAATATTTAAAGTATATATTTTTTTAAAATCACTGGGAAAGGGACATTTATGTGGAGGAACATCCTCAGAAGATCACTTTCACTCAGACCATGACACCAGAACTTTTGACTTTATGGACCAGCAAGATAGGCTGTTCACATCAGAACTAGGTTAACATGTGGATAGGAGGTTACACAAAAAAGCTGGAGAAACTCAGCGGGTGCAGCAGCATCTATGGAGCGAAGGAAATAGGCAACGTTTCGGGCCGAAACCCTTCTTCAGATGGATGTCTGAATAACATGTGGATAGTTTGTGTCAGTAAGACAGCAAGACTGATTTTTTTCTTAACTCTATTACCTTGGGATGCTTGGCCACATCCTTCACTTCTTCCTTGGCCTCAGGCACATGCACAGGCACTACCTCATCTTGCAATAATGCAGTGTAACGAGGTGCAACTGGATCGATAACCTGAAAAACAGGTTTGCTCATTTTATCTGCATAATCTAAAATAATATTCTATTTTCAATTACATGCAATTTGCAAAATAAGGACACATGGAATTGTTTGGCTTGATGCATTCAACTGCCAATTGAAGTACTGGTGAAAATGAATTATTTGAAAAGTGAGAGACTGCTTCAACGAGTGTATTGCTGCTTGTGCGCAGTGCTATTTTCTGTGGAAAATACTTGAAGTGCTTATATAATAAAGTTTTATTCCTCAAATCAATTATAAATAAAAAATGACCATAATAATATCTTGATTTTCAGTTAAGTGCAGCAACAAACAATCCACAATACGAGCTAAATGAACATTAAAAGCCATTCCTTCATAATTGTAGACGAGAGGAAATAAAGGTTAAGGTAGAAAAAATGATACAGTAGTGCAAGCAAAATGGTTGTTAGCTAGAAATCAGTTTAACAAATCAAATACAAATGGTTTACATTAAGACTTTGTTCAAGCTAGCCAAAGTCCTGGAATGGTATTTCTGCACTCAATTAATTGTCATATAATCCTATTTGTCATCTATGCTGGCAGTAATTTAAAGGTTTGTAAACTATGCCATGTCCTCTTCCAAAGGGAAAGTTACAAATTCAGGGATGTGCACTCGGCATCATCTAGTGCTATGCAAGATATTTCATATTATATAATGTACAGTTATTATAGTACATTATACTATGTGCATAATAACAAAAGGCGGCCCGTTTCCAATAACTTTTTTTTAAAAGGTGACAACTACATCTGATTTTTCTGCACTTTAAATTAAAAACATAACAAAAGATTGTACAGTTAACTAAGGACAATAAATATGCCCGCCCTGTATTTACCGGTTTTGGGATGAAAAAGATAAAAATCAAGCTGTATTAATGTCCTGGTGTCTTGTTAATGCAAAATTTGAATACTAAATAATTACTGCCACTTTTTTAAAACTGTACAAGCTTAAAGTATATAATCATTTCCCTCAAAATATGCAGAAAACCATACCATAACTGCAATAGCTGAAAAGATGGTCAACTTTGCACACACTTTGAACTTTAAAGCATTCTTGCCATGCTTTTCAAGCTGTAGTAAACCTAACACTAATTAGAGCAGAAAATAAGTAATACCTTGTTACAGTTAACTTGCAGCTTGAAAAGCAGAAAATGCAATGCATAGTTTGTGTTTAATTGACAGATTATTTGTACATTTTAGGTTACAGAATAGTGAGAATGTTTTTCTTTCTTTTCATATTCTTATTCAAACACAAAAATAAACAATTTGCACCAAAGTTTGATCTTTAGTACTTTTTAAAAAGCAATAGAGCAACATTCACCATGTAACCATTCACAAGAACATTCCATTTTCCTCACAAAAGCTGTCATTTTTACACACTAAATTCACACCAGAAAAAGAACACAGAATTCAACAAAAAGAGCAATCAAAAGCAGATGTTATTCAGCAAGGTGCAAAGAAGCTGATCATATCATACATTTACCTTTTTGTTGAAAGCCCAGATTTTGTCCCACTCCATATTTACAACTGATCTGGAGCCACCCTGCATCAGAAAGTTTATTCTATGTTTAGGCATTTGTATATGAAACAATACTACAAATTTTTACCGTAAATCGTCAAAAGCAATAAAATTTGTAAGACGATACAAATCTATGCTGGAAGCCATTCAGCTAACTTTCTACTCACTTGAGCAGCAATAAACTGCTTCAATCCCTCAACGGTCATTCCTCTCCGCAGGACTCCACGCACTGTTGGAAACCGAGGATCATCCCTAACAATAGAAGTTGTGGATAAGAGATGGTATTCCCAAGAAAACATTATGATGAGAACAATCTCAGTGTATTTCAATTTAAAATTGAAAAAAAAGTAAAACATTTGTCATGCTTAATTATAGCACACACATCCATACCATCCATCTACCAATCCCTCGTTGACAAACCACGTGAGCTTCCTCTTTGATAGTACAGTGTTATTTAGGTTAAGCCGGCTGTACTCCCATATGTAGGGCTTTCGAATTTCCAGAGCATCTATTATCCAGTAATACTGTTCATCCCGGTCATGATACTCAGTTGTCCTTAATGCATGTGTGACATCTTCAATACTGTCCACTATTGGGCAGGCAAAGTCATATGTTGGGTAAATTCTGCAAACAGAGAGATGAAGATTCAAGCATGACTAATAAACCACAGCAGTTTATCACGATACCTCAATTAACTCTTAGCGTTTTTAAGAATAACATTCTAAGTAATCTTTCAAACCACTTTGTTCAATACTTCCAAGCTGTTTAATAAGCATTTCCTAAAAAATGTCCTAATATATATCTTTCTGTTCAAATTTTCTACAATGTTTTCAGTTTGTTAAATTTATTTCTATAGTAACATTTGAGAATGATGAGCTACATCTTATTAAATAGCTCTTTCTGCACCTTCCTTTCGACATAATTAACTATTCCCTGAAGGCCCTCAATGCCATCCAGCACAAAGTAGAATATAATAGCCTAATCGTGCAGTGGCATCTATATCCCACCTACTCCTGGTTTCTCAAGTTCGAAGGCATGATTCCAGTTCATTGAAGGCACAGGCATTCCCTGACCCACGAAATAGGCAACATGCATAAACTTGCATTTGCATAAACAATTCACAATAATGAACCAATTTCCTGAATGACCTATGTTATTGCAACAGGAGGATGGCAAGTGTCTCCCATTCACTACATTGATATATCAGCCTTGCCACGGCCCAGTGCAATACTGGAAAGCCGAGCGATAATAAGGGAGGTGGCAGAGGTGGTGGTGGCATTTGTATACTCAGCAACCTGTCTGATAAACATGCCAATTGCCATCTTTACCATCCTGGGGTAACGCAGTGGGTCAGGAACCATCCTTGGAGAACTTTAATAGGTGACGTTTCAATTCAAGATCCTTCTTCAATCCGAAAGGTCATCTATCTATGTTCTCCTGGGATGCTGCCTGACCCGCTGAATTACCCCAGCACTTTGTGTCCTTTAAGATAATAATATCTATACTCTGGCATTTTATGTGCAAAACCTAAATACGGCTGATATATTGCACCTGTATTTGAGTCCCGTACGGGGATGTGGTGCATTTTTGCATCGGTAGATTGTGGGGTCCCTGAGGCAACCGTTGTTGGAGGTCATGTCAATCTTCACTCGTAAACAGCAGGTTTGCCCAAATTCTGATCCATTCTTCATCTCTTCCCACATGCGAATGTTCTGTTCCACAGCTACAAAAAAAGCAGGGAACAGTGGCAATTAAAGGAGGAGTTAAATCTAAACAAATGTTATATTAATGAACACATTCCCAATAAATGCTAATAATCACGATTGACTATAACTCCAGAGTGGGGTTTTTTTGTGTCACTTTAATTTAAAACTGTGGATTGCAAAGTATAGCAGTACAGTTGGAATATCAACTCAGCAGAGCACTGATATTCTGGTCTGAACTTTCATCACCAGGCAAAAGCACCCCCACCCAGAAACTGCACTTTGCAATCGAAGGAGATAATTTGCCTAAGAAGATATAATTGGTACAGTCGCCACCCTATAGCAGCACAGTGGCACAGCAGTAGAGTTACAGCACCAGAGACCCAAGTTCGATCCTGACTACGGGTGCTTGTCTGTATGGAATTTGGACGTTCTCCCCGTGACCTGCGTGGGTTTTCTCCAGGGTCTCCGGATTCCTCCCACACTCCAAAGGCGTATAGGTGTGCAGGTTAATTAGCTTGGTATAATTGTAAATTGTCCCTTTTATGTGTAGGATAGCGTTAGTGTGCTAGGATTGCAGATCGGCATCGGACTCTGTGTGCCGAAGGGCCCGTTTCCGTGCTGTATCTCTAAACTAAACTAAATAGTCTATTGGAACTCTTTCAAAAGACCCATTCAGATTGCCAGATCTCTAGTATTTTCTTCAAGTACTGATCCAATTGTCTTTTGAAGGTCGCTATCGAATCATCGCTCACTATTCTATTGGAAAGGTTTAGAAATTCAAACTACCTGTTGTACAACAATGTTTTTTTTAATGCATCTTTCCATGAAACAATAAATCCATGCCCCTCATGGCTATTATCCCTACGGTTGTTGGGAAATGAAGGACATTGGTTCAGTGCATTCAGAAAGTATTCAGCCCCCTTCACTTTTTCCACATTTTATTAGATTACAGCCTTATTTTAAAATGGATTAAATTCATTTTATTTGATCATCAATTTACACACAATACCCCAGAATGCAGAAGCAAAAACAGGTGTTTAGAAATGTTTGCAAAGTAATTAAAAATAAATAACTGAAATATCACGTTTACATAAGTATTCAGACCCTATGACACTCAAAATTGAGCTTTGGTTCATCCTGTTTCCATTGATTATCCTTGAGATGTTTCTACAACTTGATTCATGTCCACCAGTGGTAAATTAAATAGATTGGACATGATTTGGAAAGCCACACACCTGTCTATATAAGATCCCACTGTTTTCAATGTATGTCAGAGCAAAAGCCAAGCCATGAAGATGAAGGAATTGTCCGTAGACCTCTGAGACAGGATTGTGTTGAGACAGATCTGAGGAACTTTATAAAACAATTTCTGCAGCATTGCAGGTCCTGAAGAGCATAGTGGCCTCCGTCAATCTTAAATGGAAGAACTTTGGAACCACCATGACTCTTCATCGAGCTGGCTGCCCGGGCAAACTGAGCAATT
Organism: Leucoraja erinaceus; assembly: GCF_028641065.1. NCBI lineage: Eukaryota > Metazoa > Chordata > Chondrichthyes > Rajiformes > Rajidae > Leucoraja > Leucoraja erinaceus. The sequence continues at coordinate 52,882,134 of NC_073384.1, read as the reverse complement.
GGGGGAAAAGGGCCTTGGTCGGGGGGGTGACCAAGAACCCAATGGTCACTCTGACAGAGTTCTAGAGTTCCTCTGTGGAGGTGGGAAAACCTTCCAGAATGATTGGTGGAGCTGCATATCTGCAACACTCCACCAATCAGGCCTTTATGATAGAGTAGCCAGACAGAAGCCACTCATCAGTAAAAGGCACATGACAGCCCACTTGGGGTTTGCCAAACAAGATTCTCTGGTCTGATGAAACCAAGATTGAACTCTTTGGCCTGAATGCCAAGCGTCACGTCTGGAGGAAACCAGGCACCGCTCATCACCTGGCCAATACCATACCTACGGTGAAGCATGATGGTGGCAGCATCATGCTGTGAGGATGGTTTTCAGCGGCAGGAATGGGAGACTAGTCAGGATCGAGGGAAAGATGAACGGAGCAAAGTACAGAGAGATCCTTGATGAAAATCTGCGCCAGAGCGTTCTAGACCTCAGTCTGGGGCGGAGGTTCACCTTCCAACAGGACAATGACATTAAGCACACAGCCAAGACAACGCAGGAGTGGCTTCTTGACAAGTCCATGAATGTCCTTGAGTGGCCCAGCCAGAGCCCAGACTTTAACCCGATCGAACATCTCTGGAGGCACCTGAAAATAGCTGTGCATCGACGTTCCCATCAACCTGACAAAGCTTGAGAGGATCTGCAGAGAAGAATGGGAGAAATGACCCAAATACAGGTGTGCCAAGCTTGTAGCATCATACCCAAGACGACTTGAGGCTGTAATCGTTGCCAAAGGCAACAAAGTACTGAGTAAAGTGTCTGTATAGTTATGTAAATGTGATATTTCAGTTATTTCTTTTTAATTACCGAGCAAAAAATTCTAAACACCAGTTTTCACTTTTTTATTATGGTGGATTGTGTGTAGATTGATGATTAAAAAAATGAATTTAATCAATTTTAGAATGTTGTAACGTGGAATGTGGAAAAAGTGAAGGGGAATGAATTTGTTCTGAATGCACTGGATATTTTTCACTGCAGTCAAGTAGCTAGCCACTAAGTCCCATTGAGAAATTGGGACATTTAAGTATGGTCTTTTAAGTAGAGAATAGACAACAAATAAACATTTGATAACCTAGACTGACAGCATGCAGAATTTTAATACTTACAATTCTTCCTATGTTTAGACTCAATTCTTTGCTCCCGTTCTTGTTTCATTTGTTCTGCAGGAGTGTCATCTGCATAAGCTTTCCCATCTCTAATCAATTTATCTGCATACTGCATTATAATGTCAAAATGATCTGAAGTATATGTAAATCGGTCAGGTTTTATCTGTAGCATTGATACGTCTTCCAAGATAACCTAAAAAAAGTAAGTTAGTATGCAAACAAATCAACTGCCTGGAATAGTAAGGCAACTATCTTCATTTTATTCCATGTTATAGATTCCAAATAAAATCTAAAAGATACAGGTGTTTAACAAAGTAACTTGCTCCTAATGTTTCTCAGTTGCATAATGCAAATTTAAGCTGTAGCAAGCAACATTGCAAGTTTCTACAACGATACTGCAGTACTTTTGAAACTCAAAGGGTACAATCTATTTTAGGTTTAGTGCCACTGTGTTCCATAAAATATTCACAAGATCTTATTGTTGGAAGGTCAGCAAGAGGACAAACCCCAAGAAATGATGAACTACAACAAAATAATTAAGTTTGAAAACCATAATTGACTGATTTTCATAATGGCTTTTTTTTTTAAAGTTGTTTGCTCAGATTTTAATTTAGTGTCTGGGTAAATGTTGCTCAGATAGCAATATAACAAATGTTATGCTGATTAAAAATTTAAAAGGAACTGGCAGCAGTATGTTCTCAATATACTGAAATAATCATGCCTTTTACTTTATACTAGACCAAGTGCAGACCCGTTGGGTCTGCTCCCCCAACGCACCCGTCCCCTACCCATGGGAGGTGTGGTCCTCCAACTCAACCCGTTGCTGAAGGCAAGATTCGAGCACTACTCAGCAAAGATCATAGGTCGTGAGCCTCCCCCAGCACTGGAGTTGAAAGAAAAAATTCCCAATCCCCAATTGCAATACCAATTGACCCTCCCCCTCCTGTCCTGCCAGGAGCTATGATGGCAACATTGTTGCAAATGGCGGGTGCACTTGCTGTGAGATGCCATTGAGCAGATAAATGCAGTGTTCCTGCCAGTGTTCTTGTCTTGCAACTTTGTATCAAAGTGTGTTGGAGGCTGTGAGGAATTATTTTAAAGTAAAAACCATTTAAAATTCAAAGTATTTTTAAACATTTTCACTAATAAGTCGAGAAATAAAGCCTAAAATTTTCAGATAAATAGTTTTGGTCTCCACGGGGAAAAATCTCTACCGGAATATGTAAACATTTTACCGTTGGAGTGTAATTTTTTTCAAGAAGATACGATTATACACAAACAAACAAACACATGAACAAACACACACACACACGAACAAACACATCCACATCAGACCTTAACAGTTATATGATGTACTAAGTGAACATTTTCTTTTGGGGCAAAAGTTTCAATAGTTCTAGAGAAACCCAAGGAATGGCAGATGATGGAATCTTGAACAAAACAAAGTGGTGAAGGAGCTCAGCAGGTTAGACATCAGTGGACACATGCTGCCTGACCCGCTGAGTTACTCCAACCATTTGCGTTTTGGTCACTGTAGTTCGAAGTGTATCAAGATGGATTTAATAAATACAATTCAATAACCACCTTCTCAAAGTCTTCTTTCTCCTTCTCAGGATTGGTGTCATCAAATCTCATGATGAGTTTCCCCTTAAAGCTCACTTGGTAATGCTGATTCAGGAGTGCAGCTTTCGCGTGACCAATATGTAAATAACTGTACTTGACAAATAAATGAATTGGAAACAATGAAAGATACACCTCAGTAGCAATACTTACTGTAAACAATCACATATTACATTTTCCTGCAACATTAATTGCAAAACCTTATGCAGAATTTGAAGAAAATGTCTATGTATTTATGGCATATTTAAATTACAATATTGTGGTAAGGCTCTTCACTAATACTTAATTGAGACAGGAATTAAAACTGTACGAAAGAGACCCAAAGAGGTGTGTTTTAATTTGCATAACTAAAGTAGTTTTGAGAAAGAGATTTGGTGTTTTGTTGGCTAAAGAAGTGGCCAGAAACAGTGGAATGGCAAGATAAGGAAGGGGAGTCAAGGGAAGAAACAATGAGATTAAAGTCCAGAGAGGAACAAGTGCAAGCAGTAAATTTGTAGGTCTGAAACAGGTTAGAGGGACAATGTAAGGATTTAATAAAAATAATGAGAAATATAAGTCACTGCGTCCAGATGCCAAGCGTTTCTTAATGCATTAAATGGTTTGGTCCAACCAATTCACCTCATCATTGGACATTTATTTTGATGTTTAAAAGGGGAAATCCTGCTTGACTAATCATCTGGAATTTTTTGAGGATGTGACAAGTAAAATGGATGAAGGAGAGCCAGTGGATGTAGTATATCCAGATTTTCAGAAAGCCTTTGATAAGGTCCCACACAGGAGATTAATGGGCAAAATTAGAGCACATGGCATCGGGGGTAGGGTATTGACATGGATAGAGAATGGGACCGAGATGAGAAAAAAAAATTTCACACAGAGAGTGGTGAATCTCTGGAATTCTCTGCCACAGAAGGTAGTTGAGGCCAGTTCATTGGCTATATTTAAGAGGGAGTTAGATGTGGCCCTTGTAGCTAAAGGGATCAGGGGGTATGGAGAGAAGGCAGGTACAGGATACTGAGTTGGATGATCAGCCATGATCATATTGAATGGCGGTGCAGGCTCGAAGGGCCGAATGGCCTACTCCTGCACCTATTTTCTATGTTTCTATGTTTCTATGGTTGGCAAACAGGAAACAAAGAGTAGGAATAGGGTCCCCGTCAGAATGGCAAGCAGTGGCGAGTGGAGTGCCGCAAGGCTCGATGCTGGGACTGCAACTATTTACAATATATATTAATGATTTAGATGATTGGATTAAAAGTAACACCAGCAAATTTGCAGATGACACAAAGCTGGGTGACAGTGTGAACTCTGAATACGATGCTGGGAGGTTGCAGGGTGACTTGGATAGGTTGAGTGAGTAGGCAAATGCATGGCAGAAGCAGTATAATGTAGATAAATGTGAGGTTATCCATTTTGGTGGCAAGAACAAGGAGGCAGATTATTATCTCAAATGGTGTCAGATTAGGAAAAAGGGAAGTGCAAAGAGACCTGGGTGGCTTTGTACACCAGTCACTGAAAGTAAACATGCAGGTACAGTGAAGAAAGCTAATGGCATGTTCGCCTTCATAACGAGAGGATTTGAGTATAGGAGTGAAAAGGTCCTTCGGCAGTTGTACAGGGCCCTGGTGATATTGTGGATACCACATCTGGAGTATTGTGTACAATTTTGGTCTCCTAATTTGAGGAAGCATATCCTTGCTATTGAGGCAGTGCAGCGTAGGCTCACGAAGTTAATCCCCAGGATGGCGGGACTGTCATGAGGAAAGATTGAAAAGACTGGGCTTGTATATAACGGAATTTAGAAGGATGAAAGGAAATATAGAAATATAAAATTATAAAAGGACTGGACAAACTAGATGCAGGAAAAACGTTCCCAATGTTGGGAGAGTCCAGAACCAGGAGCCATTGTCTAAGAATAATGGGGGGGCTATTTAAAACTGAGATGAGAAAAAACATTTTCACCCAGAGAGTTGTGAATTTATGGAATTCTCTGCCACAGAAGGCAGTGGAGGCCAACTGGATGAATTTAAAAGAGAGATAGATTGAGCCCGAGGGGCTAGCGGAATCAAGGGATATAGGGAGAAGGCAGGCACGGGTTACTGATTGTGGATGATCAGCCATGATCACAATGAATGGCGGTGCTGGCTCGAAGGGCCAAATGGCCTCCTCCTGCATCTATTTTCTATGTTTCTAAACCTATATAATTCCTAGAAATTTAAAGCTAGAAATTGTGATTCAGAACTCACCCACTGGCTTCAGGTGGAAACCTTACTACTACTTTCCCAATTTCAGCACCAGGCAGCTCAGCAAATTTTCCCTGATCCTCTTTCTTCTCCATTATCTGCAAAGGTTTTGAAGCAAACGAGGATTAAGCATAGCTGTTCGCGAAATGGACTTCAACGAAGCATGTTCTAAAGTCCACACAATAGCTGAAAATAAAATTCATAGAACTTGGCTTTAAGGCCATCTCGAATTAATGGTAGTTGAGTGATCGGAAGAGAACAATTTAAGCTTTTAGCTCATGCAAAGTAGTAAAGTGCTGTATTGCAGACAAAAATTTTAGTGTTTGAAATTTTAAAAGTTGCTTCCTAACAGCATTTAGGATTGATCAGCAGGAGAAAGGCACTTAAGATTGGTTGTAATGAGTCCTAAAGGGCCTAAAGTCCTAAATTGTAATTGGTCCTAAAGGGCCCTTGTGCATAATAAAAATGGCCTTTCATCTGAAGACTTAAGTACCAAAAGAATACAAGAGCTACTACTGCTAAAGGATAATTTGATTGCAGCTTTTAAAGCATTAAAGAGCAACCAATAGCTATTGATCTTTTTTTATTTACATTGATAATTTCACAGATGAAGTTAGGGAGTAGCTACACAAAGAGAATGATAGAAATTAAGAACTTCTTAAAATGGTAACTGATCTCAAGTTAGTTGTTAATTACATTTTTTAATTTCTAAACTCTTGAGAATATCAGCAGTCTGCTAAAATCTCTTCTCATTGAACAAGCTACCATACCAGGAATCAATGTCAAAAACTGTTGAGTCCCTTTATAAAATAACACTATTTAAGGATTTCCTTAAAATATAATCAGTAGTAATTAAAAATGTTTCCAAAAGAGAAAAGCAATACATGATTCTAAAAAAGGGAATTGCGTGACTGAGCAAAGCGCTCAATTTGTCAGATTTATCAAGTTATTCTTAAGTAACTTAATTTGTCAATTTACTGAGAACAAAAACATGACTAGTATCAAATTGTCAAAATTACTTCTATGATTAAGTTTGCTTACCACCACATGCCCAGTGACTTCTGATTAAAATAGAAACAGATTATCTTGTGACAAGTTACTCGATAGCTATAGATTTGGAGGTGTGAGAGAATAATCATGTTTACCCACTTTATCATATTTTGTTCTACACTGAAAAAAGCATTGCAAAAGCATCTCAATCAACGATGCTGATACTGACAATTGTGTATTGCAGGTGAACTTTCATTCTCTACAATCAGACAAAGTAACGGCAGAACATACCATCTATAATATGCACTGGATTTAGCATAAAAGGCAATTCAAAACCACCTTCCAAATTGCTGCTATCATCTGGAAGGAAAAAAGGTGGCACGGGCACGGATGTCCCCCACCACTCACCATCCTGATTTACAAATCAGTCAATGTTGCTTCATTGTTGCAGAGTGCACACTTTGGAAATTCTTACCCTAACATTCCCAGGACGATAATAGTTGATTCACTTCAAAGCCAAGGACAGGCATTGAATACAGACCTATATAATTGCAATGACACTGCTAAATTAATACTGTATGATGCTAGAATAAAACACAAGGTCCAAGAGACAATTAAATGGCATTCAGAAAAACAAGTAATCCTTGGGCAGAGATGTGTAAGCTTGGATATTATGACGAGACTGCAATCAGCCAGTGTGACAGTTATACAATATTACAATTTTAATACAGCTCTTTGCGAAGTCACTAATGCATTCTGTTACTAATCAATAACATTTTCGAAACCTGCGTATTTACCGTTTTACTCTGTGGTGTTAACACTGTCCACTTTTTATCAATCGACTGAAATGCATCCTGGGAGCCAAGGAAGTTGTACCATCGTTTAACATGAGTTGGTATCTTATTCTGATTTATCTGCTTCTGACAAAGGTTACTTCCTGTTGATAAAAATATTGTCTTAATAATAAAATTATGAAAGTGACTGCCATTTAAAAAATGGTAATTTCACAATTTTACTCCCACATCAATGATTCATTATTATCTTCCGACCTCTATTATTCACTGTTGTACAATCTGCCAGTGATAAAAGGTTTCCCCCTCAGAGCTAGAAAAATGTTTGTGTTAAATTAACATTCTTTGGAAAACACTATTTATGGCATATTCATATTCAAGAAATTCAAAAACATTGAGGAATAGAAACATTTCAATTTTTTATTCTCAAAACCATTCAACAACATTTGTAGCCAGACGTAAACATCTTCCTCCACTTGCTTCCAGATTCAAGAAATGGCTGTTGCAGTTTGCTTAATCCCTCTTCCCATCACAGGCATTCTCAATTTGTGTGGACACTTATAGCCATTAACAAATTTAAGTGGCAATTTCAAAATTATTAAATTACAAATAACCTTCAAATGAACACAATTTTTAAAATGTTATAATAATACATTTATTTTACCAACCTTTCAATGCTGCCCATACACAAAGATCAGCTATGGTCAACTCATGGCCAACTAGGTAGGTCCTGAGAGAGAGTGCACAGTCAAGCTCTTGTATTGCTGCAGGAAACAATGCAGAGCTCACCAGTCTTGTGCTGCTGAATTCCAACCAGTGATCAACCTGCCAACAAAAGGATTATAAATGGGATCAGTTTTAAAGTTCATCAGTTGAATTGTCCAGATTGATACAAATGTGATCAAAATTACTTAGAATTATGAGACCAGGAAAATAAAAATCTTAATAAATGCCTTGTTGGATTTAATGATATTTGTCCTGTGATTTAATCATAATTGACTCTTGGAATTTAGCCCAGTAAAATAATATTATCTTTCAACATGCTTCAACAAAATCTATATTTATGCGTAGGCCAGTTTGCTTCAACATTATGCAATTTTCATCTTCAGTAATAGTTATATATTTTTTCATTTCGCAGAGGCCCAGTACCTGTACCATATTTCTCTAATGTTTCATGGCCAGTCGCATCCCTCATCTTAAGGGTTTCAAGCCAATAATGGGGGTTGACATTTTCCCAGGATCTGGGCATCACATGCATGCAGGCATTTATTGTCCATTCCTGCAAGGCTTTGATGTAGGGGTGTGTAGCTATGGTGAAAGTATTTCTACAGTGCGTTGGGATAAAGAATTCCACGATTAGACCTGGTGATGATGCATAAACCAGTAATATACATCCCCAAAAATACACAAATTGTTGGAGTAACTCAGCGGGTCAGGCAGCATCTCTGGAGAACATGGATAGGTGATATTTCTGGTCGGGATTCTTCTTCAGACTGATTTTGATGGGAAAGGGAGTAAGCGGGGGGGGGGGGGGGGGGGGGGGGGGGGGGGGGGGGGGGGGGGGGGGAATATGCTGGAAGAGGTGGGTGCAGGACAAGTTATAGTTGGATACAGGTGGGGTTGGGAGGTGGGTTGATTAGCAGATGATTTGATAAAGGCCAGAGGTGAAAGACAAGTATGAGATAAGGAGAGAAGGATAGGTATCCATTAATAACTTTAGGCTCAAATAACACTGATTAAATCCTACCTACTTTTGCCACTGGCAAACGGGTTAGTTGGCTTTCTCTACCCTCAGTATGCTTTCTATACCAATTTATAAATAGTAAACAGCTGTAGTCCAAACATAGATCTTTACAGCATACAACAAGTCATGCCCAATACGAACAACTAACCTATCACATCTCTGGTTACACAGACATTTGTAAAGTAATACATTTGCCTTCAATTATACTCAGCTTCAAGTAAATTAAGGACATTATCAAACTGTTTCTGATATCCACACTTCAATCAAATTTTCATTAGAACAAACAAAACAAGTTTGGATTAGCAAACATGCCTATCTTCCTGATCTACTGAAAGTGTAGGATATTAAATCACATTACCCTACAAAGAAGAATTTTCTAATGCATTATTATTGCCCTTTCTCTGGAGGCCATGGCTGTTTTCCGCTACCTTTATTACAAAAAAGGAATGGGCATCATCCAACATGTATATAATTTTCTTAAATTTATAATACGGGAGCACCGGCACAATGGCATGGCTGGTAGCGCTACTGCCTGTCAGGGCCAGAGACCCCGGGTGGGGTCTATGTGCAGTTTGTATATTCTCCCGGGTGCTTCGGTTTCCCCCCACATCCCAAAAAAGTGTGCCATCTGTAGTCTTGTCTATAGTTGGGAGCTCTGTAAATTGGTCCCGAGTACTGCCTGTCAGGAGACCCCGGGTGGGGTCTATTGCAAAAGTGGGATAACAGAACTAATAGTGACCTCGTAAATTGTCCCGATAATTCAAAAGTGTCAGAACTAACTGACCGTAGGCCGAAGTTTCCATCTCTCTAAACTAAACTCTAAACATGCTTTTCAAATATCAGTCACATTGCTTCCAACCATCATCTTATTTTTTTATTTTTTTTAAAAGACAAGCTGTAAAAAAATGTTGCCATTTTCCTGGTGTTTCCTCACATTTTGTATTTACTGGTTTATTACCGTTTGCAGCTTTTGATTCCCTTCCAATCTAATGTTATTTTTTGTATTTACATATGGGCATTCTTGGCCATTGTTTTGAAGCATATGGAACTCCTGTCCTTGGGGAAATAGAACTGGTGCTGAATCACATTATGTTATTTTTCAAATACCCTACCGCCATTCTATTAACATTTCCCATGGCCTCAAAGTCAGCCTTACACAAATAGAAATTTAGTAACCTCTTTCCCGTTTTCCTCGTCAAACATCAAAATGAATCACTTTATAAATTTGATATAATCGTTAGATAAATCAACATGGGCCATGCCACATGAGAAGGTTATGCAGATGATCGAGTGGAACGGTTCTCCAAAAAAGTCAAAAGCTTCAAGAAAGGGAATTAAGTGGAAATGCTGAAGTGCAGGTCAGCAATTGACAGTAAAGAAAACAAAACCAGAATGCTGGAAATACTTAGGTCAGCAGCATCTGTGGAGAGGGGAAGACACAGACCAACCACCTTTCCCCAGCTCAAATGAAAGGACATCAAGCCATGATGCTAAATTTATTCCTCTCTCCGATAATATCAACGGATTTGCTGAATCACTCCAGCATTCTCGGTTTCAATTTCCAGCATCTATACTAGTTTGCTTTTGTTTTCTCATAATAAATGTACGATTTTATGTTCCTAAGAATGCAAAAAAAAAATACCCTTAAGCATTGTGCATTACTTTTTTTTCAGATGCATCTTTGCAAATTGGCTTTCTAAATTAGTATTTTATCAAACTTGCAGTGGAGATAGAAAGCTAAGCAGCATACAAAAAATGTTTCCATCTGTCCCAATTGGCATCGGCTTGCAGAAATTCACAACTAGTCAAGTTGACGTGGCAGTGGGGCCCTGGTTTCACAGTACATGCCAAATGCTTTACAAATTCACAAACATCTCTATATAATATTGTTTACTGGGAATAATAAACACATTTATATAGATTGGTCAATAAACAAAAGAAACAAAAAATGTTTGAATACAGGGTATTACTGAAATCTGACGAATCTATTCAGTATTAAACTTTCAACTTTCTTAAAAGCTAAATGTTAATTAAAACATGTATTAGTAGAACATATTTAATTGTTCACTGCATTGCTGATAAATTTTCAATTCAGAATGGCCAATAAAAATGAATCAAGTCTAACACAGTACAGATGCAGTTTACATTGCTTAAATTAAGACCATTTAATTTGAGCTCTTTTAAGTCAAACAGTCAAATATTTATCCTGTGCTGAATCCTAAAATAAAGTTAACATTGTGAAATTATTTAGTATTAACTTCCTTAAAAAACAGATTTGATTGTTCAATTGGACTTTATGAACAGATAATGTTTAGTGTCTTCAGCAAAAAAGCAGCAACATGGTCTGTTTTCAATAACATTGCACCATGAAACAACAACAATGGAAAAATACTGATGTGTAAACCTCAAGCTTGACTTTGCAGTTGAAAAGTTACTTAAAAATCATAAATAAAACATAATGTGAGAAATATTTATGTGTTATGTGTTAATAAGGTCATTCTTACAAAGGGCTTCTGTCTTGGAATATTAATTCTTACATTCTCCATAGATGTTGCCTGACCTGTTGAATATTTCTAACATTTACTATTTTGTTTCAGATGCCCAGTATCTGCCGAATCAGAATTCCTCAATGGGCCGATTGTACTGATAACAAGCTAGCAGTACAGTAAAGGCTGAATGCTTACTGGTGGCACGTACTGTGAAAAACACCTCTGTAGAAAACTGCTGCAACTCATGCATCTTCCAGACATCTACAGTGCACTGCAGCGGGAGTATTCTCGCAATCAGGTGAAAGTGGGGAATAGATAATGGTAAATGCATAGAATCTTTTACCGTAAGGTAGGGGAAATTTATACCTACCTGAAAGGCAACCTTTTCAACCAGAGGGTGGTGAGAATATGGAATGAGATATTGGAGGAGGTAGTTGAAGCAGATACTATAACTGTGTTAAAAGGACGTGTGGATAGGTACATAGATAGGAATGGTTTAAAGGGATATGGGCCAAACGCAAGCAAATGGCACCAGCTTGATGACTTTCCATTCTACCATAATATAAAGTCAATAATAGACTTTATTTTTATATTTCTATGATTCTACAGACCTTGGCTGGGAACCTGGGGCTCACCAAAATTGTTTTGGGATAAAGAATTCCACGATTAGACCGGGTGATGATGCATAAACCAGTAATATACATCCCCAAAAATACACAAATTGTTGGAGTAACTCAGCGGGTCAGGCAGCATCTCTGGAGAACATGGATAGGTGATATTTCTGGTCGGGATTCTTCTTCAGACTGATTTTGATGGGGAAAGGGAGGGGGGGGGGGGGGGGGGGGGGGGGGGGGGGGGGGGGGGGGGGGGGGGGGGGGGGGGAATATGCTGGAAGAGGTGGGTGCAGGACAAGTTATAGGTGGATACAGGTGGGGTAGGGAGGTGGGTTGATTAGCAGATGATTTGATAAAGGCCAGAGGTGAAAGACAAGTATGAGATAAGGAGAGAAGGATAGTTATCCATTAATAACTTTAGGCTCAAATAACACTGATTAAATCCTACCTACTTTTGCCACTGGCAAACGGGTTAGTTGGCTTTCTCTACCCTCAGTATGCTTTCTATACCAATTTATAAATAGTAAACAGCTGTAGTCCAAACATAGATCTTTACAGCATACAACAAGTCATGCCCAATATGAACAACTAACCCATCACATCTCTGGTTACACAGACATTTGTAAAGTAATACATTTGCCTTCAATTATACTCAGCTTCAAGTAAATTAAGGACGTTATCAAACTGTTTCTGATATCCACACTTCAATCAAATTTTCATTAGAACAAACAAAACAAGTTTGGATTAGCAAACATTCTGAAACATGCCTATCTTTCTGATCTACTGAAAGTGTAGGATATTAAATCACATTACCCTACAAAGAAGAATTTTCTAATGCATTATTATTGCCCATGCAAATGAGCTAATATTGGCAAATCTGTCCCTTCAATTCAATATTGGTTTTCTCTGGAGGCCATGGCTGTTTTCCGCTACCTCTATCACAAAAAAGGAATGGGCATCATCCAACATTATATTATTATATATTATTATAATCTTATTTATATAGCACATTTTTAGTCAACTTGCATTGACCCCAGAGTGCTTCACATAATTACATTACATTTACACACAGGCAAAGGTGGGTGAAGTGTCTTGCCCCAAGGACACAACGACAGTATGCACTCCAAGCGGGATTCGAACCGGCTACCTTCCGGTCGCCAGCCAAACACTTAGCCCATTGCGCCATCTGTCGTCACATGTCTATAATTTTCTTAAATTTATAATACGGGAGCACCGGCACAATGGCATGGCTGGTAGCAGTACTGCCTGTCAGGGCCAGAGACCCCGGGTGGGGTCTATGTGCAGTTTGTATATTCTCCCGGGTGCTTCGGTTTCCCCCCACATCCCAAAAACGTGTGTTTGTAGATTAGTTGGCCTCTGTAAATTGTCCCGAGTATGTAAGGAGTGAATTCAAAAGTGGGATAACAGAACTAATATGACCGAGTGATATTGTCAGAATGAACCGTAGGCCGATGTTTCCATCTCTAAACTAAACTCTAAACATGCTTTTCAAATATCAGTCACATTGCTTCCAACTATCATCTTATTTTTTTATTTTTTTTAAAAGACAAGCTGTAAAAAAATGTTGCCATTTTCCTGGTGTTTCCTCACGTTTTGTATTTACTGGTTTATTACCGTTTGCAGCTTTTGATTCCCTTCCAATCTAATGTTATTTTTTGTATTTACATATGGGCATTCTTGGCCATTGTTTTGAAGCATATGGAACTCCTGTCCTTGGGGAAATAGAACTGGTGCTGAATCACATTATGTTATTTTTCAAATACCCTACCGCCATTCTATTAACATTTCCCATGGCCTCAAAGTCAGCCTTACACAAATAGAAATTTAGTAACCTCTTTCCCGTTTTCCTCGTCAAACATCAAAATTAATCACTTTATAAATTTGATATAATCATTAGGTAAATCAACATGGGCCATGCCACATGAGAAGGTTATGCAGATGATTGAGTGGAACGGTTCTCCAAAAAAGTCAAAAGCTTCAAGAAAGGGAATTAAGTGGAAATGCTGAAGTGCAGGTCAGCAATTGACAGTAAAGAAAACAAAACCAGAATGCTGGAAATACTTAGGTCAGCAGCATCTGTGGAGAGGGGAAGACACAGACCAACCACCTTTCACCAGCTCAAATGAAAGGACATCAAGCCATGATGCTAAATTTATTCCTCTCTCCGATAATATCAACGGATTTGCTGAATCACTCCAGCATTCTCGGTTTCAATTTCCAGCATCTATACTAGTTTGCTTTTGTTTTCTCATAATAAATGTACGATTTTATGTTCCTAAGAATGCAAAAAAAAAATACCCTTAAGCATTGTGCATTACTTTTTTTTCAGATGCATCTTTGCAAATTGGCTTTCTAAATTAGTATTTTATCAAACTTGCAGTGGATAGAAAGCTAAGCAGCATACAAAAAATGTTTCCATCTGTCCCAATTGGCATAGGCTTGCAGAAATTCACAACTAGTCAAGTTGACGTGGCAGTGGGGCCCTGGTTTCACAGTACATGCCAAATGCTTTACAAATTCACAAGCATCTCTATATAATATTGCTTACTGGGAATAATAAACACATTTATATAGATTGGTCAATAAACAAAAGAAACAAAAAATGTTTGAATACAGGGTATTACTGAAATCTGACGAATCTATTCAGTATTAAACTTTCAACTTTCTTAAAAGCTAAATGTTAATTAAAACATGTATTAGTAGAACATATTTAATTGTTCACTGCATTGCTGATAAATTTTCAATTCAGAATGGCCAATAAAAATGAATCAAGTCTAACACAGTACAGATGCAGTTTACATTGCTTAAATTAAGACCATTTAATTTGAGCTCTTTTAAGTCAAACAGTCAAATATTTATCCTGTGCTGAATCATAAAATAAAGTTAACATTGTGAAATTATTTAGTATTAACTTCCTTAAAAAACAGATTTGATTGTTCAATTGGACTTTATGAACAGATAATGTTTAGTGTCTTCAGCAAAAAAGCAGCAACATGGTCTGTTTTCAATAACATTGCACCATGAAACAACAACAATGGAAAAATACTGATGTGTAAACCTCAAGCTTGACTTTGCAGTTGAAAAGTTACTTAAAAATCATAAATAAAACATAATGTGAGAAATATTTATGTGTTATGTGTTAATAAGGTCATTCTTACAAAGGGCTTCTGTCTTGGAATATTAATTCTTACATTCTCCATAGATGTTGCCTGACCTGTTGAATATTTAAACATTTACTATTTTGTTTCAGATGCCCAGTATCTGCCGAATCAGAATTCCTCAATGGACCTATTGTACTGATAACAAGCTAGCAGTACAGTAAAGGCTGAATGCTTACTGGTGGCACGTACTGTGAAAGACACCTCTGTAGAAAACTGCTGCAACTTATGCATCTTCCAGACATCTACAGTGCACTGCAGCGGGAGTATTCTCGCAATCAGGTGAAAGTGGGGAATAGATAATGGTAAATGCATAGAATCTTTTACCGTAAGGTAGGGGAAATTTATACCTACCTGAAAGGCAACCTTTTCAATCAGAGGGTGGTGAGAATATGGAATGAGATATTGGAGGAGGTAGTTGAAGCAGATACTATAACTGCGTTAAAAGGACATGTGGATAGGTACATAGATAGGAATGGTTTAAAGGGATATGGGCCAAACGCAAGCAAATGGCACCAGCTTGATGACTTTCCATTCTACCATAATATAAAGTCAATAATAGACTTTATTTTTATATTTCTATGATTCTACAGACCTTGGCTGGGAACCTGGGGCTCACCAAAATTGTTCCCAATTGGGCCCCGCACCTCCTAAGGCCGGCCCTGCTCATGATCATTCTGAGGTATGTGAAGCAGTTATATTCTGTTGTACTGCTATTCTATTATATTGTGCATTCTATATGAAAGAAAACCTAAAATATGAAATGCGGGTGTCAAAATTTAGTGCAGGTAAAGGCAATAGAAAGAGACGAGAAATATTCAGCTTTGCAGCCTGCATACCCATATCAACTTCTCTTTAATTTGTCCCATTACCCATAATATTCACAATTGAAACCTAACATCTCACCTCATACCTTGAAAGATGCACATAACGTTAAGGGAAAAAACATTTGCACAGTAATTGCATAAAATCTCCCAAATTAATCCAGTTGACAATTACCGTAGATTCCTAATATTCAACTACATCTTGGACAAGAACAAATGTCATTCATTTAACCTCTCAGACGACAAGCCAAATTTTGGTTATGCTGAGAAACCCTTTATGCATCTCCTTTGAAAACAATTGATTTTAAACCATGTATGATGAACCCACACCAATAAGAAAATTTTGAAATTCTGCATTCATTTAAACCGACGTTTTCATTGGCCTATGGCTGCAGAGGAAAACAAGATGCAGACGTTCAACTACTGGCCAATGTAATGGTTGTGCAAACTGAGAACGTAAAGTATTTATCTTGCACCTCGAATTAATTCTTCATGAGCAATTACATACACAATTTGGCAAGAGAACCAAGAAGGAGATGTTAGCACAAGTAACCAAATGCGTGGAGGTGGTAGGTTTTACAATATGCCTCAAAAGGGGGAAGATGAAGATTGCGAGGTAATTTCAGAAATAAATCAGGGCAGATGAAGTCGTGGTTGTCAAAAAAGAATGAATAAAATAGATTTAAAAGAAGAAAAAGGCCTTTTTAGGGCTGGGGAAAATTACGAAGATAAAAGGGGATTAGGTAATGGAGGATGCCAAATAGTGGCATGAGTACTTACAAAGCAAGAAGATGCACAGAAACATGCACTACTTCTTCAGATGGTCCCAAGCTTATTGGTGAAGATGTTGGTAATCAGCAATAGATCTTTCTGATTTACTTCAACAATATGCCATGGGAACAAACCCTTTCTACATATTTTCTGATCAACCATCCAATTTATAGTTTTTAAATGACAGCTATGGCGGATTAAACTTTAGCTTGAGAAATTGTAACTCAAAACAAAATTCTGCTGATGCAACGTCTTTCCATGGCATCACATAACCTAACTAGTTGAACATCAGCCAACAATAAACAGTAATAAGTACAAGTACAAGGTCACAGAAAACTGCTAAAATGTATCATAATATGTTAACGGAAATGTGGAAGACCAACAAAAAGGAAACATTCCCTTTCACCGCAAATGGATCATTTAAAAAAAAAAACTCCTTAAGTGCTCATATGAAAATGCTGCCAGCAATTAGCCAAAGACATTACTTGCTCGGATGCGACAAATGGATCCCTCCCAACCTTATTGCTAAGCAGAGAAAATACTACTGAGGAATGAATCACTTTTTATTCCTAATGTTAGATCCAAATATTGTAAAATTCGCAAATGATTGAGAAATTGTTTATAATTATAGCACCATCTCACAAAAAAGTCCAACTTTAAGGCTGAGAACATGTATTCCAACTGACAAGAAAGGGCTTTTTTGAATGCTCTCCAATTGCATGTACCGTATTTCCCGGCAATGAAGACGTACCTGCGTCGAAGACGCACCCCCATTTTGAGTTGCTAAATTTTGAAAAGGGCTGGCGGGACATAGAAATTCTGACGCTAAAAAAACAACAAATAAATAAATAAATAAAGTGGCAATTCAACTTGCCCAAGGCTTCCAGATCTCCTCCATTCTGAATGACTGAATGGGTGGGTGAAGGGTGACGGCAGGTGGAGAGATGGTGCGAAAAACGGGAGAATTCCGGGACAAGTTGAATCAGTTGTGATCTTATTGAATGACCAATTGGGAGGAAAGTTCCTTTCACAGCGTGTGGGGAGTCTGGCCCAGGTCAGCACAGGCATGAGCATTGAGAAAGAGGGGATTGGGGATCATACCAGCAACTCACTCACTCCCCGCGGCCACGGCACTCCGGGCGCAGAGCCACCGCATTGTGGCCGGGGAGGGAAGTAGCTCGGGTGGCCACTAGCGGCCGTCGTCCTTAAATTCCGACTGCCGCTGGGAGCAGGCCATGGCCTCACTTGCTGCGCTGGGTGACACTGCATGGCATTCACTGTGTCTTTCAATGTAGACCAAACAATGAGGGGACCAGCTCAAAAGCAAATATTATAGATCGGAGCTGGTCAGCGGGCGATGGATAACAGGACAGCGGGCAGTGGAGCTTACTCCTGCGTCAGCCCGATCAAGTGACCAATTGAGGTTATTCGCGCTGTAAAAAATAGCGTCTTCATTAACAGGAAATACAGTAGATACAAGGCGTTAAATTAATTATTTTGTCAGCAGCCATTTCTTACCTCAGAATGTTCCAGCAGATTTAAGCCATAAAGCTTGCTTTCAGTGGCCACACGAGCCAGATAGCGGACGATGGAATTCACATCATTAAACTCCACATTTCTGTAACATTCAAAATAGATAGTTTAGTGGCAACACAGTAACCAACAATCGTTTACCTCTAACCCCGCTCAATAAATAATATTTTAAATTCATTGTTTACAAGCATATTGATGCCATTGATTTAGGATGAATTAAGTAAAGAGGTCATCAAATGATGGGACTGAACAAAATGATGATTATACAGAATTTCTAATATTTGCCAAGTCAAATCAAAGGACATTTTAAAATTCAACATTTCTTATAGGCAGATATAATGTGCCTGGCCATTTGGCTGTGTAACACTTGTGAATCCCATTTACACGTGAAATTCACACCTCAGTAACATACAAATCGCAAACTGTACATATCCACAAAGTTCGATATTCTAACTGAGGATTACCATCGAGATACATTTCCAACACAATCGACTTAAAATTCAAGCAAGGCAAAATCAAAAAGTAACCAGTAAAAACAGAATCAAGAGATTTTAGGGGAAAGGAAGTTGATCTTTCAACTACCTTGAAAAAAAACTTTTAGATGTCCGTCCTGATTGCTCAAGCTCTTGGACAGATACGTGAATAGGAAAGATTGAGAGGAAATAAGGACCAAATTCGGGCAAATGGTACCAGCTTAGATTAGATTTATTATTGTCACGTGTACTGGGGTATAGAGAAAAGATTTGTTTTGCTTGCTATCCAAACAGAGCAGATGATATGTCTAAACCTATAAAACTCTGATCTTGGATGTGTATTTATTTGTGTGATGTTCGTGTGCGTTTCACATCTCCTCGAAAACATGACGCACTAACGGTGAAATGTTTACATATTCCGATAGAGATTTACGCCATGATGTCCAAAATTGCCTTATCTGAAAATTTCATGCATTATTTCTCAAATGTTCAAAGATTTCAAATAACAGAAAATAAACAAGATGGTCTCGCTGATGACGTCACAATGGATCTGACTGCCTGCCGCTGCTGCTCGCGCTGCGAGTGACGTCACCCCTGTTCTGTCTGCTCCACTGGGCTCCTTGAAGTTCTAGAGCACGGCGGCGGTGATCGTTATCGCCGTGCGGTGCAGCGCAATGGGAAGGTGGCCATGGTGGCCTTTACTCCCTCTGGGGGAGGCTGTCTATGGACACCTGCGATTCCTCCGTCGATCGCAGGGACTCGGGGAATCGTTACTCCTTTTCCTTGCTGGTGATCCTGACCCCACCTGCCGATCTCTGGAGGGGGGGAGGGGGGAAAGGGGGGTGGGGGGGGGGGGGGAAGAGGAGGGGGGAGGGCTCTACGACCTGGGTAGATGCTGCCTCTACCCCCTCCCTCAGTGTCCCCTCCCTCTCTGCCCCCCCTCTCTGCACCCCCCTCTCTGCACCCCCTCTCTCTTCCCCCCCCCCCCACCTCCCTCCCTCGCTGCCACCCCTCCCTCTCTGCTCCCCCCCTCTCCTTCCGCTCTAGGGAGTGGTGAATATTGGGACCTCTGGGTGACTGTTGGGAGTATTGCGTACTGGAACCAGCCCTCCCCTTTGACACGCATGCCCTCCTCCCCCACCCCTCAATCTCTACCCCCCCCTCTAGCCGCGCCTGAGCAGTTGGGGGTTATGCGCAAGTGGATAGGGCGGGGGATGTTTTTATTAAATGCACTGACAGGAACTGATGAGAACCAATTTTTCGTTTCTTCTGTGTATGTAAGTACTCAGTGAAACGACAATAAAGTTAATACTGAAATACTGAATACTGAATGGGGTAAAAGGAGCAAATGAATAATATTAAGGGGTGTGTGCGTGTGCGTGACGCCGAAGGTCTAGTTACATTTAAAAACAATCAAGTCAATTTCACGTACAAGGGTAAAGTATAGAATGCAGAATATTGTCTTCAGCATGGTAGCACATTAGTTCCATACACAAAGTCCAATATGGGTAGAGGTGAATCACACAGTACCCTGGCTTATGGAAGTACCACTAAGAAGCCTGATAACAGAGTTAGAACCTATTCCTGAAACTGGTAGCATGTGCTTTCAAGCTTCTGTACCTTCTGTCGGAAATGAACAGCGAGAAGCAGGAATTACCTGGGTCGGACAAGTCTTTGATTAAGTATGTTGCTTTTCTGAAGCAGCGTAATGTGCTGATAGAATTAATGGTACAAGGTATATTCTGTGTGATGAACTGGGCTACCTACATGTGTAATTTGCAATTTCTTGCAGTCTTGGGCAGAGCTTTTCCCAAACCAAGCTGTGATGCAATCCGATAGTTTGCTTTCTATGTCGCATCTGTAGAAGTTTGTAAGAGTCACTGGAGACATGCCAAATGTCATCATTCTCCTCAGGAAGCAGAAGAGCTGGTGTACCTTCTAGACTGTCGCATCAATGTGGTTGGTCCACGACTGATCTTGCTATTGAGGGAGTGCAGCGTAGGTTTACAAGGTTAATTCCCGGGATGGCGGGACTGTCATATGCTGAGAGAATGGAACAGCTGGGCTTGTGCACTGGAGTTAAGAAGGATGAGAGGCGATCATATTGAAACATGATTGTAAAGAGTTTGGACACGCTAGAGGCAGGAAACACGTTCCCAATGTTGGGTGAGTCCAGAACCAGGGGCCACAGTTTAAGAATAAGGGGTAAGCCATTTAGAATGGAGACGAGGAAACACTTTTTCTCACAGAGAGTTGTGAGGCTGTGGAATTAATTCTCTGCCTCAGAGAGCGGTGGAGGCCGGTTCTCTGGATACTTTCAAGAGAGAACTAGATAGGGCTCTTAAAGATAGCGGAGTCAGGGGATATGGGGAGAAGGCAGGAACGGGGTACTGATTGGGGATGATCAGCCATGATCACATTGAATGGCGGTGCTGGCTCGAAGGGCCGAATCGCCTACTCCTGCACCTATTGTCTATTGATCACTGGTAATATTAATGGCAAGGAACTTGAAGCTCTCAACAATTTCCACTTCAGTACCATCGATGCTGATCAGAGAATGTACTCCAATATGCTTCCAACATGGTCAATAACTAGCTCTTGCTTGCTGACATTGAGCAAGAGGCTATTGTCCAGCCACCATGTTACTAAGCTCTCTATCTATGTCCTGTAATCCATCTCGTTATTGTTTGTGATTTAGCCTACCACAACGTGTCATCTGCAATCATGTAGATTGCTTTGGAGCCAAATTTGGAGTGTATAGGGAGTATAGTAGGAGACTGCAAACACATCCTTGTGGAGCACCAGTATTGAGAATTATTGTGGAGGAGGGACTGCAATGGTGGTGGATCAGGGTTGACTTGGAGGCTGGAGTTAACATCACCAGTCCCACAAAGCACTTCATGATGGTGGATGTCAGAGCCACTGGCTGATAGTCATTAACGCACGCTGCCTTACTTTTCTTTGGCACCAGGATGATAATGGCATCAAAAGTTATGGGCAGAAAGTAAAATATAGTTGAGAGGGGAAAATAGATCAGTTATGCCAGCTCGATGGACTGAATGGTCTGATTCTGCAACTAAAACAATGATGATTACTGCAGTACAAAAGAGAACTGGTTAATGTCAATCTCAAGCAGACTAACAGAGACAGAGGATGAAATGCAGGAAATAGAAAGCTAGGATGAGTGGTCAGAAGGTTAGACAAGGACTGGAAACACAAGGAACTGCAGATGCTGCCTGACCCACTGAATTAAAGGTTCAAAGGTATTTTATTCAGATTCAGATTCAGATTCAATTTTAATTGTCATTGTCAGTGTACAGTACAGAGACAACGAAATGCATTTGTTGTGTATTGACACGTGTACCAATTAAGGTACAGTGAAACTCGATTTACCATTTACTCCAGCACTTTTTATTTTGCTATAAATTGGGAGCAATCTTTTGAAATAGTTTAAATGGGTACAGAATCAAAGAGCCACAAAAATATTCGGAACAGTTTTAAAGTCCTCACAAGCAATACAAGTAAACTGGAAATGGTTATGGGGAATAGTAAAGAAATGAAATTTGTAAAATGAATACAGTGAATGAGATTACTTTCAATACTCCAGTCTATTTCTGTCCATCTGCCCATTTGAAACAGTGCATGTCAATTAATGGAAGTGGGTACACTGATCAATTGAAAATGCTGGCATTAATCAATCAAGAGCTCATCTGTAAATACCACAACCCAACTGCTACTTCACGTCATACAACCACTGAGTTCCTATCCCACAGTTATCCACTAATAATTCATTAACACAAGATAGTTAAAATGTATATTTAGTTTGTTCATAGAAAATTTGAATAAGACTGTATACTAAAGTCAATACATACAGAAATGATTCCAAGTGAGCGTTATACATTTAATACAATACGCCATTAAAATTAAGCCATTACGTACCTCCCAGCATTTATTACAGAGCAGAACAGACAAAGGCTGAAGAATACTCTAACATCAATATTTTATTAATGCAGCATTTGTAGGTAGCAAACCATAATATCCAGGATTAAATATTAATAGTTAAAACTTAAGTTGAAAATGACTGTGTGTCCTATCAAATTAAAATGCGAGCAATAACCCCACCCAAATCTCCACCTTCAAGGCCACTTACTCAGAAATCCGCAGAATGTTTTCCTTGCCCTTTTCAACCAAAACGTTGACATAATCTTTGATGCGTTCTACAGTTAGCAAAGCACCTGCAAAAGAGAACAATTTCATTTTAAACTCATATTTGGAGTTTGATATCAAATATCCAATTTAAGTGAACAATAGAGATAGAGACATCAGTATATAATTATCAAGGTCCATGACAGCATATTTCATGATTTGAATGCTAAAACTAAAGCTACATCAAATAAATCATGCGTCCGGATGGCATGAACGTTGAATTCTCCCAGTTTTGCTAACCCTTGCTGTCTCCTCCCCTTCCTTAACCCTCGAGCTGTCTCCTCCCATCCCCCCGCCCTCGGGCTCCTCCTCCTCCCTTTTTCCTTCCTTCTCCCCCCCACCCCCCATCAGTCTGAAGAAGGGTTTTGGCCCGAAACGTCGCCTATTTCCTTCACTCCATAGATGCTGCTGCACCCGCTGAGTTGCTCCAGCATTTTTGTGTACCTTCAAATAAATCTATATTTGAGATTAAAAACTGTCACATCTCTACATTTACAAACATAATTTCTTCACAGTTGAGTGGTTTCTTCCATAAAGCTTGCTGCAATGAATTGCCTACTTCAACCAAAGATCCGTTTTGTTCCTCTTTAAATATGTATCATTGTTTTGTGTTGTACATAAAGTTAGCGGAGTTTAGAATAACTATGACAGTCCAGTTGAGCAATGGCTTCAACAAATTTGTATTTGCAATTCAAATTTACAATCAATTTGCACCAAAAACATCCTGTTTGTTGCTATAAAACAAAATTTTATCTTATTTAGCTTTAATGCCCATCTAAAACAGTGACAGGGGAAAATACTTTTCCACACAACACCATATTTAAGGATAGCAAGGAAAATCAAAGTCATGGGGTTTGAAAGACTAAGTGATTTAAGTGCATACCAAACAAAATACATAAAAGCTTAACTAACAAGTTTTCATTTTTTGAAATCCAAATAATCAATAACAATCAGCTCTGTTCTACTGGCTTGACCAATTGCTGCATTGCAGATTGAAACATTGAATGCAAGGTGAAATGTCAAAGTAAACCAAGAGCATCTGACATAACCCTCAATCATCAATGCTAAACAGCACCACCAGGTGTTGAATAGAGATTGCAATTTCTGAAGAAAGGTTTCGACCCGAAACGTTGCCAATTTCCTTCGCTCCATAAATGCTGCCTCATCCGCTGAGTTTCTCCAGCATTTTTGTCTACCTTGCAATTACCAGCATTTGGACTAACCTTACATTGGATAGGCCAAACATCAGATGTATATGTGTAGGGAGGAACTGCAGATGCTGGTTTAAACTGAAGATGGACACAAAAAGCTGAAGTAACTCAGCAGGTCAGACGACATTTCTGAAGACCCTTATCAGATGTAAATGCTAGTTCAGAAGCACCCCACCTTGCCATCTCATCTGCATTCCAGCAAGTCACTCATCTGAACAGCAAGACTTGCTGCTCCCATAATCAATGCTGACAGACTCTTACTATTTTAAGAATACTTTCCCTACATCTTATTAAAATTGTTTAAGCATTGTTTAAGAACCAATCAAACCAGAATTTTCCTTTAACAACAACTTCAGATGGAGAAGCCTTTGGCCTATATAGTGTTACATTTTTCCTCAGCTGAGGGAAAAGCCATAATGCAGAGGGCACTGATATTTCTCGACAAACTAAAATAATTAAATTAGTAATCTTGATTCAAAAAAATGCTCAGGGACTTCCAAACAATCCTAATTAATGCATACCGTTTTACCGTTATAGTGCCCATTTTGGACTAAAATAATGCAAATACCACAAATAAATATTTGGGGCAGCAGTTTGCATTGCGCTACATGGCTCCAATGACGCAGGTTCAATCCTCCATTTGGGTGATGACTGTGTGGTTTGCACTGTCTCCCTGCGACCAAGTGGTTTTTCCCTCACATCCCTAAGACATGTTGGTAGGTTATCTGGCTCCTATAAATTGCCCCAAGTATGAACAAGAGAACTGGGAGGGCGCTGTTGGGAGTTGATGAGCATGAGAGACAGATTATGTCACAGGGAATTGTACTCGGAGCAATCATTGCCTTAAGAAAATACGAGATATGATGGTCGAGCAATAAAGACAAAGGCACACCATTTTTTTGTCACCAAGATGTCCTTCAAAATCCAAATTGAAATAATTATACAAATCAGATAGATACAACCAGTTTAAAGAGACAATGTTTCAACTGCATAAATATCTCAAAGTTCAAAATTAAATGTAAAATAAGTAAATTTTCAGGAAGTGTTTGAAGATCTAAATTTTGACAACAATGCCGTCTTTGGGCTTCTTCCAATAATCAACACTCCCCCAACAGATGGTTAAATACTTTTCTGCTTGCTTTGGTGCATTAAAAACATTTAAAACCCAAGATGCCAGAAATGTGTTTGAATCTCGCAGGTCAAATCATTTAGCTTACCGACTACCATGGAGCTGCTCCTGAAATAGACTTCAATATTTCATAAGTATTTCTCATACGTATCACTGATGGCACAAAGCAACACATGCAAATCGTTTAATGCACAAGGAATGTGCACTAGATTTCTACTGTACATATTTGAGAGCCAAGACTAATCTCATCATCTAAGCACAAAGCAAGACACGGTCCAACAGGTGTGCTTAAATTCTAATGTTATTAAATCTGATCAAATTAGCTGATTTCAAAAGAGATTGGTGGTCCTTTTGGAATGAAATGAAAATTGACAGAAATTTGGGAGCATTTGCATTCGGGATTGCATAATAGATAAATCTACTCCACATAAAATCTACTCCACATAAAATTATACTGCACTGATTAAATTAATGAACACATAAAGTAGAATATATGCTTGCTTATTATCAAAATGTGCTCCCACATTACAATGTAACCCCTCATGTACTTAAATACATATTATTTGGGTCCATCCATCAAGAAAAAGACAAGGCTCTTCCTTCCGTTCCCAAAGTCTGCAGAGAAGATGCATTTGAACAGGTACAGGTTTAATCGAGTGTTCACAAGTTTCTGCTTTGGGGTATAACTGCCATTTAAGATGTTGGGGAGGTAACATTAACTGCATGCAAATCAGAAACATCTGACATAGCAGCAGATCCATCTGTCCGAGTATGGCAAGCAAACCCTGTCATCACCCTTCGATGGTGCAGATTTATTTGACCAAAGCAGATACTGTCTACGTCCTCCCCACTCTCTGCAGACGTATGAAAATAATTGAACTAAATATTTTCTCAATAGAACACCATTATCTGGAAAAGAAAACTATTAAAGGAGCATAAATAAATCAGTATCACACCACTGTTTCAGAATATAAATATGGCCAGTAATAACACGGCAGAAGTTGTTTTAAATATCGAGAACCACACCCATCCATCATCCAGCCTGCAGAGCATGTACGTGGTTGTTAAACCTGTCGAAAATTGTATACACTTACTCACCTTAACCTTAATGACAACTGCAGTGCATTTTCAATGAAATATGAACTTACAAACTAAAGTGGATCCAAATAGCTTAACATTCACAATAAATACAAAGTTTTCAGAAAAGACAAATGCTGTCCGCACGCCGTGCTATTTCGGTCTTTCGGGCAATCGTTAGAAAATGAGGATTTGTTGGCGAATGGCCATTGAGCATGAAGTGCAGCTGAGTGAGTGGTTCATTCACTCTGATCGCAGCCCAGGCTCCCAGGGCCAGGCTGGAGCGGGGCACATGATGCAATACCGTGCACTGTGCTGTGCAGCGCCGAGCCGAGCCGGGCATGTGTGTGGACCAACACACAGCTCTCGGACGGTCAACCCGCCGCCCCGGCACTTCACACTCACCTAGCGGAGGGCTGGAGGCGTTCACGGTTAGACTCAGAGCCATCTGCTGCTTGTTCGTTCGCCCGCCCGGTCACCGCAGCCACAGTGACAGCCGCCGCCAGCTGCTCCTCTCCTCTCCTCTCCTAAAGGCGCTGTTTCCGGGTGCTGCAGCGTAAACCTTCCCTCCCGGCACCCACATCCGGCAACCTCCACACGCTGCAAGGTTAAACCGTTCCGTCCCTCAATGCTTAACTTTTATCTGCTGAAGTTAGCCTTAACGGATTAAAAAAAAAACGAAATATCACAGTGAGAGCTTAATTGCAACCACGGGTTTATGTGTAGATGGAAATAGCAGTTGTTTGGTTTCTTTTAAATCATTTCCAGGATTCTGCCACGTATTAGTCAAAACACAACTGGAAAGGCTGGAGCTGGGAGGTGGAGAGAGGAGGGGTATGTTGTTGGAAGTTTGACAAGCATGTACTTAAATAACATAAATTACAGAAGCCTGTGAATAAGAATTCCAGTTTCGAAATGTAGAGTCATGTAGTTATGCAGCATATAGAAGGCCCTTCAGCCCACGACAACTTTTCTGACCAAACTGCCCATCTATGACAATCCCATTTGTTTGCATTAATTCCATGGCCCTCAGTACCTTGTGTAGGAAAGAACTGCAGATGCTGGTTTAAATCGAAGGTAGACACAAAATGCTAGAGTAACTCAGCGGCACGGACAGCATCTCTGGAGAGAAGGAATGGGGGACATTTGGGTGAAGAAGGGTCTCAACCCGAAATGTCACCCCCATTCCTTATCTTCAGAGATGCTGTCTGTCCCGCTGAGTTACTCCAGAATTTTGTGTCTGCCCTCTATACCTTGTTCGTTGAAATGCCTGTCCATTCGTCTCTTAAATGTTATTACAGTTCCTGCCTCCCCCACCTCATCTCGTAGCTCATGCCAGATACCATCTACTCAATGTAACAAACCTATCCCATAGACATAAAAAGCTGGTAACTCAGCTGGTCAGTCAAATAGTCTAACCTACTGACCCCCACAGCTTCTTCCCATCCTGCTTCCTGCAAAGACTATCCCCAACACCCAATTTCTCTGTCTCCTCTGCATCTGCGCCCAAGATGAGGTGTTCCATACCAGGACCTGAGGTGTTTGGGGAACGGGGGTTCGCCTCTTCTATCATAGATGAGGTCCTCACTCGTGTCTCCTCGATATTCTATTGCTCCGATCTTGCTCCCCATCTCCAGTCACAACAGGGACAGTCTCCCTAGTTCTCACCTTTCACCCCATCAGCCGTTGCATACATACCTCCAACATTTTGCACCTCTTATAAGGATCCTCCTACCACATTTCCCATCTCCCACAGAGACCATTCTCTGTATGGGATGAGGCCTTCCTCCCAATGGGACTCCTACCACTAGATACAAAACACATCTTCCCATCTCCTTGACCCCCGGTTTCACACAGAGACCATTCCCATCTGTAACTCCAAAGCAGACTGGGCGATTTTTCGCTGACTCACGTCCTTGATTGCCCAACATTTTAACTCCCCTTCCAAATCTGACCAGAGTGGGGCCCAACCAAATTGGAGGAATAGGACCTCAGGGTGGTATATTGATTTCTGCAAGTAACCCTGAATCCCCTCTCTCCCCTCGCCCTAACACACAGGAGATACATCAGTGACCTGTTCACAATACTTCCTTTTCATCGTAAGACCAAAAACGACTGTCCCTTTTTCTAAGGGGAAATCAGACACCAGGTGTCACTTACACCTCCTCTGCAACCTCGATCTTTATGGTTGTGTGAGGTAAATTCAAATCCAAAATTAATCCAACGCTTGTAAATATTGTCATAGTGTGAAGAAATCCTAAAATACATCAACTGAGACCAAAGCAGAAAATCTGGGCGATTGGTTTTCGCTGACTATTATTACTACGTCCCTTCTCCTTCCTTTATGATTTTCCTGAAAATGGCCTTAAAAATGCATTTTATGACCATCCATTTGTGGCTCAAACATTTGTTAAACTCCCTTCCCTTATCTGACCAGAGTGGGGGTTCCCCTCTCCCACTATAGATGGAGGCTCTCTTCGCCCTTGCTTCGCCCTTGCTTCCCCCCCTAGTCGCAACAGAGACAGAGTCCCCCTCAGAATCCTCCAAAATTTCCGTCACCTCCAATGGGATCCCAATACTAGGCACATTTTCCCATCTCCACCCCTTTCCACCTTCCGCAGAGACCGTTCGCTCCGCAAGTCCCCGGTTAACTCATCCCTTCCCACCCAAACCACCCCCCTCCCCAGGTACCTTCCCCTGCAACTGCTGTAGATGCAACACTTGTCACTATACCTCCTCACTCAACTCTATCCAGAGACCCCAACTGTCCTTTCAGGTTAGGCAAAGGTTCACTTGCACCTCCTCCAACCGAATCTACTATATCCGTTGTTCAAGATGTTGCTCACATCGACGAGACCAAATGCAGACTGAGCGATCGTTTCGCGGAATACCTTCGCTCAGCCCTCGTGAATCAACCTGATCTCCTGGTTGCCTGACACTTTAATTCTCCTTCCCATTCCTGCAGACTATTCTGTCCTTGGTCTCCTCCATTGTCAGAGTGAGGCTAAACGCAAATTGGCAGAACAGCATCTCATATTTCGCTTGGGCAGCTTACAGCCCAGTGGTATGGGGTGGAAGATTGCAACCTTCACGAGGTCCATCCTGTTTCGACTAATGCAATCAACTCGACGTGCACAAACGGAAGATCAAATAGAACAAGTTGTCCTACAACTTTAGGCTGTGCACGCCACACGAAAGAAGAAGCTCAGTGGTATGAATATTGATTTCTCTCACTTCAGGGAGCCCTGGCATTCCCTCTCTCTCTCTCTATCCCTCCCCCAGCCAAGTTGTACTAGCTTCTCATTTTCACCATACAAACAGCTTACAATGGCCTGTTTCCTTTATCATAGTTACTTTTTTGCATATCTTTCATTCATTATTCTTT
The DNA here is from genome assembly GCF_028641065.1 of Leucoraja erinaceus. Lineage (NCBI taxonomy): Eukaryota > Metazoa > Chordata > Chondrichthyes > Rajiformes > Rajidae > Leucoraja > Leucoraja erinaceus. The sequence goes on along the minus strand of NC_073384.1, from coordinate 52,852,710 downwards.
ATCTCTCCATATCACCGTCTATATCTCTCGTTTTCCTTATCCCTAACCAGTCTGAAGAAGGGGCTCGACCGGAAACGTCACCCATTCCTTTTCTCCAGAGATGCTGCCTGTTCCGTTGAGTTACTCCAGCTTTTTGCATCTATTTTCTGGTATATTAAAGTAGCTTTACAAACTTTAAAATATCCAAACTGCTTAACTGAAGTGTAAATAGAATACAAATACAATAGAATGCCTGCTACAAAGTAATAGATTTTAAGAATGACTTAAAATATTAAAGTGGGTGGTTTGCCTCCCGCCACGGGTACCATGTAATCCCGTGCCACCTGCTCCATGGTCGGCGAATAAACCGTCTCCCGAACCTGGTTTGTCAGGTGAGGAGGGGGCTGTGGACCCCCAGCAGGACCAAAAACAAGACCTGTCAAAGGGGGATGAACGTCTAGCGAGCAGATGGCTATCCCCACTTCAGTGGAAGTTGCGATCACTGTCGTGCATAGCATTGTAAAGAATGATGATAAAGCACACACACCAAAATCCTATACTTCCAGCGGCGGAGGTCCGCTGGAACTGGAGGACAGAGATGTCTGGTGTGTCCGTCACCGTTCTAGTTGGAACCCAGCACAAATGTGTCGCTAATGTTTTCAACGATGATGAATGAATGAATGGGTTGCCTACAGCATAAAAGCGGTGGGGCCTTAATTTCCAAAGGCCATTGGCACTAATACCAGCAAACAGTGGTTTAAGGCTAAAATGGACGTAGGAGTTTAAACAATAGCAGCAATCTTGCTTGTTGTTCTCAGTGCTATAGTACATATCAGAAAGCGTCTCTGAAGATCAATTGCCTTGTTATAAAAAAAGAACAATGTCCAGGCAGCAATAATTTTATTTGAAAAAAAAGACACAAAATTAAATTATTCAGATTATACATTTTTTATGGAATAAGGGCCTTTTTAACAGACTCGGGAACACGACTTGCATAATAATCAAAATTCGTCAACGTTGCAAGGACTCCAGCCGAGTTTACATGCTTCACATCTTTGTGATATTGGAAAGAATTCCCATGAATGTCTGTCAATTTACCTAAAAAGGGTAAAGAATTATGGTGAAAAGATGGCAAAGCTTTAATTTATTGATGGTGCAATATTTGAAGAAGATAACCCAGGCAGTATTGTGTTATTAGAATCCTTATTGAATTCAAATATTAACAGTTGGTTTTTATGCTGGCTTGCTTACTTATAGCTTGACTACTGGGCATTAAATTACAGTAGGGTTTTGGACATTTTGAAAAATAAAATCCCCAAGGAAACACCTTTGCAGAGATGATGTCACACTGTATTATACTGCCCTTTATCAGACACATGGGCGACAAGATTTATAAATGGAATCTCAAAATGCTACTTTCTAGGGTCTTGTCATCAGTAATCTGAAGTTAAAATGGCAGTTATGTTGCTAAGTAGCGAAATCCAAGCTTGGTTGCACCTAAATAACTAGTTTCACTTTGACTTTCTGTATGCAAACTTTCACTCAATTAGCACATATTCAATGACTGGCAAGGAGTTGGGAGAATTTATTTTCAAACTGCCTCTCGTTTATCTAGTACATCAAGCAAATAGAATAACATCATAATATGCTTCATCATGGTTGGACTTAGAGAGTTGGTAATATTCGTATACTTTGAAAGGTCAGTAACGGGGAGGCACTAGTTTTGTGGCATCTGTAGAATTTACTCCTTATGTTATGTGCAGAATCAGATGGGTGTGACTGTCTGATTATACACAGAATAGGGGAAATTCCAGTGTGATGTAAAAAAAATATCTATAAGCGCCAAGGAAGATAAATATTGTTTGAGTTGGAAGGACAACTGGAATTTTAGTCCTGGCACAAGAGGCTAGCCAGTGTTGGTGGGGCGTGAGCGGACAAATAAGCACAGTGCCATTTTTTTAAAACAATGACAACTATTTTGAAATCAATAATGATGAGAAAAGAGGGTACCCTTTGCAAAAATGGTATGCTGCTGTTCTGAAAGTTAAGGAAGCATCAAAGGTAAGGAATGTATTGAACATGTTTGGAAGAATAATTGGGACAGGCGGAGGTGAGGATCAAATCATTTAGACTCACTTTAGGATCAAAAATATAGGAAAGATTTTAGAGATTACCTCGTGATAGGGGACAGATTTATAATGTTTGCATAGCTCTAAAACAAACCTGAGACTGTTTCTGATGAACTAATTCAGACCTACCTACCTGAAAGAGCATGAAGGATAGCCTCAGGGGCACAAGTGTCCCATTTCTTACAGCCTGGACTAGCAAATATATAAGCTGAAGCCTTCCCTTCTATAAGTTGTAAAACCTGCATAAATAAAAACAAAATATCTTAGATTAAGAAAGGCACAATATATAAACTTCAAAATCAACTTGTCAATTAATGTTATTTTGTACAGTGTCAGTGGCAGTTTGATTGTAGACGGAGTCCAACAAACATTTCAGCTACAAGAACATCTATAACATAGAAAAATGTGCTAAACTAGAATAATAAATAATAATAATTAAGAAGGCAGAACAATAGGGATGCCAAACCCAAGTGGAGAAAAGGAGGGCTGATCAAAGATGTAGTGAATCCTTAAGTGCATGAAGATTAACAGCCAGCAATATTTGGAAGAACTCCTGAGGATATGGTGATGGTGTAGCAAACATGAAAATGAAAAAAACAGATGTAGGATAGGAAACTTTTTTGAAATAGCAGGTGGTAGAATGGTGGTCACAGTGGCGCAGAGGTAGAGTTGCTGCCTTACAGCGAATGCAGCGCCGGAGACCCGGGTTTGATCCAGACTACGGGTGCTGTCTGTACGAAGTTTGTACATTCTCCCCGTGACCTGCGTGGGTTTTCTCCGAGATCTTTGGTTTCCTCCCACACGCTAAAGACGTACACTGTATGCCATACAGGTGTGTAGGTTAATTGGCTTGGTAAATGTAAAAGTTGTCCCTAGCGGGTGTAGGATAGTGTTAATGTGTGGGAATCGCTGGTCGGCGCGGACCCGGTGGGCCGAAGGGCCTGTTCCCGCACTGTATCTCTAACTAAGCTAAAAAAAATAATAGGCAGCAATGAAAACCTAACAACAGTAGAGTCTGAAATTGGTAAATATTTGAACGAGGGTTTCAAGAGTATATACTAGCAGTATTAAAAGAGCGAGGATACAGGATTATAAACGGAAATCAGTATCATGCAATCAAGAAAGTAGTCATGGAGAATTCTGGAATTTGTATCAAGGGTTGAAAATTTTAACCATTTCCTAGAATAATACATCTCATTCAAAGCATAATCAATATGGCAGTTTTAAAGCAGTCAAGAGCTCAAGAGAGGCATTGAGAGTAACATTAGAGAACATTGCTGCAGGTAGTTGAAAAGAAAGAAAAAATAATTCCCCCAAAAGTTTGGTGAGAGGAAAGGAAATGCTACCAACTTTGCCACAAAATTGATGTTCTGCATTCCTGGTAACATTCTCATAAATCTCCTCTGCAACATCTCCAAAACCATGAGATAACATGAAGTGGGACTACTTGAAGTTAGAATACTAAAACAAGGCTGATACTGGTTTTGAACATCATTAAAATTTAAAAACGACATCCACAATTCCCCCCCCACCCCTCCATCACATACCTTATTGCCTGCTCCTCCAACTCTTATTACTTCATCAACATTCATTGCACTGATACAGTCATTGACTAGCTTGTTGCTGTGGGAACGGGATGTAGTGACAATATGTTTTCCTGCTGGTACTTCTTTCACCTTAATTCCAAAGACTCCAAGATTCAAACCCCCCCAAATGGTCCGACCAACCACAGCATCAGCTCCAGCCTGAACAAATATAAAATATGCAGGCAATTTTCTGACATCAATGATTCAATTATACTTTATCGTCTCAAAATTATCAACATTTATACTAGCAAAGCTTGTTCTATTCAAGTTTAAATCCATCAATTGGGAGCCAATTATTTTGTACTGTACACAAAATATATATAATTCTTAAAACTACTATATAGCCAAAGATATTTTGTTAATGTCATACCACATTTTCCTCTATTTCAAAAAACGGATTTTGTGGAAATGGTGGGTGAAGTGTCGGTTTTGATAAGTTGGAAAATGCAACATTGGGTTGTAAGTTACTCAAGCGGAATATGAGGTGCGTTCCCTATAGTTTGCCTGGGGCCACACTCTGGCAATAGAGGAGGCCAAGGGCAGAAAGGTCAGTATGGGAATGGATAGACCAGTTAAAATGGTTAGCAATCAGGAGAATCCAGTATATATTATATACTATTATCTTATTGCCATCTCCTTAGCAGGAAAACCAAGTCATTGAAGCTTTCTCGTTACATTCAAATCATGAGATTTATTTGTTATTTGACAAGAGCCCCAAATGACTCTCTTAATAACAGATAGTGCTTAAAATACTCAGGTCAAGCAGCAGCTAATAAATAACAGCAAATGTATTGTGTCACTTGTAAACCTTGGAACCCAGTCTATCACAAACATCCCTTTATTGTTTACTCCTTACCCCTCTCTTAAAGTTAAAAAAAAAAAGTTTCCAGTTCAAATGAAGGATCATCAACCTGGAACACTGAACTATATTTTTCTTTCAGACATGCTGCCTGACCCGTTGACAGTTTCTAGCATTGATTTTACTTCTGAATTTCCATGATCCACGTTTCCTCAGATTTCTGCTTTTCCACTGTACAATCTTTGAAAAAAATAATCATACCTGATAATTGTAATATGGCTGATTGATCACGCCAGCTATTGCTTTACCTCCACAAGCAATTCCAATAAGCACAGTCACATGATCTAAAAAGCCTGCGGATAAAAATATTTAAATTACCGCAAGCATAAAATCAACTTCATATCTGGCCATCCAACGAAAGGCACAAACACCTTGTTATATTAGCCAAAAGCCAAGTCATCTTCACTGTGGCACAATATAGTTGATTTAAAAAAAATATATAGAACAAAAATCTTGTAAGACCTGGAAAAAATTAAAATCTCAAAATGTGGTTTACCACAACTTACTTACGGATGCAAGAAAGAGAGGTAAGATTTCTAGCCTGATTTCATTCCCAATCTGGAAAATACTGGCAGATGTATTCAGCAATAGAAGCAAAATTGTGGTCTTTCATGGCATCTGATGTCAAAATTTATTTTGTTATTTTGTCTGGAGAGTAATTTATCTCCAGATTTAATAGATGACTGCATTTCACATCAATAGAAATCAATATTTTCTCTAAATGTGCCATTGTGGCGGCTCCTAAGGGTCGTCCCATTATACTGCCGAACCCCTCGGCACAGGAGTGGTGCAGTCCGGAGGCGGTCCTTAGCCGGAGGGTATAAAAGGCAGGGTTTGGGTGCCATCTCCGGCCTCCGTCTTGAGGATGTCCCTCTCGGTCCTGGGGGTGTGACAATCCTGTGCGATGTGTCGTCCGGTCAGCCGCGCCCCATCGTCCCTGCCACCTGGCGCCGGAGAGTGTTCGAGGTCATCCACGGACTGGCTCACCCATCAATCCGGGTGACAACGGCACTGGTGGCAGCTCGCTTCATGTGGCACGGTCTGCGCAAGCAAGTTGCCCATTGGGCTCGCACCTGCATCCCGTGCCAGACAGCAAAAATCCAGCGCCATGTCCGCGCACCTCTCCAGGAGTTCAGTCTACCTCACCGGCGGTTCGACCATCTCCACGTGGACATTGTGGGGCCCTTTCCACCGTCCCGGGGCATCACCCACCTTTTGACCATGGTGGACCGCTTCACGCGGTGGCCGGAGGCCATTCCGTTGGCTGACACCTCATCGGCTACGTGTGCTCGTGCATTGTCCGCGCACTGGATTGCTCGCTTCGGGGTGCCGGCGCACATCTCCTCCGACCGGGGGCCACAGTTCACCTCCGAGCTGTGGTCAGCCATGGCTCGCTTGCTGGGGGTGCAGCTGCACCACACCATGGCTTACCACCCGCAGGCTAACGGTCTGGTGGAGAGGTTCACCGGCAGCTGAAGGCTGAAGGCGGCATTGAAGGCACGACTCACCGGCCCGGACTGGATGGACGAGTTGCCGTGGGTCATGCTGGGCATCCGGACCGCTCCCAAAGAGCACTTGGCCTCATCATCGGCGGAACTGGTGTACGGGTCGACACTCACAGTGCCCGGGGAGTTCGTGCCGTCGGCGCCGGAGCAGCAGGAAACGCCCTCCTCCACCCTTCAACGCCTTCGCGAGCGAGTTGGCAGGCTCGCACCCGTCCCGACGTCCCGCCATGGGACATTTCGCCCACACGTGCCAATGGCCCTCAGGGACTGCCCATACGTCTTCCTGCGCCGTGCTGCCCACCGGACACCACTCCAGAGGCCGTACGAGGGCCCGTTCCGGGTGCTGGAACACGGGCAGTCGACTTTTGTCCTGGACATGGGGGGCCGGCCGGAGGCCGTGTCGATTGACCGTTTAAAGCCGGTGCACCTGGACATTGACCAGCCGGTGCTGGTTGCTCAACCTCGGCCCCGAGGGTGCCCCCCCTCACGACTCCCTCCACCTGTCCTCCCGCCGGTCCCTCGACCTGTCCCTCCACCTACGCCCCCGCAAGCCCCGGGATCTGCTGACTTCCGCACGCGGGCCGGCCGGGTCGTGCGCCCGCCGGTGCGTTTTGTGCCTCTGATTCTGGGGGGGGGGGTCCTGTGGCGGCTCCTAAGGGTCATCCCATTATACTGCCGAACCCCTCGGCACAGGAGTGGTGCAGTCCGGAGGCGGTCCTTAGCCGGAGGGTATAAAAGGCAGGGTTTGGGTGCCATCTTCCCCTGGTTTCGTCTTCCCCTGAACCGGGAGGAAATAAAGTAAAGTGCTTCTCAAACTTCGGACTACTTGCCTCATTTTGAGACCCACGCACTACACCATTTTATTTTACCTTTTGGTTTCACAAACTTAAAATATTGGTTTTAGATCTCTAACTGATACTAAAAAAGCACAACCTTACCTTCAGTGAATTCCTTTGTACCATCAAGAGGATCGACCCAAACCACTATCTGAAATTTATTAATTATATTATGTTTCATTCTTCTAAAATACATCATTACATAGCCTAAAAAAAAAACTTGGCTATCATTCCTAGTTTTCTTTCAGTATTTTAATTTTTTTTCCCCTCCAAATTACTTCCAGTTCTGTTGCATCTTGACCCCATATGGAGTACTACAAGCAGTGCAATGTCAACAAAATATCTGGACTAAACGTAGGATCATATTCCATGGAATTTAAAAGTCATTTGATCAAAGTTCAAGACATTAGGACAACCAGGTAGAGAGTGGTGAGAAGTCCACATATTAAATGGTAAATTAAGTTGAGAGACAGAATTTTCAACTCTGAAGTTAAGGGACTTTTTACACACAGATTAGTAGATGTTTGAAACTCCATTTGCCTAATAGCAATAGAGGAAAGGTACATTTTTAATACTTAATTCTGATATTTACAGAATCTTGTTAACAAAAAAACATCAAAAATTTGAGGGAATAGGCAATTGTGTGAATTTAGGCAGTTGATCAGCCATCTCACTGCACTGCAAACATGCTGAAGTTGGTAAATGATATCCTTGTTCTAAGTTTTTCCATATTCCTATTGATGTAAAAGGAAGCCATTCAATCCAACAAATCTATTTTGGTTTGTATTGTCCATTTATTATTGTAACATGTAAAGACTTTCTGTGTGATCCAATTAAATCATACTACACATGATTACAATTAAGCTATACTCATGTACAAATGCAAAGCGAAAAATACCAGCGTGCAGAATATAGTGTTACAGTATTATAGCTACAAAGTAAGTACAGATTAAAAAAGAAGTGAATGGGCTGCAAAGAGGTAGGCTGGGAAATCAGAACTACACGCTTAACTTATGAGAAAACCGTGGACTAGTTCTGATAGAATGGCAAGAAAAGCTGTTCCTGAATCTGGCTAAAATGTAGGCTAATTCTCCAAGCAATCCCAGCAATCCAATTCACCTGCAACATATTCTCACACACACATCCATTATCACTACTAATTCTCCCAACAAACTTAAACTAGAAGTAATTTGCAGAGGCCAAGTAACCCAATGGAAACTCACACGGTCACAGGAAGGAGCAAACCACACACCACCACTGTCTCTCCAAGAAACGGATGGATCAACTGAAACAATTGGAAGCAGAGATTCTTATTCTATAAGCCACAATTTATACATATTTATATGCAAGCTCATGCACTCTTCTTTCTTCAAAGCTTCTTGGAGTCAAAAAATCATGCAGCATGGAAACAGACCTTTAATACTGTTTATCTAAGCTGGTCCCATTTGCCCGCATTAAGCCCTTTTCCCACTAAACGTTTCCTATCCATGTAGCTGTGCAAAAGTCTGTTAAATGTTGTTCTTGTACCTGCCTCAACAATTTCCTCTGGCAGCTTTTCCATATACCCACCACACTGTGTGAAAAAGCTTTCATTGAGGTTATTATTAAATGTTTCCCATCTCACCTTGCAGCAATGTCCTCTTGTTATTGATCGCCCTACTTTGGGGAAAAAGACTCTGCATGTGGATCCTATTTATTCCCCTCGTTATTTCATACATCTCTGGAAGATCACCCCCGAGCTTCCTACACTCAGAGGAATAAAGTCTTAGCCGCCCCAACCACTCCCTGGAGTCCTGGCAACATGCTCGTAAGTCTACTCTGCAGTCTTTCCAGTTCAATGTCATCTTTCCTATAACAGAGTAACCAAAACTGAGCACAATATTCCAAGTACAGCCTCCTCAGCATATTGTAGAACTGTATAATATACAATGTCTCAACTTCTATACTCAATTCCTTGAGGGGTGAAAAGTCTTGGCACGTAATCCAACTGAGAATGCCAAATATATCCGAGGCAAAACTCCAAAATTACTACACAGCTAACCCTCAAAAGAATGTATAAAATGGGAAGGGAAAGAGCCAGATCCTGCAAATTCTTATTACATCTTCGCACTTTTCTCAAATTAGGTTCACCTGCCACAATTAAAAATCAATGGCAAACCACAAATAAGAAATCAAGCAACAAGGTTATGCCAAATGTATATAAACCTGTGCATATACAAGGAATTGCAGATGCTGGTTTGTAAAAAAAAATTATGGTGGGGGTGGGGTGAAAGTTGGAAGAGAGGATGGGCAGCACAAGGCCTGGCAAGTGATAGGTGGATACAGGTGAGGAGCAGTTAGCATAGGCAGATGGTCAGACATTGCCCAGAGATGAAAAGACAAAAGGAGTGTGAGGTAAGGATGCCTTGGGGAGATTTCACAACAATAGATACAAGGAACTGCATATACTGGTTCTGTGAAAGACTTCCCTTCACCTTACAGATTAAGCACCTTTAATCTCATCACAACTCACCTCTTCTTCCTTGAAATGGCTGTACTGAACTGGACAGGAGTACTTCAACACTTCTTCACATTGGCCACTTTCAATTAAATCTTCATCAATTTCTTGGAAAGGCAAATCCTACGAACAGAAATGTTGCCATTATTAAATAGATGTTTTCAATGACTTTACTTACTTCATCATATTTTCACCATATAATGGTGCAGTGGTTATTCTAGTTGAGCAGTAAGTGATCCTGATTATTCAAACAGCCCAACAAAATTTACAATAATCAGGGCATTTTCACCATTGATCTTGCAGGTGGATATCTTGCCGGCAAAAGAGAACTGTAATGAACTAAATACGCTTCTTCAACATAATCAACAACTTATTAAGGAACAGTTGGGAATTGAGATATAATTAACATGGCAGAAGTTCTCTGCTAAATATAAATACTTCCAATATTGACAGTAATAACGGGCTAGAAACTCAAGAGATAGAAAATCTAAGGAAAATTCAAGGGGAAATACAACTTGAACAATGTGTTAATGTCCTTACCTCCTCCCCAATTATAGTTAAATTGGGGAATTTACGTGCCAGTGATAAGCAGATGCTTTGTTGCACCAATCGATCGGCTTTTGTTTGTAGGTCATTGGCTCCAGTCTATATTGGAAATGTTAATAATATAAACCATTGATACATGTTTGTTCTTGTTTAGTACAAATGCCAAGTATAACATAGAGAATACCACAGAATATATTGTACATCATATTCTACAAAGATAAGGATACATGTTTGCTTTTGTTTAGTGCAAAGGCCAAGTATATCAAAGACCACAGAATATATTGTGTGCTAGATTCAACATAGACAGGGATAATTGGATGACATAGCTCTAAGAAGCTTATTAATTAATGTTAACAACACTGATGGGATTTATTTGCATACCAACAGATTGAATAATGCACTGTCATGTTTGAATAGATACAAGAAACAACAAATATATGTCGTTAGGTTCCAAGACAAAAAACTGTTTTGCAAATACAAACCCATGTCATATTACTGGTTTTGGAGAGAATTTAGTGTTTCATCTGTGGGCTTGTCCCTGAAAAACGGACCCAGGCTTGTCCTTGGTTCCAGCGGCCGCTTCTTTCTCACCCCCGGTCATGGCCCCATCCCAAGCCCTGGCCTCGGCTATCACTCCAGCGTGAGCACCAAGTTCGGCTCCAGCCAGTGCCCGCAGCACCACCCTCGCCACCAGGTGTCGGGCTTCGGCAGCCACCACACAAGCGCTGGAGTGCCCCTCCCTCCCGGAGTGTCCCGTCCTGCCTTGCAAGTCCATTGTGACGCCACTCGGGTTTTCGGGCTGTTTTTAATAGACATTAGACAATAGGTGCAGGAGTAGGCCATTCGGCCCTTCGAGCCAGCACCGCCATTCAATGTGATCATGGCTGATCATCCCCAATCAGTACCCCATTCCTGCCTTCTCCCCATATCCCCAGACTCCGCTATTTTTAAGAGCCCTATATAGCTCTCTCTTGAAAGCATCCAGAGAACCTGCCTCCACCATCCTCTGAGGCAGAGAATTCCACAGACTCACCACTCTCTGTGAGAAAAAGTGTTTCCTCGTCTCTGTTCTAAATGGCGTACTCCTTATTCTTAAACTGTGGCCCCTGGTTCTGGACTCCCCCAACATCGGGAACATGTTTCCTGCCTCTAGTGTGTCCAAGCCCTTAACAATCTTATGTTTCAATGAGATTCCCTCTCATCCTTCTAAACTCCAGAGTGTACAAGCCCAGCTGTTCCATTCTATCAGCATATGACAGTCCCGCTATCCTGGGAATTAACCTTGTAAACCTACGCTGCACTCCCTCAACAGCAAGAATGTCCTTCCTCAAATTAGGGGACCAAAAATGCACACAATACTCCAGGTGTGGTCTCACTAGGGCTCTGTACAACTGCAGAAGGACCTCTTTGCTCCTATATAACAAGATTCCTCTTGTTATAAAGACCAACATGCCATTCTCTTTCTTCACTGCCTGCTGTACCTGCATGCTTACTTTCGTAGATTGATGTACAAGGACACCCCAGATCCCGTTGTACTTGCCCTTTTCCCAACTTGACGCCATTTAGATAGTATGATGCCATTTAGATAGTAAAATGTTTAAAACTTTAAACGATTAAAAGTGCGGAAATATAAGTGGGAATGCGACGGGAAGATGTGTATTGCCTCGACGGGAAAAATGTGAGTAGAATGTGTGAAAATGGCAAGGCTATGTGTTTGGAAGAAAATAGGAATTAACCAGATTGTGCCCAGATGACACACATATACATATACACAAACAAGAGAAGAATTTTAGTAAGTTATAGATAATAATAAAAAATGATAAAGGATAAGATTTGGAAACATCCCTTGTAGAGCATGGGCTAATCCTACCCTGTGACAAGAAACATTAGCCAATGGTGAATTGTTCAAAGGTGTAAAATCCACATGTAAATGTTGTGCTGTGCGAATATAAAAATGCTGTGGAGGCTGCCAATCTTTGAAACGCTTTGGGTTCCCTCAAGAGTGTTTCCCAGTGCACATATTTATGGATTTGAATAAACGGAATTGTTTGAGAAACTCATCACTGTTGTATGAGCTGTTCTTTGTGTCTGTTCCTGTCTGAGACAAAACCGGTAACTGGGCCTATGTGAAGCCAGATATCAGCTACGTGCTTCAGGATAATAAATTTGGAAAGCTCGAGGGAACAGCAGAAGAAATGAAACTGGATTGCTCTACAGTGAGCTCTCAAGACAAAGGACATTTATTGTCACATTTGAGTTTTGAAATTTGAGTTACCATGCAGCACACAAATAAGATAAACACAACTATAGAATTGAACATAAAACATAAAACACCCCCCACAGCGGAATCAACATTTCCCACTGTAAGGGAAGGCAATAAAAGTTCAATCCACTCCTCTATGTTCACCCGTGGTCGGGGCCTCCGCAGTCGCCGCTATGGACGGCCCGATGTTTCAGGCCGTCTTGCCGGATGATAATACTCCGGCGTCGGAAGAACATTCTCAACGGCTTGGAGTGTCCAAATCGGCCGCTTCCTAACGGAGACTGCGGCTCCAGAGGTCCACAGGCCAAACTGGGCGGAGCTCCAACTCTGGCGACCTCGGCGAACGATCCCAGGCCTCCGCGATGTTAAAGTCAGCGTCGCCCGTGGCTGGAGGCTCTCCATGTACCTATCTAACTGTTCCTTAAGCGTTGGGATAGTCCCAGCCTCAACTACGTGCTCTGGCATTTTGTTCCATACACCCACCACCCTTTGTGTGAAAAAGTTACCCCTCAGATTCCTATTAAATCTTTTCCCTTTCACTTTGAACTTATGTACTCCGGTCCTCGATTGCCCTACTCTGGGCAAGAGATTCTGTGCATCTACCCGATTTATTCCTCTCATGATATTAGATAGATATGCCATTTATTGTCACTATACATGTACAGTGAAACTGAAAGCTGCTCGTACTCAGTGCATACATACAATTTAGCACAAAAAACAAGAGACAGAAAACAAAAAACAGAAGGGATTTGGGGGGGGGAGGGGGAGTAGGTGCACAAATTCTGCGGCGCTACATTCATATATACAGATGGAAGTCCGTGTTGGGCGGTGTAGTCAGTGCTTGTGTGAATTTGAATTTATAGTAGATATAATTCTCGGAAAGCAACTATTCCTGAGTTTGTTTGCGCTGGATTTGATGCACCTATAGCGCCTTTTTACAGAGGGCAGCAGGTCGAACAGTCCAAAATCGCAGGAAAATGGGAGCTGTCTTTGATGATCTTCTTTGCCCTGCTAAGGCAGCGGTTTAAAGGTGTAGATGTCCATCAGGCAGAGGGGAGAGGGCAGCCATTAAAGATCCTCTGCGCTGTCCTGGTTACCCTCTGAAGCCTCTCCCTGTCTGCCATGGTGCAGCTGCCATACCATGCTGTAATGCAGTCTTTATATCCCGCAGGCTCTCGATGGACGAGCGGTAGCACAAAGGTCAGCAGCAGGTTAGCAAGTCCAGGTTGTGCTTCCTGAGGACCGTCAGGAAGTGCAGCCGCTGCTGAGCCTTCTTGATGACCGCTGTCGTGTTGTCCGTCCAGGAGATGTCAGCAGCGATATGGACACCGAGAAACCGGAAGGTGTTGACCCTCTCCACACACTCGCCGTTGATGTGTAGGGGGGCTAACACCCTCTATTAGATAATATAATATATACTAATATAATAATATTATACACCTCTATTAGAATACCCCTCATCCTCCTGCGCTCCAAGGAATAGAGACCCAGCCTACCCAACCTCTCCCTATATCCCAGACCCTCTAGTCGTGGCAACATCCTCGTAAATCTTCTCTGAATCCTTTCAAGCTTGACAATATCTTTCCTATAACATGGTGCCCAGAACTGAACACAATACTCTAAATGCAGTCTCACCAACGTCTTATACAACTGCAATAAGCCCTCCCACCTTTTATAAATAATATTCTGATGAAGATGACTGATGAAGGCCATGTGTCAGAAGCCTTTTTGACCACCTTATCTACCTGTGGCTCAACCTTCAAGGAACCATGCACTTGCACTCCTAGATCCCTCTGCTCTACAACACTCCCCAGAGGTCTACCATTCACTGTGTAGGTCCTGCCCTTGTTAGATGTCCCAAAATGCAACACCTCACATTTCTCTGTATTAAATTCCATCAACCATTACTCAGTTCGCCTGGCCAATCAATCAAGATCCTGCTATAATATTTCACAACCATCTTCACTATCTGCAAAACCACCCACTTTTGTATCATCAGAAAACTTGCTAATCTTGCCATGTATGTTCTCATCCAAATCATTGGTGTAGATGATGGTGTAATGGGCCCAGCACTGAACCCTGTCACACAACTAGTCACAGGCCTTCAGTCATAGAAGCAACCTTCCACCATCACCCTCTGCATCCTTGCACGACTTCAAGTAACCCTTGTTCCCTCTCTCTCCATCCCTCCCCAATTCTCCGACCAGTCTTACTATCTCCGACTATATTTTATCTCTGTTTATTTTGTTGTTACCTTCTCCCACCTAACAACGATCTGTTCTACATTTTCCTTGATCACCATTCCCTTTGTCCTATGTTCACACGTTACACTACCTTGTCTATATATCTCTTGACATCAGTTTGAAGAAGGGTCTCGGCCTGAAACATCACCAATTCCTTCTCCAGATCTGCTGCCTGTCCCGCTGAGTTACTCCAGCATTTTGTGTCTATCTTCAGTTGACATTGGGTATCAACCAACAATTAATTTAGCAATGTATAACTGAAATTCTTGCAATCTGATATATTCAGCACCTCATGTTCCACGTGGATAGCTCATAACCCAATAGTAAGAACATTGAATTATCAAACCAAGTAATTCTTCATCCCCCATGCACACCCAGTTTCTCCCACCTTCTCTTAACCCACCAGTTCCTTTTCCCTCCATTGTACTCACCGTCCATTTCTGAGTCTCGTATTTCTCTTTAACTCTCCTCTTCTCCTCCTGTCCCCTTCCACCACATCCCTCTCTCCAACATTACATTCCACTCTTTTCTCCTTGGCACTTATAGCATTTGTCACTTTACTCCATCGATCTGCTAAAGTCCACCCCACCTGTATTCACCTATCCCTTGCCAGGCTTTGTCCCGCTCCCGCCCCCACCTCTATTTTGCAGCTTTCTCCCTCAAACGCCAATCAGTCTGAATAAAGATTCCGACCAGATCCCGTCTGTCCACCGATGTTTCAGACCCTCTGAGTTCCTCCATCACTCAAGAGTCCAGCAGCTGTAGATTCTTAAGTCTGACATGGAAGGTGTTGCTTTTACAGCTGTATTTATCAATCAGGAATTCGTGGGCCGAAACAGCAGCTGACCGTTGGACTTGTTTTCTTCTCCTCACAGCCGGGGCAATGATCCCAGCGCAGAGCCCGTCCTATGAGGCCTGGCCAGGGCCCACCCGACCCCGGCAACAACCCACCTTCTCCACGATGTTCAAATTCCCTCCACTCAGTACTTGGTGAATGATCATCTGCGCCTTCTCTGCAATCGCGAAGGACGACGCCAGTAGCCTCATAAGTAAAGCCGGCTTCGTGGACATAATGAAAGGCAAGAGAACAACAACCAAAGGACCGATCCCTGCACTGTCCAACCAGCCGCCTCTCGCTTAGGGATCTGCAAAACACACATCCGTCCTCTAAGATCTTTGATTGGCAGGTCATAGGGCCACTGTGAACCTATAGGATCTTTGCTGTGAACCTATTGCACAACTACAGGATTTAAGAACCGAATCACCGCCCCCTGGCTACAGCACTTGCAAATAAACAATGCACGTCAGGCGATCCGAAATTAATTCAAACAGGCAATTGAGAAATAACATGACTGCTAAATGTTTTTTTGAAAACAGACTGCAAATAAGCGAACTATAAGGAAATCTAGCTGTTCTTGCTTAGTGATTACAAAATGTTAGCAGGCAAGTGGTTAAGAGGACAAATAGCATAATGGGCTTTACTGTGAAGAGGTTGGAGTACAGAAATGGAGAAATGTTGTTACAATAAGCGAGTTCGGTATTGCGACTGCGCATGCCCAGGTCAAAGGTCACCATGCATAAACAGCCCTGGAAAACTGGAGCAGTGAACCTTCAAAACAATAAAAACGACAAAATAATCTTAGTTTTTAACAAAGGAACAAAAAATACAATTATTTCATAGTTTGAAAGCAGTATTTTCTTACCTAGAAGAATCAAAGCTGGAAAAATGGAAGAAATGAAGGTTCACTGTTCCACTGCTTTCCAGGGATGTTTACGCATTGTTACCTTTGACCTGGGCATGAGCAGTCAGAATACCGAACTTGCTTATTGTACATGTCATTGGCGAAGCCACACCTGGAGCACGGATCACGGTTCTGGTCCCTGTACCTAGGAAAGGACATAGTAGTTTTAGAGGCAGTCCAAAACAGGTTTGCAGGGCTAATTCATGGCAGGACTGATTGTCCTGACAAGAGAGGCTAAAAAGAATCAGTGTTTTCCTTGCGACTTAGAATAATGAGATGATCATATTGAAACATATCGGATCCAATGGAGTAATGGCAGGATAGACAATTGCTGGTGGGAAAGTCCCAAACAAGGGAATATGATTTGAATATATAGGGTCAGTCATAGAGTCATACAGCATGGAAACAGGCCGTGTGGCCCAACATGCCCATGCTGACAATAATGCCCCATCAACACTCGGCCAACCTGCCTGCATTTGGCCCATATCTCCAAACCATTCCAAACCATGTACCTGTCCAAATGTATTTTTAAAGTTGTTATCCCGTCAACTACTTCCTCTGGCAGTTTGTTCCATATACCCACTGCCCTTTGTGTGAGAAAATTGTCTCTTGGGTACCTATTCAATCTTTCCCTCTCACCTAATAACCTATGTTTTCTCGTTCTTGATTCCCCTACTCTGGGTAAAAGACTATGCATTTAAAACTGGGAGACAGATAAGCCCTTTTCACAGAGTCTAGTGAATCCCTAGAATTATTTAAAGCGAATAAATTCAATAAATCATCATTTCAGTTATTTATTAAAAATAGATAATTTTCTTAAAATTCAAGGGATTGAAGGCTCTGGGGAAGGAGTTGAGGCCAAGGTTAGATTCTGCCCTGATGTGTTGTTCCTCTGGACGTGGTATCACTGGCAAAGACATAATTCCACCACAACAATGTACAATGTAAGTTGATGCTATGCCCAGAGTTTTCTTAACGGCATTGGAAAATTCACAAGAGATTGGGTATCAAAATGAAACAGCAACATTATGTGCTTTATCAATGATCTAATTAACATTTTGATATTACAATACGAGTCAAGGCAGATACGATAAGAACAGAAAATGCTGACTATCCCTAATTAACCTGTCCGCGTTTGGCTCATATCTCTAAAAATCTGTCCTCTCCATGTACCTGCCTAAATGTTTCTTAAACATTGCGATAGTCCTTTCCTCAACTATCTCCTCCGGCACCTCGTTCCATACGCCCATCACCCTATGTGTGAAAAATGTACACATTCCAAAGTCTTATTCCAGAACTTGGTGTACATTTAAAAACGTATATCCATGGAAGATGCAACTTATTCTAAAGCTGGAATATCGCTCAGTATGTAGCTGAAAACACCACATTTACAAGCTCAGGGGTTGAATTTGTTTTGGGAATATTTGCACGTGGTTCACTTTCTCCCACTGAGATGTGGATGGGGAGAAGGAGAAGAGGAAAAGAGGGAGAGAAAGAGTAGTAGAGGAAGAGAAGCAGGAGAAGAGGGAGGGAAAGTGAAGTTGGGGAGGAGAAGTGGAAGAAGAGGAGAAGAGGGAGAGGAAGAGAGAGGGAGAGAAGAGTAGAAGGTAAGAGGAGAAGGTGAGAAGAGGGTGAGGAGGAGAGGGGGAGAGAGGGCGATAAGAAGAGGGAGAGAAGGAGAAAAGAAGAGGGAGAGAAGGAGAAAAGAAGAGGGAATAGAAGGATAATGAGAAGAGGGTGAGACTATGCGAGCTATAAGCCAAGCAGGAGGTGCGGTTTTGAACTCGGAGCTTGAGCCTGTGCGGCCGCCGTGTAGTGGCCCCGCATTACGCAGCTGCGGGCCGCAGAGTAACCGGTGGCGGCGGCGGGGAGAGCAGGAGGACAGGGCCGGACAGGACCGGCCAGGACCGGGCAGCGGCGGCCCCACTCACCCACTCACCCACCCACCCACCGGCAACCATGATGTCGGCGCTGACAGGCCGCAGCCTCCTGGCCGGCAAGTGTCGGGCGGCGGCGGCCCGGTGCAGGGTCCGGCCGGCCAGCGGCGGCTCCACCTGGGACCGGGAGCCCGGCAAGAACAAGTTCAGGGAGACGGTGCTGCTGCCCCGCACCGAGCTCCCCATGCGGCTCAGCGGGAGGCAGCTGCCCGACAAGGAGCTGCAGATCCAGCGGGTACGGTCAGGGCTGGGGGGATGGGTTCACTGCCAAGCGACCGACCCATGACGGCTAATTTCCCCCCCCCCACACCCCCCCCCCCTCTCACACCTCCCCCTCTCACACACCTCCCCCCCATCTCACACCCCCCCTCTCACACCTCCCCGTCTCTCACACCTCCCCCCTCTCACCTCCCCTCTCACCTCCCCCTCTCTCTCACCTCCCCCCCCCTCTCTCACACCCTCCCCCCCTCTCACACCTCCCCCCTCTCACACCTCCACCCTCCACCCTCCTCACCCTCCACCCCCACCCTCTCTCACACTCCACCCTCTCACACACCCACCCTCCACCTCCTCACCCTCTCACCCCCCCGACCTCTCTCACACCTCCACCCTCCCTCCCCCCCCTCACACCTCCCCCCTCTCACACCTCCCCCCCCACACACCTCCACACCTCTCACCTCCTCCCCCCTCCCCCCACACCCACCCCCCCCCCCCTCTCACACCCCCCCTCTCACCACCCCCCCCCCTCTCTCACCCCCCCCCCTCTCACACCTCCCCCTCTCTCTCACACCTCCCCCCCTCTCACACCCTCTCACCTCCCCCCCCCTCTCACCCCCCCCCTCCTCACCCTCACACCCCCACCCTCTCACACCTCCCCCTCTCTCACTCCTCCCCACCCTCCACACCTCCCCACCCTCTCACACCTCCCCACCCTCACACCTCCACCGTCTCGCACCTCACCACCCTCTCCCACCTCCCCCTCTCACCTCCCCCCCCTCTCACACCTCCCCCCTCTCTCACCACCCCCCACCCTCTCACCTCCCCCCTCTCTCACACCCCCCCCCTCTCTCACACCCCCCCCTCACACCTCCCCCCTCTCACCCTCTCCCCCCCCCCTCTCACACCCCCCCACACCCTCTCACACCTCCCCCCCCCCCTCTCACCCTCCCCACCCTCTCACACCTCCCCACCCTCTCACACCTCCCCACCCTCTCACACCTCCCCACCCTCTCACACCTCCCCACCCTCTCACACCTCCCCACACACTCCCACCTCTCTCCAACCCTCCCCACACCCCGCCCCTTCCATGCCTCATCTCTCTTTCTCTTCTTCACCCATACTCTAACATACCTCTTTGCCCTCCCTTCTCTTGCATGCCTGCCCACCCTTCCCTTCCATCTCTTTGCCCACCCTTCTATGCCTCATCCCCTTCTCGCCTATACATCATAGCGCCCCTTCTCTTGCATTCCTGCTTCTCTTCCACATTTCTGCCCCTTCCATATCCATTCTCCCCACCCAGCAGCTGATCTACTCACACCATTCACTTGGCCGTTCTCATCCTACCCCCATTTTATCACATCAACACAACTCCACAGCCATTCCTTGTCAAGGCAGCAGATAAGAATTTGTAAATCTGTTACATCGAGTAGCTTGATGTTGAGACTGACCTCATGCATGTGAATGCTGAGCTTGTGTTGGGTTGTCAGGTGAGGTTGGATGTGTCACCCTGTCAGTAGAATTAAAGTGGGAAATTAGATGTTGGTGAAATTGTTTTTGGCAGATTTGAAAGCATGGGATTTTAAATGTTGGTGTGTTTGTAACATGTAGGGTAAAAGTGGAAAAGAGAAATTGCCATTGTAGACTAATTTGATTGATTCAATTGATTGATTGATTGATTGATTCAACTTTATTGTCATTGCACAAATAAGAGTACAGGTACAACGAAATGCAGTTTAGCATCTAATCGGAGTGTAAGGTAGTAAAAATACTGGTTAAAAACAATATGTGCAATGTGGATGAATTAAACCAGTACATAGGCAATAAATATATACAGATAAAAGAGTATAAAGATAGCTAGTGTCGGGTCTGTGAGTTCAGCAGGGTGATGGTATTTTGGAAAAAGCTGTTCCTCAGCCTGCTTGTGCGAGACCTGAGGCTCCTGTACCGCCTCCCTGATGGGAGGAGGGCAAATAGCCCATGGTTAGGGTGAGAGTGCCTTCCTGCCAGCTGTTGTGCAGCTGCTGTACCATACCGTGAAGCAGGTGGTCAGGATGCTTTCAATGGTACAGCAGTAGAAGTTGGACAGGATCTGGGGGGACACGTGAACTTTCTTAAGCCTCCTCAGAAAGTAGAGACGCTGCTGTGCCTTTTTGATCAGTTTGGTGGTATTGAGGGACCAGGACAGATCCTCTGAGGTATGTACCCAGAGGAATTTGTAGTTGGAGACGCGCTCCACCTCAGTCCCGTTTATGTGGATAGGGGTATGTCTGCCACCTCTGGTCTTCCTGAAGTCTACAATGATTTCCTTCGTCTTCTTTGAGTTGAGTACGAGGTTATTATTGGTACACCAGGCTGCCAGGTTCTGGACCTCCTCCCTGTAGGCTGATTTTAGAAGTGATGCTAGTGAATGGATGAAAGAGGTCTGAAGAAGGATCTCGACTTGAAACGTCATCCATTCCTTCTATCCAGAGATGCTGCCTGTCCCGCTGAGTTACTCCAGTATTTTGTTTCTATCTTCTGTGTAAACCAGCATCTGCTGTTTTTTCCTACACATATTCATTAAGTGGCCAAATAAGAGCTTTAAAAGGGCATCAATTATACCAGTGCCCAAGAAGAGTAAGGTGGCGTGCCTCAATGACTATCGACCAGTGGCACTAACGCTGGTGGTGATGAAGTGCTTTGAGAGGTTGATCATGGAGCAAATCAACTCCTATCTCGACAAAAACCTGGAACCACTGCAGTTTGCTTACCGCCACAACAGATCAACGGTGGATGCGATCTCGCTGGCCCTCCACTGCGTTCTGGACCACTTGGACAACAAATCTGAGTTTTTGTTGTCCAAGTGGTCAGGCTGTTATTCATCAATTACAGCTCGGCATTTAACACAATCATCCCCTCCAAGCTGGTTACCAAACTCGCAGAACTGGGTCTCTGCGCATCCCTCTACAATTGGATCCTCGACTTCCTCATTCACAGACCACAGTCTGTTCGTATTGGTGGAAGTGTGTCAGCCTCGATAAGAATCAGCACGGGAGTACCTCAAGGCTGCGTGCTCAGCCCCCTGCTGTACTCACTCTATACTCATGACTGCGTAGCTGGTCACAGTGCGAACTCCATCATCAAGTTCGCTGACGACACCACTGTTGTGGGACGTATCACTGATGGGGATGAGTCAGAGTATAGAAGAGAGATCGAGCAACTGTCCATATGGTGCCAGCACAATAACCTGGCCCACAACACCAGCAAAACCAAGGAACTGATTGTGGACTTTGGAAGGAGTAGGATGGGGACCCACAGTCCCATTTATATCAACGGGTCGATGGTTGAAAGGGTCAAGAGCTTCAAATTCCTGGGCGTGCACATCTCTGAAGATCTTTCCTGGTCTGAGAACACTGATGCAATTATCAAGAAAGCACATCAGAACCACTACTTCCTGAGAAGATTACGGAGAGTCGGTTTGTCAAGGAGGACTCTCTCTAATTTCTACAGGTGCACAGTAGAGAGCATGCTGACTGGTTGCATCGTGGCTTGGTTCGGCAACTTGAGTGCCCAGGAGCGGATAAGACTACAAAAAGTAGTAAACACTGCCCAGTCCATCATCGGCTCTGACCTTCCTTCCATCGAGGGGATTTATCGCAGTCGCTGCCTTAAAAACGCTGGCAGTATCATCAAAGACCCACGCCATCCTGGCCACACACTCATCTCCCTGCTACCTTCAGGCAGAAGGTACAGGAGCCTGAAGACTGCAACAACCAGCTTCAGGAATAGCTACAGGACCCCACAGCCATCAGGCTATTAAACCTGGCTCGGATAAAACTCTGATCATTAATAATCCCTTATCTGTTATTTGCACTTAATCAGTCTTTATTTATGTGTGTATATATTTATATTATGGTATATGGACACGCTGATCTGTTTTGTAGTAAATGCCTACTATGTTCTGTGTGCTGAAGCAAAGCAAGAATTTCATTGTCCTATCAGGGATACATGACAATACACTCACTTGAACTTGAACTTTAATTTACATTCATACCAAGTCAATTAGCCAACAAAGCTGTGTGTCTTTGGAGTGTGGGAGGAAATCGGAGCTTCTCGGAGAAAACACATGTAGGTCACGGGGAGAACGATCAAACTCCGTATAGACCGCACCCGTAGTCAGGATTGATCCTGGATCATAAGGCAGCACCTCTACCGCTGTGCCACTGTGCTGCCCACATCCTAAACATAGGATTTTTAATCAAAAACACATACGAGGACTAAATTGTATCTGTAAAATTTCTTTGCCCTCTATCCCACGTGGGATGAAGAAAACATCAGAAAATTTGACACTTTCAATTGTTGTTTAAGGTTATCTGGCCACTGGTCAGTTAAATGCATGGTTTTGTCACTTTGTCAGAATTTATTTTTGCACTGTCAGCCGTCCTGTTTTATGTGTAGTATCTTGACAAAATCCAATAAGCTATTGATGTTTTAACCCATTGTTGAATTTTTGTAGGAATGCGGTTTCTCAGAGCTGTACACTTGGCAAAGAAATAGGAAAGGCAAGGAATTTTGTATCCATGATGGACCACCTTATGCTAACGGAGATCCTCATGTTGGTCATGCCTTAAATAAAGTAAGTTCATCTGATTTGGTTGTCTCTAATAATTTTGAACTGCAAATATTTCTGCTGAACAATCAGATCATTTTAGTGATTTTTTTTTTAATGCTTGATGGTGTGAGTTTTCAAGTTTACACTTTTGCAAATTAAACAAAGTTGTTTCTTCATATTATTGACTGAAACTGTATTTACCCTTGTGCAGATACTAAAGGATATCACAAATAGATTCCAGATGATGAGAGGTAAAATAGTTCATTTCATACCAGGATGGGATTGTCATGGATTACCTATTGAGCTAAGAGCTTTGGCAGAATGTGGTGAACAAGCCAAAACACTCTCTCCTATGGAAATCAGACAAAAAGGTAATTTGTTTAAAGATATGTTAACAAGTTTATTATGAACTTGATTGTTTTATTTACTAGTACCATAGGCCATTAGAACTATGAACAGAAATATTTTGAAACCAGTAACCACAGTAAAACATTGATAATCTACAAAACAATTGTTTTGAAATCTCTGTAGCTTGGCATCTGAATCAAATGACCTCCATTTGCAAGCTCCTTTTTGCTCTGTTTAAAAAGAGTGGGGTTAGGTGAGTTTAAAAAGAATGCAGAAACTAGGCCTCGGCGAGTTTGTTCACTCATTGTAAACTCCTCAGGGCACCGGTTCCTGTGCTCCATTGAAATTGACTGGGACACTGTTTCCCATGCTCTCTTTAAACTCGCAAGTTTCACTGAAAAATGTATTGTGCTTTTCTCTATACCCCAGGCTTTTAACTGTACATCGGTGCATATGACAAATTAAACTAAGCAATGTAATTTATTTAAAACAAAGTGAATTAAAATATGTTGGGGCTATTAATAGAAGCCACATCCCATATTTTGGAAACACTGCCAGTTTCTGCCTAGCCAAAGCCCTGAGCATGTTATCTTATGAGTGATTCACTGTATCTGATTAAGCTAATTTCTATTTGTACATAATTTGGAGATTTTTGAATTTGGTTAATAAATTTGTAACATTGAAATTACTCCATGGATTTCAGTTTACACTCAATCATTCTTTGTAATTTTGAGTTGCTTTTAGTTTTTAGAGATACAGCATGGAAAGGACATCTGGTGGCGCTGTTGCTAGCTGCCTCTGCCCACGGTCTGGCTGTCTTTTTTTTATTTTGTTATGTTTAGAGTGTGCCTTTTAGTTTTTTATTTCAGTATTTTTTTTTGGTATTTTATGTGGGGGGGGAAGCGGGTAGGGTAAGGGGGAAATCATTCTTCAGTCGCTTCCTGGCGAGAGCTTCAGCAGCGGCGGTGAAGTGCTGGAAACATCGCGGAGCGGGCGAGGCCTTCCTGGGATCGCCGCTTGAAGCTCCGGAGTGTTGGGCCGCTGCTCCAACATCGCGGAGCTGTGGGTGCGGAGCTCCCAACGCAGGCGGCGCTGACTTTAACATCGCGGAGTCCTGGGACCCTTTGCCGGGGGTCGCCAGCGCGAATCTCCGCCCAGCGCTGCCTGTGGATATCGGAAACCGCGGACTCCGGTGGAAGGTGGCCGACGAGAGGTTGCCGATGAGAGATTCCCGGCGAGAGGGCCTGAACATCAGGCGGCCCGTAGCGGCGACTACGGGGTGCTCGGGAGGCCCTGACCACGGGTGAACATTGGGGAACATCAGCGAGGAGGTTGACTGGACTTTTGTTCCTTCCCTCACAGTGGGGAACTTTAGTTCCACTGTGGGGATGTTTGTGTTGTGGACTACTGTGTACTGTGTTTTGTGTTTTTTTTATATTTTATTTTTTTGTATGACTGCAAGGGAAAAATAATGTTGTTGTCTCTTCATTGAAGACAATGACAATAAATTAAATCAAATCAAACCCGCCCTTCAGCCCACTGAGCCCACGCCGACCATCGATCACCCGTTCATACTAATCTATAATAATTTACATAATTATATATAATTTATGGTGCTTTTATAAGTGATATACTAAGATTTTATATGTACTTTATGATATTTTTTAATATGCAATGCATTTTTATGTAATGTTGCCCCTTGTCTGGACCTCGTCCGTAATAAAGTTTATTATTTTTATTAATCCAATGTCATCCTTCCGCATCCTCTCCCTGCACACTAGGGGCAATTTACAGGGGCTAATTAACATACAAACCCGCAGATCTTTGGGATGTGGTTGGAAACCAGAGCATCCACATGGTCACAGGAGGAATGTGCAAGCTACACACTGACATCACCCAAGGTCAGGACCAAATCCAGGTCTCTGGCGCTGTGTGGCAGCATCTCCACCGGCTATGCCACTGTGCTGCCCACATTTTGGTGTTTGATCTTTTGTTGATTCTCAAGGTGCTCAGTTTCCTATTATGGTTCAACAAGATGGAACACACAGTTCTTCCAAATATTTTTAACACGTGTAAAAGTTGACTTTGATGTTGTCAGGGTAATTCATCTGTTGTGGCATTTAAACCTAGTGCTCCTTACAAGAAGGTGCAAAATGCCATTTCCGAAAAATTCCTAAACAATCGTAAATGCAAATTTTGCTTTTATTGAGCCAAGCTGCAATTTTTAGCCTTCCTTTATCATTACCTCTGGTTGATGTACAACTTGGATTTGTGATGGACCCCTTTTGCTAATGTGCATGACTTAAACGTTGATGTGGCCCTTGTGGATAAGGGGATCAGGGGCAGAAATCGATATGGCAGAATATCCCTGCTCTGCATGACTGAAAACGTGCTCAGTGTGGGCTGGGTGGGAAGGAATCAGAAGTTCCTTCAGCCAACTTTCATGGATGCAAACTGATAGCAGTTTTATTGGAAGGAAAAGCTTATGTCTGATCTTTTACTTCAACACCATTTTCCAGACCTTTGCCTAAACCCCTTGATCATTTAAATAAAATGCTCTCATTGATTGAGCTTTTACTGCACTCTGATGGTAGAGTGCTATGATTTCATCAACCCTTGAGTCATACAGCATGCAAACAGTCCCTTTGGCCTTACTCCTTCAGACCAACCAAGATGTCCCATCTAAGCGAATCCCCTTTGCCCGCTATTGGTGCATATCCCTCTAAACCTTTCCTATCCATGTACCAATTCAAATGTAAAATTATTGTACCGGACTCAACTTCCTCTGGCAGCTTGCTCCATCTGTCCACCACCATCTGTGTAGAAAAAGTTGTTCCTCAGGTTCCTGTTAAAATTTTCCCCTCTCACCTTAAACCTATGCCCTCGATATATACTCTATACTCAATATGCTTACTTATGAAGGACAGCATGCCTAAAGTCACTTTCACCATCCTATCTACCTGTGATTCCACTTTCGGGACCAGTGTACTTGTACTCCTGGATCCCTCTGCTCTAGAATACTTCCTGGGGTCTGGTAAACCTTCCCAACCTGGTCAATAAACATCTTCTACACCCTCTCCAAAGCGTCCGTATCCGTCATGTAATGGAGTGACCAAAACTGCACACAATACTCCAAATGCAGTCTAACCAAAGTCCTATAAAGCTGCATCATAACTTCCCTACGCTTGCACTCAAGGACCCGACCAGTGAAGACAGACATACCAAACGCCTTCTTTACCACTCTATCTACTCAGTCCTGAGTAAACAATCCAAGTTTGTGCAATCCCTCATGCTGGTAATCCTCTTCTGCACCCTGTCCAAAGTCTGCACACCCTGGCCAAAGTCTGCACACCCTGGCAGTAACATGACTTCCAGACTTTTGTACTTAATTCCAATACCAATGAAGCAAGCATACCATATGCCTCATACATGTTACAAACAGAATATGTACAGATTACAAAATGTATATGATTTTGGAAGATGATGACCAAATCATCTATTCTGGTGTATAGGTTATGTATTGTTAGGTTATGGATTGTTCTTAAATTATCTTATACACTGATTTCCAGCTACCAAAGAATATGTGTGACCATTCAACCTGTTTTACATTCGAATTACTAATGGTTACATTGTAAAATTATAGATTGGATATAGCAAATTTAATGTAAATCTGGATGAAAGTAGTTGCAATGGAGACAGTACAATACATTTTTTATTTCAATTAAATACATGTTAGAATTAATTACATTTCAACTTTATTGGAGGAGTAACAAAATTGCAGTTAAAGGACATTGTTATTTTGAGTGTATAGAGATACTTGGTCTGAAGAAGGGTTTCGGCCCGAAACGTTGCCTATTTCCTTCGCTCCATAGATGCTGCTGCACCCGCTGAGTTTCTCCAGGTTTTTTGTGTAACCTCCTCATATCAATATTGACATGTATTTATGATGTGGAGAAATTTGCCATTTACATTGTTCCTTATAAACATTTCAAGCTATTTGTGTCTTGTAGCCAGAGAATTTGCAGAAAGAACAATTGAACGCCAGCGTGCAGCATTCATCCGATGGGGTGTGATGGCAGATTGGGACAACTGTTATTACACTTTTGACAAGCAATATGAAGCCAAACAATTAGAAGTTTTCCACCAAATGTTTGACAAGGTATTACAGTTGTGTTCTGTTTCATAATTCGTCCAATGTGTGATAAGATACACATTTATTTATTTTTTGCTTTTCTTAAGGGATACATTTATCAAGACTATAAACCTGTATTTTGGTCGCCTTCTACAAGGTTTGTAACTAATTTAATTTGCGATCACTTTAAATATAAAGTAATTTTGGGGTAATGAGTTGAATATGTTTGTTATTTATCTGCGTAGGACTGCTTTGGCAGAAGCTGAACTTGAATACAATCAACAGCATGTTAGTCGATCGGTATATGTCAAGTTTCCACTCTTAAAAACTCCATCCAAAATTACTTCAGGTACAGTGTGTGTTAATAAATTACTTCAGGTACAGTGTGTGATAATGTGTTGAGGTTGAGAAGGAGTTTCTTCCCAGAGGCAATTCGGACTGTAAACGCCTTTCTCACCAGGGACTAACTCTACAGAACGTTTTTCCTTCTATTATTTATTAGTAAGAATCACCAATTTGTTTGGTTGTTTGTTTGTCTTTTGAAAAATAGATACATGCCACTTTCATTTCACACATGTAGGAGTATGTGAATTTGATGGGACTGAATTTTTTTCAGCTAGGTATGCACCTAACATGGCACCACTACACAGATGCAAAATCACCACATTGTAGATTGTTTGTGTAGGCTTCTTTCTTTTTTTTAGTACAGGGTATTTTGAAAAATTTGTTTGTGTCTTCTTTCGCACAGGATATTTTGAAAAATACATTGTTTCTGCGCATTGTTCTGAGAACACAGTATATATTTTTGATACCTGATTATTGGGGGGGGGGGGGGGGGGGGGGTTGATAAAACCCAATCCATTAGTATGATACATATTGAAGAATTTCAGATGATTTTTTAAAAAAGTTAGTTTTGCCTTTTCTGTCCAGACTTAAAGATTCTTTTTTTTTCCTTTCAGAGAATGCATCCTCTATTAATGCACTGATATGGACAACCCAGCCTTGGACCATTCCAGCTAACCAGGCCGTTTGTTATATGCCAAATGCCAAGTACGTTGAAATATTTATGACTTGTCATCTTAAAATAATGACATACTTTTTAAATGGATCCCACTAAACTTTGCAATAATGCATAGAGCTGTTTTCATTTCTCCCCAAACTATCTATAATCTAATCTAACACTTCATGCAAAATTAAAAATCCTAATCCCCTTAAAATCTTCCTGAATTGTAGTGAAGTGAGCTGTTGCCTCATATGCATTGATATTAGAAACTAAAGAAATTGTGTCTGGTCTATGGGTGACAATCAAGAGAAAAGTGCAGGCGCTAGAAATCTGAGATAAAATGCTGGAAATACTTAGATCAAACCATAAAATATATTTGTGTTGTAGCATTCTCTTTGTAAACTTGAAAAGCAAATAATTTAATTATTCAGCTCACTTAAGTTGAATGTTTTATTCTAAAATAATTTTTATTAATAACCTGTGACTGTATATCTCTAATTATTTAACCTATCTCTTATTTTAGTTCTACATTTTTATTTACAAGTGTATTTGGAAGATTATTTTTTTTTTATTGAAATCCAGGTACTCCCTAGTGAAGTGCTTAAACACAGAAGAGCTCTACCTTCTGGGTGCAGAATGCATAGATTCCACAGCAGCTATTCTGGAGACACAGTTTGAAATTCTTCAGACGGTCAATGGTAAGCAAATTAAAAGTAATTGTTCCTGCCTTTCAATAAATATCATACCCGTTCAATAACATATACGATAAAAATTTCTATCTCACTTTTATTTCTTCCTACCTTGATCTACAAATTGAAATGTTAGGATACCATAAATGCAATCATTTTCAAACAGTAATTTTACAAATATAAACTTGGGTAAAAAGTTTATTAGTACATTGTTTAAGAAGCATTTTATCCATACCCTGTACTCTGTTCAAGATCTATTTCAGCACATATTACTGTCTAGCAATTTGGATTAGCGAGGGGATATGGTTTTTGCCCCCATGCTTATCTTTCCTATGCAGAAACTAATTGTGGTATCCATATTATTATTGAAACCAATACTGGTTAACTTGCCAGAATGGTTTCATATTAGGGATATCTGTAAAATAAATGTCTAACATTTTTGCAATAACTTTTCTGAATTTAGGTTCTGATTTGGAGGGTGGAGTTTGTACCCACCCCACAATTCCGGGAAGACAGTCTCGACTTTTGCCTGCTAACCATGTGACAATGCAGAAAGGGACAGGATTGGTACATACAGCACCAGCTCATGGAATGGAAGATTACAGTGTAGCTTCTCAACATGAACTTTCTGTTGTAAGTTACAGATAAAATTAATTCACTATTGAAATAGGTAATAATACTGGGATTGAAATCAAAATACAAACCTACAGGGCTCTCTTCACTTTTCGCAGGGTGCTCTGGTTTCCTCCCACACTCCAAAAGATGTAGGCATGTTAGTGTACGGGGTGATTGCTGGTCGTAGAGCCAAACGGCCCGTTTCTGCGCTATCTATCTAAAAGACTGCAGTTCCAATAATCCAGTGCTGGAAAGGAGTCTTACTCCTGTACTCGAGCAATCAGTGTATTCATTTTTGGTTTATTTGAGACATTTAGGTCGTGAACAATCTTTGTAAGTTTTGGACAGCAGCTGGGGGTGACACTGAAGTCCATTGCTAGGTAAAAGAGTTACCAAAAGGATATAAATAGAAGCAGCAGCCTTTTGTGTCACTCATATTTGCTTTGCCATTCAACAAAATAATTACCTACTTGTTCCATACCCATAATTTCATAAACATTTCAAAAATCCTTTTATTGTGGACATTGAATGATTTCAATTTAAGAAACTTTTAGTTCTTCCTCTGGACAATATGTGTACTTGAAGTCTCAAGTATTTTAATTACCATGTTCACAATTTTAGGACTGTTTAGTGGATGAAGATGGAATTTTCACCGAAGCAGCAGGATCAGACCTTCAGAACAAGTTTGTCCTTACTGAAGGAAATGAAACAGGTTGGTATTATCTCTTTGCAGAATGTTTAAACATTTCTTGCGTCTCAGTAATTTATATTTAGTGATATAAATATGAGCTATACTAATAGGGAAGGTTTCGGGTTTTGATCCTTGTAATGTTGCCTTCACTAAATGTGGTTAAAAGAGCGAATGTGAAGGTAGGGTATGAGAAGAGAGGTGGTGCCAATGCAGACTTGAAATGCTCTTTTTGGTTAAAGTAAAGTGGGAGTGCTCTTGGATTAAGTAAATAATGTGGCTTATCAAGTGGAGTTAAAAATGAGCTGCAAGAGGAACTGAGTGGGTCAGCCAATCTATAAAGTTAAATTGGGTGTTTATGTTCCTCGTTCAGACCCTTCATCTGGACTGAAAGAGTGGAGTCCAGTTGAAAAGCCATGGTTCAAAACACCAATTTCATTTCCCTCCAAAGCTGCTGTTTGACCTGCTATGTTTCTCCAACAGTGTCTGTTTTGCTCTGGATACCATTATCTGCAATCTCTTCTGTCTCTGATTGAATGTATTTCGGGCCATGTTGGTTTACTTATCCTGCCATTTGGAAGACTTTGAGGTGACAATGGTGGTGGTTTCTCTCTAAGTAGTATTAATTCTCAGAAGCATATAGGAGGGCAGGCTTTAATGTTGTCCATCAGAATCTATTTATGTCTGAAGAAGGGTTTCAACCCAAAACCCAAGAAGGGTTTCAACCCACCATTTTTCTCTGGAAATGCTGCCTGACCCACTGAGTTACTCCAGCACTTTGTGTCTACCCTAGTTATGTACTGGGCTTGACGTTTTAATCTTCATTTGGCCAAATAAATGTGTTACTACTCTAAATGTGTTGTTGAATGTCATAATTGATGCCAGCCTGTACAGAAAACATAGAAAATAGGTGCAAGAGGAAGCCATTTGGCCCTTCGAGCCAGCACCGCCATTCATTGTGATCATGGCTGATCATCCCCTATCAATAACCCATTGATATGCAAGTGGCATGCATTTTCCTGATTATGTACCTTTTATTGTTGGATAATGAAATGGTACATTGGAGGCAGGTTGATGGAATACCAAATGTATGCTGTCCATATGGTTTTGGTGGGTTAATTGGCAATGGTAAATTGCTCCTAGTATGATGGAATCTGAGACAGTTAATGAGGCTTAAGGGGGAATAAAATTAAATGGGAGCAACTTGAGATCAGTGTAAATGGATGGTTATGGTGGATACAAACATCTCTCTGTGGCTCTTAATAATTTCTCATCAAGAACTAAAGTTGTTATTGTCTTTACAATAGGAATATTCAACTGGGTTTAATGTGGATACTTTTTTTATGAATTTAATTTCTGAATTTTATTTCAGTCATCCAAATGTTGCAAGGATCGAAAATGCTACTGAAAGAGGACGATGTTCAGCATAGTTATCCATATGACTGGCGAACAAAGAAACCAGTCATTATACGGTCCAGTAAACAATGGTTCATAGATACTGGAAAAATTAAGGACCAGGCCCAGGTAATTATATATTTTGACATTGGACTATTGAAATGATTGAAACTTGCAGTGGTATGGATGGCATCTTGTATCTTGGTGGATATGCTCCTTGTCTACATTTGAACCATTTTTATTTCTGAATTTGGATAATCTTTTCAATGTGGTTAAGACATTATTGAGTTTTCCAGGGAAATTAAAGGGGAAATAACAAGGCAATTTAATCCGCATGATAAGCTTAGATGTTTATATTAAACGGGGGTGGTGGGGAAACCATGTACAATATTTTGGAGGGAAAGGGAAAATACAGTTGAATAAGTAAACAAACAAAGTTGAATACACATGGGTTGCATCTGTGCATTTTAGAAGCTGCGGACGACATTATAAAGACAGATATTTTGTTGGGATGAAATAAAAAGAGTGCTTGTTCTGCAGGCTCAGACAAAAAAGTAGATGGGCCGGCTGATGCAATGTAATTCTTTGTAGAACACAAAGTGCTGGAGTAACTCAACGGGTCAGGCAGCATCTTTGGAGGACGTGGATAGACAATAGGTGCAGGAGTAGGCCATTCGGCCCTTTGAGCCAGCGCCGCCATTCAATGTGATCATGGCTGATCATCCCCAATCAGTACCCCGTTCCTGCCTTCTCCCCATATCCCCAGACTCCGCTATTTTTAAGAGCCCTATCTAGCTCCCTCTTGAAAGTATCCAGAGAACCGGCCTCCACCGCCCTCTGAGGCGGAGCATTCCACAGACTCACCAACTCTCTGTGAGAAAAAGTGTTTCCTCGTCTCCGTTCTAAATGGCTTACCCCTTATTCTTAAACTGTGGCCCTTGGTTCTGGACTCCTCTACCTCTTCCAGCCTCTACCATGTCCAAACCCTTAACAATCTTATATGTTTCAATAAGATCCCCTCTCGTCCTTCTAAACTCCAGAGTGTACAGGCCCAGCCGCTCCATTCGCTCAGCATATGACAGTCCCGGGAATTAACCTTGTAAACCTATTCTGCACTCCCTCAATAGCAAGAATGTCCTTCCCCAAATTAGGTGACCAAAACTGCACACAATACTCCAGGTGTGGTCTCACTAGGGCCCTGTACAACTGCAGAAGGACCTCTTTGCTCCTAGGCCCTGGGGATTCATCAGCCTTCAGTCCCATCAGTCTACTCAACACCATTTCCTGCCTAACGTGGATTTCCTTCAGTTCCTCCGTCACCCCAGATCCTCTGGCCACTACCATATCAGGAAGATTGTTTGTGTCCTCCTTAGTGAAGACAGATCCAAAGTACCTGTTCACCTCATCTGCCATTTCCTTGTTCCCCATAATAAATTCACCTTTTTCGGTCTTCTAGGGTCCAACTTTGGTCTAAACGAATTTTTTAATTCTTCACATACGTAAAGAAGCTTTTACTATCCTCCTTTATATTCTTGGCTATGTGAATGTTTTGGGTCGGGACCCTTCAGACTAATTGTAATGGGGGGGGGGGGGGGTGGGGGAAGGAGAAGTCTGGAAAAGAGGTGGGGGGGGGGGCATTTCATTGTCGCCGAGTGATAGGGGGATACAGTTGAAGGGGGTTATGATTGGCAGGTGGGTGGACAAAGGCAGGAGTTGAAAAGTCGATAATAG
This sequence comes from Leucoraja erinaceus, assembly GCF_028641065.1. Classification (NCBI taxonomy): domain Eukaryota; kingdom Metazoa; phylum Chordata; class Chondrichthyes; order Rajiformes; family Rajidae; genus Leucoraja; species Leucoraja erinaceus. Next base: position 52,819,177 of record NC_073384.1, on the reverse strand, counting down.
TTTCAGATAAATGAGAAGAGGACTGAAATGTGAAGCCCGAGGGAGGGATGTAGATTGAATGAGACGGAGATTGGAGGAAAAAGGATGGGGAAGGGGGGGGGGTAATGTGTTTGAACTGGGGTGGGCGGGGCACAGGAAAGAGGGAGGAACAATTCTATCGTATTGTCAGCAGCCTTAAAACACCTGTCTGCTTAAAACATGTTAAATAATTGAGTTTATGAGATTGTTAAAACATTCTGTTGCATTAGCGTGCAGATTTTTATTTGAAGAAACCTAAATACAATTTCTGTAACTAAAACTGGTGACGGGCGCAGAGGTCAGAATTTTACAGTTCCTCCATTATGCCACACGAGTGTGCTATTCTTGCATCTTATCTCCAGTCCAAGTGTTGCTCCCATTAATGAGTAGAGAGAGAGAGGGAGCATTCCACCAGGTTTGGTGCAGGGCCAATTGCCTCAAACCAAGAAGTGGACACTGGGCAGCAAATAAAACTGCTCCATTGCTTTCAATCAGTTAAACATAATCTAGTAATCTGATATAAACTTCTATTGTTATAGCTGACATTTGCCCTGTCCATCAATCTCTCTTACTTTCCTCTCTCATTCCCTTCTTTCTCTACCACCCCTCCACCTCTGTTGTATGACATTTTTGCTTTGGCAGGCATGTATGTGTGTACAAATTTTATTTTTTGAATTTTTTTATTGACAAGGCATAGAAGAATTTTCAATTAACAGAGCATTAGAAAACAGCAAATTAATACGGAAGTCAAAGTCCCTTTATCCTCTGAATGTGCTTAGCAATTGCACTTAAAGTGTACAGTTCCAATTGTGCTGTATCTTTTCAGTATTATGAAACTTCTATGAAATTCCTTTTCGCATCAATCTTGATAAGTGTGAAGTTGGATACGTTTGGTAAGGAAGGTTAGATGGAGAGACAATATATGGGAATGATTATGAAATAGTGCTAAGATTTGCTGTGGATCAGTGTAATGCCCTTTAATACAACATGTCATCTTGTTACTCTTGAGAAATTATATTAAATATTCAAGTTTTTGTGCAGAAGGCATTGTGAATGCATTTTTCAAATTCAATTGAAGTAAGCTGGGGGGAGGTAAGGTTGTGCACCGTGGTGACCTGGATTTTCAAACATTACAGAATTGCCGTTGCCTTACAGCTCTAACTAGATTTTTAAAGTTTTTGAATGGGAACTCTCTTTGATCTGGCATCTGATCGAGTGTGTACCACACTGTGGGTTGTGTGCAAAATACAATACAATACAATACAATACAATACCTTTATTTGTCATTTGAACCTCACATGAGGTTCAAACGAAATGTAGTTTCTGCAGCCATACAATACAATAAAAGAACCAAAACACACACCAACACTATTTCACATAAACATCCATCACAGTGGCTCTCCTCCTCACTGTGATGGAAGGCAAAGTTCTTGTCTCTCCCCTGCATTCCATTTCCCTCCCGAAGTCGAGGTCAAAGCCCCCGGCGGGCGCTAGTCCGCGGCAAATTAAGGCCGCTCAGGCGTTTTGTAGGGCCCCCCTCCAGGTCACTCTCAACCCCGCAATTCGGGCAGGAGAAGTCGCCGCTGCCGGTGCCCCGCAAAGCAGCCACCCACCGGGGATCCGCGAGCTCCCGGTGTCACCATCCACCGGAGCCGGGCCGCATGAACGCGCCACCGCCGCTCTCCACGCCCCGAAGCCGGCCAGCTCCACGCAGGTAAGTCTGCAGCAGCCCCACAGCAGCCCCACAGCAGCTCCTCAGCAGCTCCATGGCAGGCTCCACGGCAGGCTCCACGGCAGCTCCACAGCAGCTCCACAGGCAGGCTCCACAGCAGCAGGCTCCACAGCAGCTCCTCAGCAGGCTCCACGGCAGGCTCCACAGCAGCTCCTCAGCTCCACAGCAGGCTCCACAGCAGCTCCCCAGCTCCAGGCTCCGTGACTTGAGCCTCCAGGTCGTTCCGGTGGAGGCCGCTCCACGGCGCTAGGCCCCAACGGCAACGGAGCTCCGACAGGGAAAAGGTCGGGTCTCCATGCAGGGAAGAGATTAAAAGTTTCCCCCACCCACCCCCCACACATACACATTAAAAAAAAACCCGATAAACAGCTACAAACTAAACCCTCAACAGGACAAAAAAACAAAAAAAACACAGACAGACTGCAGAGGCCGCTGCGACACCGGTCGCGCCGCCCACACATAGAAACAAAGCATGAATCATTGTCTCGAACAAATGAACATACTTAATGGAAGAAAGAGGAGGTGATGTTCTTGTTGTAGGAGTGAAAATAAAGGTTGGAGTAGGAATGGAGTGAAGAATTGAAGTGGATGGTATCAAGATCGTGGTGTGCAAAGGGATTACCCAGTCTGCATTTAGTTTCTCCAAAGTGAGTAGTACACTAGATTGGAAAAAGGGCATGTTAATCAATGCTTCACCTAGAAAGTAGTTTGGGCCCTTGGATGGCAGGAAGGGAAGAAGTGAGAGGGCAGCTGTTGCATTTCTTGTAATTGCAAGGGAAAGTGCCATAACTTAGGGATTGTTAGTTGAAATGGACCAGGGTGCCGTGAAGGGATGGTCCCTGCGAAAGGCTGAAACATAGAAACATAGAAAATAAGTGCAGGAGTAGGCCATTCGGCCCTTCGAGCCTGCACCGCCATTCAATATGATCATGGCTGATCATCCAACTCAGTATCCCGTACCTGCTTTCTCTCCATACCCTCTGATCCCCTTAGCCACAAGGGCCACATCTAACTCCCTCTTAAATATAGCCAATGAACTGGCCTCAACTACCCCCTGTGGCAGAGAGTTCCAGAGATTTACCACTCTCTGTGTGAAAAAAGTTCTTCTCATCTTGGTTTTAAAGGATTTCCCCCTTATCCTTAAGCTGTGACCCCTTGTCCTGGACTTCCCCAACATCGGGAACAATCTTCCTGCATCTAGCCTGTCCAGCCCCTTCAGAATTTTGTAAGTTTCTATAAGATCCCCTCTCAATCTCCTAAATTCTAGAGAGTATAAACCAAGTCTATCCAGTCTTTCTTCATAAGACAGTCCTGACATCCCAGGAATCAGTCTGGTGAACCTTCTCTGCACTCCCTCTATGGCAATAATGTTCTTCCTCAGATTTGGAGACCAAAACTGTACGCAATACTCCAGGTGTGGTCTCACCAAGACCCTGTACAACTGCAGTAGAACCTCCCTGCTCCTATACTCAAATCCTTTTGCTATGAAAGCTAACATACCATTCGCTTTCTTCACTGCCTGCTGCACCTGCATGCCTACTTTCAATGACTGGTGTACCATGACACCCAGGTCTTGCTGCATCTCCCCTTTTCCTAATCGGCCACCATTTAGATACCATCTGCTTTCCTGTTTTTGCCACCAAAATGGATAACCTCACATTTATCCACATTATACTGCATCTGCCAAACATTTGCCCACTCACCCAGCCTATCCAAGTCACCTTGCAGTCTCCTAGCATCCTCCTCACAGCTAACACTGCCCCCAGCTTAGTGTCATCTGCAAACTTGGAGATATTGCCTTCAATTCCCTCATCCAGATCATTAATATATGTTGTAAATAGCTGGGGTCCCAGCACTGAGCCTTGCGGTACCCCACTAGTCACTGCCTGCCATTGTGAAAAGCCATCATTAAGGGGAAAATACTGGTAGAATCTCTGAAGATGGTGGAAATTGTGGAGAATAATCTGTGGTTTGCTGGTTGGAAGGTGAGGACCAGGGATTCTCCATCCTAGTTCTGTCCTAGAGGAGAAGGGGAGAGAGCAAAGGCACAGGTAATGGACAAGCTGCAGTCAAGGGTATTGTTGACACTGGCAGAGGGGAAGCCACCCTTGAAAGAAGCATCTGTATAGAAAATCTCATTATCAGAACAAATGACAGAGATGAGGAACTGAAAGAAGGGAAATGTCTGCTTTCAGGCACAATTGAATAGATTAGTTGAGACACTCAAGGCATTAGTAGATTTGTAACAAATGTTAAAAAATATAATATTTCCTGAGAGAATCAAAGATCCAGAAAACAAAGCAAAAAGTTTGAGTTAACCTTTTGAAGGTTGGAGCAGGATGGAAATTGGAAGCAATGCAACATTTGATGGACTGGAATAAGAGCCCAGGGAGTGCACACTGTTAGGAATGAAATGATGGCTTCTACATATCTCACAAAAGAAAGATGTCACCAGAGCTTAACCTTTGATCTGGAGACTGTGAGTAAGGTTGAAGGAGAAGTTATTTAACATGAGAACAACTTTAGCCAGGCAACTAAGTGTGCTAATACATTGTAACTGGTTGGGTCTACTCAAGGAGGAGGCGGATGGCTCTTAGATCGTCCTGATGTGGAATAAAGGCATATGGGGATTGTACATCCATGGTAAAGATGAGACTATTGTGATCAGGGATATGGAAACGGTCAAAATCATGGAGGTTATCAGGGATCCCATAGGTGTCATAAGTGATAGGAGCAGAATGAAGCTATTCGGCCCATCAGGTCTACTCCACCATTCAATCATGGCTGATCTATCTCTCCCTCCAAACCCCATTCTCCTGCCTTCTCCCCATAACTGGTTAACACCCATACTAATCAAGTGTAAGTGGGAAGGCAGTTGCACTCAAGTAGGCAGCAGTGGCATTAGCAAGTGTCTCTATAGCAGAGGGCATTTTAATGACACTATTATACTACCATAGGACAGCAAGAGGATCATAAAAAATCCCTCAGCCTTCGTTAGGCTTCGCTTGGAACACCACGTGTGATGGTGTAACTGGTTCATGCTTCTCATGTGTGGCACCACATATGCAACATAACAATACCCTGTCACACACGTACTGTTTCCCAAAAATACACCAGTGCCTTGGTTGTGGCAAAAACAGGTAGTATTAACTGGCCTTTTGTGGATCTATAGAAAAGATTCCTTACAGCAACTTACCTGGATGGGAAAAATGGCAGAAATTGGCGCCGTAACAGACAAGCGGACAAGCACTAGTGATTTCGCGATCTCCCGCAGCTGCGGGAGCCTCTGACTGCAAGCGTTCCCTGGACCGCTGGAGAGAACCCGACCCAACTGGGAATCAAAGAGACTGTACCTGGAAACACCTCTGGAGCCGACGAGCAGGATTTCCCGTGAGCAACGGAGCTGGAATTGCCACCTGTGAGGAAATCCCCAATCGGAATGGATCTGGAGCTGCCGTCTGGAAGGGAATCCCCGGTCCAGCACAGGTTCGCAGAAACAGCAGGTACAGTAAGTACAGTACCTGCAAACAAAGGGGAAGCCTCCATTGTGTCCGGAAACGTGGCCGACGGGCAGAACATCAGGTCAGAATGAAGTGCAGGGGACTTTGGCCCCCTCTCCCTACTATCCTACTGGATAACATACAGTCCCTTGAAAATAAAGTGGAGCTTAAGGGCTAGGCTGCTTTATCAAAGGGAGCTGAGGGAATGCTCTGTGTTCTGTTTCACAGAGACATGGCTCACCCCCAGCTCCCCAGACTCAGCAGTCCAGCCTGAAGGGTTCTCCATCCACTGTATGGACCGTACGCAGGCATCTGGGAAAGGGAGAGAAGGGGGCGTCTGACCCGTGGTCAACTCTGCGTGGTCTCCACACCTCGAACATCTGGAGGTGAAGTGCTGTCCCTTCTACCTTCCGAGGGAATTCACCTCCATCATCCTGACTGCGGTCTACATCCCACCCCAGGCAGACATCCGTCTGGCACTGGAGGAGCTGCACGCCGTGGTCAACAAACACAAGACGTCTTACCCCGAGGTGCTTACCACCATAGCTGGGGACTTCAATAAAGCAAACCTTACGAAATCACTCCGTAACTTCCACCAACATGTCTCCTGCTACACCAGACAAAAACCTTACGATTGTTTCCAAATCAGAAGCCTTGGATGAACTATGAGATCTGCACTCTTCTGAAGACCAGACACCGGGCATTCATGTCTGATGATACAGTGGTCTACAAGAAGTCCAGATACGACCTTGGTAAGGCCATCAAAAGGGTCTTCTGCTCCAAGCTGGAGGATGTGACAGATGTTCGGCACATGTGGCGGGGAGTGAACGCAATCACCTCCTACAAGGCGAAATCAGGAGGTAGCTCGAATGTCGGCGTAGTGTCACTCCCTGACGAGCTCAATGCGTTTTACGCACGCTTTGATAGGGAGAACACTGATGTGCCTTCTCAATCCCCCATTCGCTGTGATGGTATTTCAGTCACAGTCACAGAGGCCTGCGTCAGAAAATCTTTCAGAGAGGTGAACCCTCGAAAAGCGCCTGGATCTGATGGTATACCGGGTCGTGTTCTAAAAACCTGTGCGGACCAACTGGCTGGAGTTTTTACGGACATTTTCAACCTCTCACTTCTGAGGTCCGAGGTTCCCACCTGCTTTAAAAGGGCATCAATAATACCAGTGCCCAAGAAGAGCAAGGTGACGTGCCTCAACGACTATCGACCAGTGGCACTAACGTCGGTGGTGATGAAGTGCTTCGAGTGGTTGATCATGGCACAAATCAACTCCTACCTCGACAAAAACCTGGACACACTTTAGTTCGCATATCACCACAACAGATCAACGGTGGATGCGATCTCACTGGCTCTCCACTCCGCTCTGGACCACTTGGACAACAAAAACTCATATGTCAGGTTGTTATTCATTGATTACAGCTCAGCATTTAATACAATCATCCCCTCCAAGCTGGTTACCAAACTCGCAGAACTGGGTCTCTGCGCATCCCTCTGCCATTGGATCCTCGACTTCCTCATTCACAGACCACAGACTGTTCAAATTGGTGGAAAAGTGTCAGCCTCGATAACAATCAGCACGGGAGCACCTCAAGGCTGCGTGCTCAGCCCCCTGCTGTACTCACTTTATACTCATGCGTAGCCGGTCATAGTGCGAACTCCATCATCAAGTTCGCTGACAACACCACTGTTGTGGGACGTATCACTGATGGGGACGAGTCAGAGTATAGAAGTGAGATCGGCCGACTAACCATATGGTGCCAGCGCAATAACCTGGCCCTCAACACCAGCAAAACCAAGGAACTGATTGTGGACCATTGAAGGGGTATGATGGGGACTCACAGTCCCGTTTATATCAACGGGTCGATGGTTGAAAGGGTCAAGAGCTTCAAATTCCTGGGCGTGCACATCTCTGAAGATCTGTCCTGGTCCGAGAACACTGATGCTATTATAAAGAAAGCACATCAGCGCCTCTACTTCCTGAGAAGATTACGGAGAGCCGGTATGTCAAGGAGGACTATCTCTAACTTCTACAGGTGCACAGTAGAGAGCATGCTGACCAGTTGCATCGTGGCTTGGTTCGGCAACCTGAGTGCCCAGGAACAGATAAGACTACAAAAAGTAGTAAACACTGCCCAGTCCATCATCGGCTCTGCCCTCCCTACCATCGAGGGGATTTATCACAGTTGCTGCCTCAAAAAGGCTGGCAGCATCATCAAGGACCCATATCATCCTGGCCACACACTCATCTCCCCGCTACCTTCAGGTAGAAGGTACAGGAGCCTGAAGACTGCAACGTCCAGGTTCAGAAACAGCTCTTTCCCCACAGCCATCAGGCTATTGAACTCAACTCAAACAAAACTCTGAACATTAATAGCCCATTATCTGTTTATTTGCACTTTATCTGTTTTATTTATTCATGTGTGTATATATTTATACAATGGTATATGGACACACTGATCTGTTCTGTATTCATGCCCTCTATATTCTGTTGTGCTGAAGCAAAGCAAGAATTTCATTGTCCTATCAGGGACACATGACAATTAACTCTCTTGAATCTTGAATCGGTAGTCTCCTGAATCTACTATCGGTAGTCGGGGTATATCTGCTGTGCTTGTCATGTTTAATTCCAATCTTGTTTAAAGGGAGAGGTGTACCATCCTTTAAATGTGGGTTAGTCCTCAAGTTTGCCATTCTGAAGGAAGTCCAGTCCATGTGGGCCAGCCCAGAGTAAAAGGAGGGTCAATAGCCCCATTGTCCTTTCTTGTTTCCCCGAACTGTTCACAGTCACGCAGATGTATCCACCAATCTTCAATCTTCACGGCGGTTGATGTTGTTGGTAGCACTTTGTACAGTTCCTTTCAACACAGTCTCAATTTCTTCCGGTCCCAGCACCCGTCAGCATGTAGTCTTTATGGACTCGTCCCTGTGCTCACTGGTAATGAGCACAGTTCCCCGTACCTGGGAATGCAGATCTGGCAAGACATGGGTTAATTGCTGTGCATACATAATTAGTTCATCTCCCAGGGCCTGTAGGTGCAAGACAACAAAAAGACACAGTGCTGGAGTAACTTAGTGGTTCAGTGTACATCTCTGGAGAACATGTACAGGTGATGTTTCGAGTCAGATCCATTCTTCAGACAGATACAAGGAATTGTAGGTGTTGGTTTACAAAAAAAAACAGCATCTGCAGTTCTTTGTGTCTATTTCTCTACTTTGTCAAGGCAATCCTGCTTGCAGATTTTTGGCAGAAGATGGTGTAAATATGGTCATCATAGATCTTGGTGATTTATGTGAGCTCTGATAGTTTCCACCAGATGTGGAACATTAACTGCATCTGATGTCTCGAGCAAGACACAGCCAAACCTCAGCAGTGACTATATCTTGGGTACTGCTGAGGCCTTATACCCGAAAAATCCTTAGACATGATGCAGAGCTGGGCAAAGTTTCATCTTCTTACACAGCCATTGGAGCTTGATTTATTTTTTGTCTTTAATATACTGAAATAAAATAATTTAAGAACAGTAATGCTGCATTTTGAGTTCTGAAAATATCAAATTTAAATTTAAACATAAATACCTTGGTTTCTTTATTCTAATCTGCAGTCTTGAGAATATATTTGATTTTAGGTCTGTATGGTGTAGAATTTAGCAAGCCAATCTTTTATCATGATACAAAGTGCAAGCAAAATAAGACTCCTGCATTGTACTCAAAGTGGAATCCAGAGACAACAGAGTGACCAATGCACCACAGCAGCATGATACAGGCTGATAAATGCTGTTATTGACCTCTCTTGTGATTTCTGTTTTTTGTTAATGAAACAAATGGAGTATACCTGGTGGTTGCAGTTTGATTTTTTTTAAATAATTTGAATTCTGTGCCATGCATATGGTTGGCATGATATATGTATGAAAAAAAACCCATCTTTGTTTTTTTGGTTTAGGAGTTATTGAAGAAGGTTAAAATGGTACCACAATCAGCAATGAATAGCATGCTTGCCATGTTGGACAGACGAACATATTGGTGCATTTCGAGGCAGAGATGCTGGGGAGTTCCCATTCCAGTTTTCTACCACAAAGAAACTGCAGAACCACTCATTAACAAGTAAGATGCTTTGAACAGGATGGGATATTTCTATATTTATTTTCAGTTAAACACCAAATTAATAACATTTTTTAATTTGCCTAACTAATCCATGAATAATTTATTGTCCTTTTCATAGTACTGACTGTAATGGTGCCAGATACATTTCCAGATTAATACATGCACCTAAAAGGCGTAATTAATTTAGAAACCAACAAAAGATTACTTTAAAAAAAATTACAAAGAGGAAGATAAAAGTACAAGCAAACAATATAAAAGATGGATTGAGAGCTTTCAAGGTATATAAAAATAAGGAAGTGTGAAGCTAAGATAAGCATTGGTTCCTTGGAGAATATGATGGGTAGTTATTAGTGGGATATTGAGCAGTGTCCTTAATATGAGGATATCCTTAATTGTATTTTTGGATCTGACTTTACGGCAAAATACATTAAAATATCTCTGTAATAATGGGTTATCATAGGTAACAGGAAAGTAGGAATTTGAAATTTTCATTTTCACCAAAGGAAGAATTACTCTGGAAACTAATGAGGCCAATAAGTTATTTGAATCTGATGGCCTGCACCCAAGGGCTTTAATGTAAATTGATGCATTGGTTACGATCTATCAAAACATTGGATTTTGGAGAAATCCCAGTGAATTTGAAAATATGCCCATGTGATAACGTGAGAAGTTGGATACAGAAAGTAGGACACTACAGATCATTTGGATGAAAATGTACCATTAGGGAAATGCTTGATTGAGGCAAGAGCAGAATATTTGGAAAATATTACCATAATCAAGCAGAGTCATTGTGGCATTTATTAAAGGGGAATCACGTTTGACAAATTTGCTGGTTGTTGGTGTGCAAAATAAGAAAGTAAACAATGATAAAATACATTAAAATATCTCAGTAATAATGGATTATCATGGGTAACAGGAAAGTAGGAATTGAATTTGAATGATAAAGTTGAGATTACTGCCCAGGCAATTTAACATTCTGTGTGAGGGTGTAATACAACCTGTAGTTACTTGATTTAATTGAGTAATTAACTGTTGTGTTGTACTGCCAAAATTATGCCAAAATGTCTCTTTTCCGAGAAGATGCTCATTGTGTCTCAAATGTGATTTATTGTATGGCATGCTTTGGTACATTCTGACAGGAATACATCTTAATCGCAAGCTGTATGTTCAAGGATTCTAAAAAGTTAGTCTTCACAAATCTTGCAGCCTGGCATAGACTTAGATTTTAGTTAATGCAGGAAACTTGGTGCAGAAGCGTCCCTGACTTTACAGGACATTTGATCAGTGGCACATGTTTTTGTTATGACTCATATTCCACAATGCTTTGAAAAAGGGCAGAGCCAGATGAGTTTGATGGATTGGGCAGGTAGTTCTCCAAAGGCATGAAAATGCTTAAAAATTGATTTAAATGTAGAAATAGTTTTGAGCCGTCTTAGCGCCTTAATTTTTTTTTTTAGGCTTTGTACTTTGGAATGTTCACTGTCTACCTTATTGTACATATAATCTTTAATATTATTTAGTCTCACTGACGTGGCAGATTTAAGCTTAGTCATAATGTAGTAGTTACACCGCAGCACAGGTCATTCTGCCCTACAAGTCCATTTTAATATTTACCTTCCCAATCAAATTTACCTACTCTATTCCTGATTGTAGACCCAGAACTGCAATGTGCAGTACCACCCACTTCAAATCTTTAAGGGAATGGGTGGAATCATCTTTATGATTCATATGATTTATTCATCTTTAATTTCTACACTTTTTTTCCAACCAAATTGTAATTCTGTTTTCCATATGTACTCATAATATCCTCATGTAATGAACTTGAAGTCGAGATCGTTAAGTGTTTGGTTATCATGTGTAATGTACATTTCCATCGATTTGCTAAAAACCTCATAAAAATGTAGGTCTTACAAAATATAATGTTCTGATTATTTTCTAATAAACTAAACAATAGCATAGTTTCACCCTTAATTAAGGGCATTGAAGTAAAAATCCCAGTCATAAAAATAGAATTGACCCATATTTATCCAGATCACTTCAATCTTCTGTTTAAAGAATGGAGAGCATATTTACCAAATCTGTAAACCTATGGCGCACATTTTATGGGTATCATGACATTATGATAGCATGACTTTTCTGCATTACATTATTGAGAGAACGCTTCAGCGTTTAACCTGCATGATCTCTTTGTTCCATTCAAAATACCATGACCCATAATCTGATCCATGTTCATGGTCATCAGTAACCTCTCACCTCTTACTTTTGCACTAATGTATGTTGTTCTTTTCTCCTTCCTTCTCCATGTGAAAGGGAATAGATTAAAAAATTCTCACAATCCTAATAATCATATTCATCTGTTAACATGTTCCTTCGCAAACCATCTTAAATACTGGCCTTTTTATTCACCGTTCCTGCATCTAAGATTGGTTATTTAGAATCTATGCTCCACGGCAGTTGGAATTTCTTTGTGTCAACTGTCTCCATGACTTCCTTAAACCTTTGGTTACTTTCTGTTTATGAATTACAATATAGAGCTTTGCAAGTGCACACTAAAAAGTTAGAATGGGTATGGTATATTACTATTCAAGTTTATTGTCATTTGCATAATACTGGTGAGGTACAGGCACAGTGAAAAACCTTTTCTGCCACAACATCACAGGCACATAGACTCGGGTAACACACAGAAACATAGGCTGTACATACATTACACACAAATTCTGCAAGACAGTGCAAAATAAAACAAGACATTACTACAACACGCAATTAGAATACAAATTCATGGATGTTCAAGAAGTAATCTGCAATGTTCTGTTGCCAAGGTTAAGGTTATGTGGGTCAGTCCAAAATTGATGGTTGTGGGAGCTTTTTCGCTTTTGGAACAGATTGTCTGTTATCCTTGTCTCATCAATATAATCTTGCATTCTGGTTTCATGCTTGTGAATCTATTTTAACCCCTTGGCCGATCATAGACATTTGCAGCACGGAAACAGACACTCCAGCCTGCATGTCCATGTCAGCCATAAAGTGCCCTTCTGTGCATTGAAATAAGTTGTGCAGCCCATAGGGTCCACGTTGAGCCCCACTGGAGCAATCTCATCAGTCCCATTGCTTCAAGCTCCGTGATGTTTTCTTTTCCTCAGCTCATTAATGCCCCTTTGGTTTGTTTGCAACTGAGCTACATTTTGGGGTAACAGAGGGGCAAATCTACAAGTGTGCCTTTCAGAAGCAGGAGGAAACTGGAGCACCCAAAAGAACTCCACAAAGTCATGGGAAGAATGCACAAACTACACACAGAACTTGCAATGAAGATTGAACCAATAACTGCTATACCAACATACTGCCCATACTACCTCCTCAAAAATAAACCTATATTACCTATCTTGACACTCTCTGTCTATGGTGTTGATTTTCATTTTACTGCCATCCTTTACCTGGAGAGATTATTCTGAATTCACAATGGAATTTCTTGGTGACTAATAATAGTAACTTCCTCACAAGTGAAAACATTCTTTTTCCACCCTTCAGCTTTCTTTTCTCGAGAGAAAATAGATTTTAATCTGTGCATTCTTCCTCATATGTAGCCCTGGACATCCATTGTGTTATTATTTTGTTTGTACCTGCAATTCAGCAGAATCTATACTTCTGGTAACATCTATATTAAACTCTGTACCCTTATCGATACGCCATCCCTGATAGTGGATTGATATGACAGTGATATGATAATGTATGCGGGAATTTATCTTAAGTTTGATTATTTAATATTTCTCTTGTTTTATAATATACTGTTATAATATGTCTTATCTCAACCTCCAAATCATGTCCATCATGTGTTTATAATAAATAGAGAAACAAAGTAAATAGAGAAACAAAATAATTGTTTCTCCTAATTTGCGATTTCTGCCTGTGATTTTTACGCTTTGCAGGCCTCTTTACATATATTTAAATGGACCTTTATATCCATCTACGCTGCCATTGTTTCATTTGTTTCTGCAATTTAACACAAGTATACTTGCAGGAGTCTATTAAAGACATTTATAAATATTTCTGTACACCCTTTTCATTGATATTCATTCATTCTCAAGTTCTCAAAATGGCCTTTTCTCCAATTCATTGTCCTGTTCTTTGTCACATATAGCCGCCTTGCAGTTATATTAAAAGTGCAGTTATTGGAATAGCTCACAGCTCAAGACTCCATGCCCTCTCCCGTAACCTCTGTTTGGCTGTTCTCAGGATGACAAAGGCCCGAAGCTGAGCTCATAATTTTCAGCTTGACAAGTATATTCATTTGAGTCCATATTGTGTCCAATTGTGAAAGTAAACCTGTATGGGTTTGTTTACATTTGCAAAAAACAGTGCTGGGGAAACTTGGCGGGCCAGGCAGCATCTGTGGAGCGAATGGACAGACAATGTTCCGGGTCGGGATCCTTCTTCAGACTGGAGCTTTTAAATATTTTACTGTTATCAAGTACAATTTGCAATATTAGGCAATGAGGTGCACAAAATATTTTATTTTCTTAAATAAGAATAAGTTTGTTTTATCTATTACAGTGCCATTATTTCATATATTTTATACATTGTACGCATTAAAAAAAAAAAAAAAATTACAGGTATTAAATATGTTGTCTTGGTTAAGTTGAAATGTATTAGAATGATGGACAAAATAGTGGCCTATAGAACTGACAGGCAAATCTGTTATTGCACTGGCTGTCAATTCATAGGTCATAGTCTTGTACACCTTCACTTCACGGAAAACTAGTACTAACACTGCGGTAGTTACTTAGTAGAAACAATATGATTTCAACAGGGAAAGGATCCTTGATCTGTAAGTGCCCATCGAAAGTAACAGCGACTCCACTGGAAGCCAGTGCTATCCAAATGGAGTTGCTGTTACACCTGATGAGCACTGCTGTTCTCTTGTGTTTCTGTTATGTCATTTTCAAAATGTTCTGATCTTCCATAGCTGCAACAGTATAACTGTTTCTTCTTCTGCTGATGCTGATCTGTGATGGAAAAATAGTTGCCAATACTGTAAAATAAATTAACATTATCAAACGCGCTTTATTTATGGAAAATGTTGATCTCTAATACTACGGTGGCAAGAACACTGTGTTAAAAAAATGCAACTTTTCTATTGCTTATCTAACATTTGATTTTCAGGTACTTGTAGGACTCTGAATGACTTGGGTCATTTGGGGGTGTCAACTCTGAAAAGTTTAAAATAAAAATCAGTGCGAAGCTGAGACAAAACAAAACCTTAAGGCATGTCCTAGAGAAGGTAAATCCAAAATATTACTTTAACATTGGCAGAAGGAATTTCACATAAAAGGAGATAAGTGTTCAGAGTTGTCTGCATGCAAGTGATAGGGGCATTCAGTCAGAATCAGACAATATCCTGGGAAAACTGGAATAGTTAGCGGGTCAAGTATTTGGTGGGTTGTGACTTTCACTTTTCAGCAATGGCAATGGGATTTGTTCTACAACACATTTTGCGACTTTGGCTCAGTAAAAATTGAAAGTAATTTTATATCCAAATCTATATTAAATTGTGTTATAAATGGTGTTACATGGGCTGGAAAATATACACTGGCAAAATACAATAAATCGGCCAAGGATAAATTAACATTTCACATAAAGATATTCAGTGGTTTAAAAATACCAAATTAAATTATAAAATGGTATTACAGACCCTAGTGCATTTGGAGAAGAATTTTATCAATGCACCCTGCTTAAGATAACAGGTAGTTACGGAAAATTATTTGTAGAATCAAAGAAGCTTTGAAGGAATGTTTCATGTTCTACAATTAATTGTATCTTAAAATTCATTTGTAGATAATGTACCATAGATTATTCTGAATATTCCCAAAATTTAAAATTACAAATATGCAGTTAAATTTCATTATAATTTGCAATTAAAATACAAAAATATTCAAATGCTATTTAAAATAAAACTAGTTGGTTGAAATGTCATTACTTTTTCTGGGAGCTTATTGGCTGTTTCAGAAGAATACATCTGTGGTTACCTGCATGTCTGCAAAGGAAGTGGCAAAGTATTCAAGTTATCTTGTCCACCTGTATCTACTCCTGTCCTGTTGTTAGGAAAGCCGTAAAATGTTCACCTCCAATGTACATCTGCAAGTAAAACAGTCTAATGCTACTTTGTCTCTGATAACTCTAGAAGATAAGCATTCTGAACAGTCAATATCAGCTTGTACACTTATTGGTCGGTGTCATGGTAGCTGCATTACCTCATCCCTTTTGCTGCTGAAATCAAGTAAATGTCACACAAACTCCTCCTGGGTATAGTCTGTAAAGTCCAGGCAAAGTTTTACAATCAACTAGTTTAATCATTTCAGATAAATTATTTTGTTAACAATATTTTGTTTTTAATGCCAGTTCAGGTAGTCTGTTGCCTGGTCAGATGCGACCCAGGTCTGGCTATTCAGTGAAATTAACACATTCATTTTACACTTAATCATTTTATTCAGTTCTAGATTTACTTATCCTAACATTCATAGTTTCAAGAGACTGTAACCCACCTCTGCTTTCAGTCTTCAGTTTTAAGGCAAAGTATTATTGTTCCACCAGTGGACGAGGGGGTGAGGAAATGAGCAAAATATTTTATCTGATCTGCAAGTAGAATTAGTCAGCGTATTGACATAATTTGTTAAGTGAAACATTGATTAAATTATTGTTTGCTGGAAAAATTCATTTACTTTTAAACTTGCTGAATTACTCCCAACAAACACAAAATTATAGCAGTTTGAGGGTTTGAACCCAGCTTAAGAATTAGTTAGCAAATCATTTTTTTTTTTTTTTTAAATGGTGTTAGTAAAATTGTTGGTGGTTATTTAAAAAAAACTAATTTGGTTACCAATGTTCTTTTAGGATATAAAATCTGCAATCCTTACCTGGTCTAGGTTTACTTCACTCGTCATCCACCATGTGTAGACTCATGGCTGCTTCTGAAGTGATCTTGCAAGTTGCAGCAAATTGCTCAGATCTGCTCGAGTGAGATGACAAATGCCAGCCTTCCTGGCAATGTTCTCATCGCAAGGATGAGAGAGAGAAAGCTCTAATCTGCGTTTTCTCAGCTTCAGGCATTGTTCTGGAATTTGTATCAAATGAAAAGTGACAAAAAGAAATTTCCCTTTTTCCTCTTTTAAACATAGCACTGTGAACCTTTGGCCGATGTGGAAGTTAATAAATGTGAGTTAATGATTATCCATGCTGCAAATATTTAATAACTTTGTACACCCAATGCAACTAGCATGATTTCAAATATTTTGATGGGAGTTATTTGAAATGCATTTTGGCTTATTTCCATTATAGTAACCAAAAAGTACATTTTACAGTATGAAAGGACCTTTTTATTTTTAAAACATTTCCTTTTTATTTTTAATTAAGAATTCGGAATAAACGGGTCCAGGGGTCAAAAATGGACAAAATTGTTACCTTTCATATTGACTTTACAATTTTATAAGATTTAATCAAAATTGATTCAGAATAGTGGGAAGACAGGGAAACCAAATGTGAAGTTGAGTAATTAATAAAAATCCTTATTAGATTCATATTAGTTTATTGTGATACACACCAACGTGCTATGAAATTCCTTGTACATTAGAGAAGGGACGTGGTGATGATTAGTGAGTGAATGAAACTAAGGATGTTTCAAAAATACTTATTAAGGTGTTACTCTGAAGCCATTACTCTGAAAGCATTGATGCATACGGTGTAATTATTTTCGCATTGGTAATGGCAAATGTCGCCTGCTGTGTTGATGTGGAGGTCCAGATACTCTTAGCAATTACTTGTTGGGTATGATTGGTTTTTAGTTGTCATGGAAACAAACTATTTGATCAATATTGTTGGGAGACTGTTAAAGCATTTTCATGTACGAAGTTATGGCACTCTGCTCTTAGTATAAAAATTGGCAACGGGAAAAGAACTTTATGCAAAGGGTGTACAGAGGAAGAGTTATACGATCAATACTTCTCTTTCCCTTTTGGTTTGTTGCTATGCCTTTCGTCAATTGAGTTTCAATATTTGTAGTTTGTTAAATTTTGTGTTCTATCAATTAAAGATGCATTTGTTTTTCTGAACATTATTTTGGAAACTGAAAATAAAATAAAAGTGTTGATGAAGTGAGTAATGCTTTAAGGAGTTGCAACGTGCCTTTTGTGAATTAGGTTGCTTTTTATGAGGATGTGGCAGAGGCTTGCCATGTTCTTTTTCATCTCTACTGAAAGTAATGACTAATGTCAGTTTAGGCAGACTGCCCAATGTATACAGTGTGTAAAGATTCTATTGTGTATTGGAATTGCATAGCAGCCATTCAAACTAATTGCGTAACGTAGCATCCTGTCTAATATCCTACTCTTCACTGCAGTTAAATCAAGTGTAGAGACTTGTCTAAAGCTGGAATAAGTACAGAAGTGCTTTTGAATTGTGCTTAATAGTTATCTAATTGCTTGTCAATAATGTTGCTGACATTACTTGATGTAACTGTTTCCATGCAGATACACAAGGGATCACCTCATCAATCTGATGAAAGAACATGGTACGGACTGTTGGTGGACTCTACCTTTGGACCAACTCTTGACAAAGGAAATTTTAATAAAGGTAGTACTGTTTAGAGGTCATAATCTCACTCACATTGCAACAAAATATATAAAAGTCGCAGTGACTATGCAGTGTCTTGAATGGAAATGTCTTAAATTATATTTGTAAATTATTGAAATGTTATTTAGTAAGAAACTCCTGAGAATTTAAAATGAAATTAGTATTAGACATGTTACACTTACTTTGCTTGGTTTATAGTCACCTAACATTGGCAAATAAATTGTTCAAAGTATTAAAAAAAAATGTAGGTGGTTTTTTAGTAGTAGATTATTTCCACGAAAAATAATAATTTGAGGGAAAACCCACTGAAAATACTGCATCTTACTGACAAAACATGCTTGCAGAACCATGGAAGCAGGAGAGGGTATGTAGTATAGTTTAGAGATACAGCGAGAAGATAGGCTCTTTGGCCCACCAACGATCCACGCCGACCAACGATCACCCATACACCAGTTTTATACACACAAGGGACAATTTATGTACAAAACCTGCATGTACTTGAAATGTGGCAGGAAACGGAGCTCTCGGAGAAAACCCGTAAGGGTTCACGAGGAGAACGTACACACTCCATACAGACAGCACCCAGTCAGGATTGAACCCTGGTCTCTGGCATTGTAAGGCAGCATCTCTACCACTGTGCTGCCATGTAATGCTTGAGTCTGCCATGCCAATCTCTGAGCTGATAGCTTATTCACAAACTCACATTCTCACATGACCCCAATATTCTGTAATTTCCATCATTTTTAATCTCTTGTCCATTCGGCCATTCGAGCCAGCACCGCCATTCAATATGGTCATGGCTGATCATCTAAAATCAGTACCCCATTCCTGCTTTTTCCCCATATCCCTTGATTCCTTTAGCCCCAAGAGCTAAATCTAACTCTCTCTTGAAAACATCCAGTGAATTGGCCTCCACTGCCTTCTGTGAATTCCACAGATTCACAACTCTCTGTCTCTAAAGCAATGCTAGAAACATAGATAAAACAAATATTAAATTAAAAAATAATTTTGCATCAAAATCTGCATTTCTTGCATGGGCGCCAATTAACGAGTATCCCTCAAGTCCCAATGAGGGTCGGATCGGTCGCATCATGCGGTCCAGGTGCCACATTTTCTGGGGGACATTTGGGGGGGATTTCAAGTGCGCTCTTGTCATTTTGTCCAGATTAAAGAAGGTGCCAGACCACCAGTTGCCAGAAATCGGTGGTGGACCTGTATATGTTGATGGCCTAGACTTAAATGTAAGGAAAATGATAAAGAAGTTTATAGGTGACACAAAATTGGTTGCATATTGATGACGAAGAAAGGTTTAGAGTGCAGGATGATGTAGTATATCAGGCAGAGAAGTGGCAAATAGAATTTATTGCAGAGAAGTCTGACTGATACATTGGGAAGGTGCAACATAATAAGGGAGTATACAGTTAATAGAAGGATATAGTATGATTTGGAGAAATTAAAGAATCTTGGGGTAAAGGTTTGTAACTTATTAAAAGTAGTTATGATACACACAGAATATTTTTATTATTAGCTGAGACGTAGAATATAAAAGCAGGGCGGTTATGTTGAACTCAAAATAGTACTATTTAGGCCATAAATGGGGAGCAGAGAAAATTGATAAGGACATTGCCAAAACTAGAACATGAAAGCTATGAGGAATTTGATATGCTAGAATTGTTATATTTGAGTAGCGACAGTTGAGGTGAGTCTTAACTGAAATGTATTCATTTATGAGGAGAGGCTCAAGAATCTTAAGTAAAACACAAAATACCGGAATAATTCAGCAGGTTAGGTAGCATCTAATGAAAGAATGGATGTGTGACGTTTCGGGTTGGTACCATTCTTCAAAATGAAATGACTGGATTAAGTAAACAGGTAGAAGCCATTTCCCTCAGAGAGGTTAAAAGTCAGTGGTAAAGATTTAAAGAAACTGGTAGAATTATGAAACAGTTTTCAATCAAGGATAGGTTTCTGTTTGGAACCTGCTGCCTGATACAGTAGATAAAGCAGAAACCACCCACCACGTTCAGCGAGACAGGACCTGCAAGACTACAGCCCTGGAGTTGGACGGCCAGAACTATGCTGATTAGTTTTCTCTTTTTGACTGCCCCAGGCAAGATTGACTGCATGGTGTCCTTTTGTTCATTTCCTCAGGCTGTCTGCTGACTTTAGGTTGGCTTTGTTTTCCATATTCCATCTATTATTGCTTTCTAACATTTTCTTCAAACATGTTCCCACTGTTAGCTTACCTCTTCCTGCTAGCAAGATACTGAAAGTAGTGTTTATCCAAGACAATTTTGTTTTAATATTAAAGTTCAATACCGCTCTAGAACCTAGTCTGTAAACTCTGTCTCTTCGTTTGCTCTGAGTATTTAATGCCTGCTTCTTTTACTAGATATTTTCCTAACTCAGTTTTTTCCTTATGACAAAACATGTTCACTGATAACACAATGTCAACAAGCAAGTTGGAGACCGAACAGGGTGGGGCATCTGATTAAGCTCATGGCAAACAGTTGATTGTAGAGCAAGTCAATTTATTCTGGTAAGTTTAAAGAGCAGAGTAACCAGAAATGATGACAGAAACTGCAACAACTTTTAGTGAAAGCAGGTAATTTATCCGAATTATAGTTCCCTGTACAACATTGCAATTGAAGGGTCCTGATCCGAAATGTCATCTATCCATTTTCTCCGGAAATATTGCTTGACCTGCTGAGATACTCAATTTTTTAACTTTCCTTGGTAAATGAGCATCTGCAATTTCTACATCGCACATTGACTGCTGACTTCATCAAACTACTTGATGACTATGTTTGCAACCATGTTTGTAGATGATATAAAGATAGGTGGAGGCGCAGGTAGTGTTGAAAATGGGAGTCTGCAGAAGGACTTGGACAGGTTGGGAGAGTGCACACAGTAGCAAATGGAATACAGCATAGCAGAGTGTACAGTCAGGCACTTTGGTAGGAAAAGTAAAGACATAGAAGTGCAAAGGGATTTGGGAATGCTGATACAGGATTCCCAAAAGGCTAATTTGCAGGTTGAAGATAGACACAAAAGCTGGAGTAACTCGGCGGGTCAGGCTGCATCTCTGGAGAAAAGGAATAGGTGATGTGTCGGGTCAAGACCCTTCTTCAGGTTTTAATTTGCAGGTTGAGGAAGGCAAATGCAATGTAAGGCCAGCATTCATTTCGAGAGGACAACAGTGCCCTCCATAATGTTTTGGATAAAGACCCATCATTTATTTATTTGCCTCTGTACTCCACAATTTGAGATTTGTAATAGAAAAAATCACACGTGGTTATTGTGCACATTGTCAGATTTTAATAAAGGCCATTTTTTATACATTTTGGTTTCACCATGTAGAAATGACAGCAGTGTTTATACATAGTTTCCCCCCCCCCCCCCCCCCCCCATTTCAGGGCACCATAATGTTTGCGATGACAATGTCATGTATGTTAAAGTAGTCATGTTTAGTATTTTGTTGTATATCCTTTGCATGCAATGACTGCTTGAAGTCTGTGATTCATGGACATCACCAGTTGCTGGGTGTCTTAACCGGTGAAGCTCTGCCAGGCCTGAATTTAGCTATTGCTTGTTTTGGGGGCTAGTACCCTTCAGTTTTCTCTTCAGCATATAAAAGGCATGCTCAATTGAGTTCAGATTGGGTGATTGACTTGGCCACTCAAGAATTAACCATATTTTAGCTTTAAAAAACTCCTTTATTGCTTTAGCAGTATGTTTGGGATCATTGTCTTGCTGTAGAATGAACCACCGGCCAATGTGTTTTGAGGCATTTGTTTGAACTCGAGCAGATAGGATGTGTCTATACACTTCAGAATTCATTATGCTACTACCATCAGCAGTTGGATCATCAATAAAAATAAGTGAGCCTGTACCTTCAGCAGCCATACATGTCCAGGCCATAACACACCTACCACCGTGCTTCACAGATAAGGTGGTATGCTTTGGATTTGGGGCAGTTCCTTCTCTCCTCTATACTTTGCTCTTGCCATCACTATGATATAAGTTAATCTTCATCTCATCTGTCCACAAGACCTTTTTCCAGAACTGTGGTTGCTCTTTTAAGTACTTCTTGGCAAAATGTAACCCGGCCATCCTATTTTTGTGGCTAACCAGTGGTTTGCATCTTGCAGTGTAGCCTCTATTTCTGTTCATGAAGTCTTCTGCGGACAGTGGTCATTGACAAATCCACACCTGAAGAGTGTTTCTGATCTGTCGCACAGGTGTTTGGGGATTTTTCTTTGTTATAGAGAGAATTCTGCTGTCATCAGCTGTGGAGGTCTTGTGACTAGTAAGCTCTTTCTTTTTAATGATATTCCAAACAGTTGATTTTGGTAAGCTTAAGGTTTGGCTTGTGTCTCAACAGTTTTATTCTTGTTTCTCAGTCTCATAATGGCTTATTTGACTTTCATTGGCACAACTTTGGTCCTCATGTTGATAAACAGCAATACAAGTTTCCAAAGGTGATGGAAAGATTGGAGGAAAGACTAGGTGCTGAGAGCTCTCTTATACCTGCATTAAGGAGGCAGTTAAACACACCTGAGCAACAAACGCCTGTGAAGCCATGTTTCCCAAACATTATGGTGCCCTGAAATGGGGGCGACTATGTATAAACACAGCTGTAATTTCTACATGATGAAACCAAAATGTATAAAAATGGTCTATAATAAAATCTGACAATGTGCACTTTATTCACATGTGGTTTTTTTTTCTATTACAATTCAAATTGTGGAGTACAGAGGCAAATAAATAAATGATGGGTCTTTGTCCGAAATATTATGGAGGGCACTGTAGAATATAAAAGCAAGGATGTAAAGCTGAGGCTTCATAAGGTGCGGGTGAGGCCATATTTAGAATATTGTGAGCTGTTTTGGGCCTCATATCTGAGGAAGGATCTTCCCCATTGCTCTCTACCAGTCTTCCTCTCTCTACATCCTTGCTCTCGGCAGTATGGTTTCCGGAGATGCTGGTGGCTCGGGGCCTACTGGGAGATCACAACGGGTGAACCGGGCCTATCGAGTGCAACTTCCATCATTGGTCTACGGTGGACGAGTGTTCCTCTGACATCTGGCCGCGGCGCGCGAGACGGGCCTGCATGTCGGGAGCGTCCTGGCCCACTGATTAAGTTAACATATGAGGAGCGTTTGATGGCTCTGAGGCCCGTACTTGCTGGAGTTGAGAAGGATGAGGGGGAGCTCTTGAAATCTATTGGATAATGAAAGGCTTAGATACAGTGAACATAGAAAGGATGCTTCCGGTAACAGGAGAGTCTACGACCAGAGGGCAGAGCCTCAGAATGAAAGGATGTACTTTTAGAATGTAGATGAGGAATTTCTTTAGCTAGAGGATGGTGAATCTGTGGAATTCATTGCCACAGATAGCTGTGGAGGCCAAGACATTGGTTATTTTTAAAGCGGAGATTGATAGGTTCTTGACTTGTATAGGGTGTCAAATGATACTGAGAGAAGGTAGGAGAATGGAACTAAGGGGGGAAAATATCAACTATCATTGAATGGCGGCGTAAACTCAATGGGCCGAATAGCCTAATTCTGCTCCTATGACATGGTTTTTATCTCGGGTAGAATCAGATGGTTTATACACAAGTATGGTTAATATTGATTCCTTGGAAGGTGAGTCTAAGATTTATGGAAAACAGGAAAATGGCAAAAACTTTGAACAAATGTTTTGTTTCTGTCTTCATGGTAGATGATACCAAATGCGTCCCAATTAGACAAATATTCAGGTGGTAGGGTAAAAGGGGAGGAATTTAACAATCAATGTCACCAAAGAAAAGGCTGAAAACTAGCAGAAGTTTTTTTTTTTAAATGGTGGTAGGTGAGATGGTGGATGCATTTATTTGTGATTGTGAAATCTTCTGGGAAGGTCCAAGTAGATTGAAAAACATGGGGTAAAACTCTTGTTAAAAGACTGTACTTCTACCATATTTATTTCCCTTATGATCTTGTACACCTCTATAAGATCACTCCTCATCCTCCTGCGCTCAAAGGAATAAAGTCCCAGCCTGCTCTAACTCCCTATAGCTCACGCCCACGAGTACTGGCAACATTTCAGTAAATTGAATAACCACATCTTTCTTATAACAGGGTGACCAAAATTGAACACAGCACTTCAAATCTGTGACGCCACTTCCAAGAAACTGTGCCTGCACTCCTAGATCCCTCTGCTCTACAACAATCCAGAGAGCCCTGCTGTATAGGGCCGTGACTACTATGTAGGTCCGATGCTGGGGTGACTTTCCAAAATGCAACACCTTGCACCTATCTGTATTAATTATCCAATCCGCAACTCACCTGGCCAACTGATCAAGATCTTGCTGCAATTTTTGGTTGTGGTTGGGTCTGCTTGGAGTTTGCACATTCCCCCTTTGCCTATTTGGGCCAGATTCGTCAGTTTCCACAACCATCCGACGATAGATTAATCAGCTATTGTTAATTACTTTATTTTTGTAATCAAAAGAGAGTTTACAGATGTGCAATGAAATAAGTTGCAGGATGTAAGGAAACGAGGAGACGGGTAATGTGACTGATGAGCCACATTGACCTGAGGGAATTAATATCCTACGTCATAATAAATAAATAAACAACCTGACAGCTAATTAATTGTACAGGAATTCATTGTCATTTGGTATATAAATGTTTTTTCATTGACTAAATTATGTCATGTTTTTGTTTCTGCAGAGTGGAGGCTCTGATGTGTCAAATTATGTCAAGGGAGAGGATATCTTGGATATTTGGTTTGACAGTGGCATCTCATGGGCAAATGTGTTGTCAGGTGAGAAGTTAAGCATTCATAGACGTTATTTATTCAAAAAAAACATTTATTTCCATGTTTAGTTTTATGGGTTCTAAGCTAAAGAAATGGTCTGATAATGCCAGGCACCAAATATGGCGCCTACCTGCGGCGACATTTTGCCAGCAGCCCAACAGAAGAGGATAATTTACAGCTACGATCAACTTACCTGGATCAGAAAAACGTCCGCAACGGACAAGCTGCTGGTGCATCTGAAGGCACTAGCGATTTCGCGATCTCCCGCAGCTACGGGAGCCTCTGACTGCAAGTGTTCCCTGGATTGCTGGAGAGAATCCCACCCGACCGGGAAACACCATACTGTACCTGGAAACACCGGGAATCCCTCCGACGAGCCGGATTTCCCAGGAGCAACGGAGCTCAAGCTGCCATCTGTGAGGGAATCCCCAATCGTAACGGAGTGGGAGCTGCCGACTGTGAGGGAATCCCCCTTCCAGCGCAGGCTCGCAGAAACAGCAGGTACAGTACCTGGAAACAACGGCGAGGCCTCCATTGTGTCCGGAAACGTGGCTGACGGGCAGGACTTCAGGTCAGACTGAAGTGCAGGGGACTTCGACACCCTCTCCCTACCATCCTACTGGCTAATGTACGGTCCCTTGAAAATAAAATGGAGGACTTAAAGGCAAGGCTGCTTTACCAAAGGGAGCTGAGGGAATGCTCTGTTCTGTTTCACAGAGACATGGCTTACCCCAGCTCCCCAGACTCAGCAGTCCAGCCTGAAGCTTTCTCCATCCATCGCATGGACCGTACACTGGCATCTGCGTGGTGCTCAGACGTGGCGGTCCTATCCAACTCCTGCCACCCGCACCCTGGAACACCTGGCGGTGAAGTGCCATCCCTTCTACCTACCAACGGAATTCACTTCCATCATCCTGACGACGGTCTACATCCCTCCCCAGGCTGATGGCCATCTGGCACTGGGGGAGCTGCACGCCTTGGTCAACAAGCAACAGACGGCTTACCCGGAGGCATTTACCACCGTAGCCGGGGACTTCAATAAAGCTAACCTTAAGAAATCGCTCCCTAACTTCTACCAACACATCTCCTGCAGCACCAGAGGATCAAACACCCTCAACCACTGCTACACGACCATCAAAGACGCCTATCGCTCTATCCCTCGCCCTCACTTTGGTAAATCCGACCATACTGCAGTGAACCCTCGAAAAGCACCTGGACCTGATGATATACCCAGTAGTGTTCTAAAAACCTGTGCAGACCAACTGGCTGGAGTTTTTACTGACATTTTCAACCTCTCACTTCTGACGTCTGAGGTCCCCATCTGCTTTAAAAGGGCATCAATTATCCCAGTGCTCAAGAAGAGCAAGATGATGTGCCTCAATGACTATCGACCAGTGGCACTAACGTCTGTGGTGATGAAGTGCTTTGAGAGGTTGATTATCGCGCATATCAACTCCTACCTCAACAAGAACCTCGACCCACTGCAGTTTGCTTTCCGCCGTAACAAATCAATGGTGGATGCGATCTCACTGGCTCTCCACTCCGCTCTGGACCACTTGGACAACAAAAACTCATATGTCAGGCTGTTATTCATTGACTACAGCTCGGCATTTAATACCATCATCCCCTCCAAGCTGGTTACCAAGCTCTCAGATCTGGGTCTCTGCGTATCCCTCTGCAATTGGATCCTTGACTTCCTCATCCACAGACCACAGTCTGTCCGTATTGGTGGAAATGTGTCATCCTCGATAACAATCAGCACGGGAGCACCTCAAGGCTGCGTGCTCAGCCCTCTGCTTTACTCACTCTATACTCATGACTGCGTAGTCGGACATAGTGCAAACTCCATCATCAAGTTCACCGACGACACAACTTGTGGGACGAATCACTGATGGGGCCAAGTCAGAGTATAGAAGTGAGATCGACCGATTGACCAAATGGTGCCAACACAATAACCTGGCACTCAACACCAGCAAAACCAAGGAACTGATTGTGGACTGTGGAAGGGGTAGGATAGGGACCCACAATCCCGTTTACATCAACGGGACAATGGTGGAAAGGGTCAAGAACTTCAAATTCCTGGGCGTGCACATTTCCGAAGATCTTTCTTGGTCCCAGCACACTGATGCAATCATAAAGAAAGCACATCAAAGAAAGCACATCAGCGCCACTACTTCCTGAGAAGACTACGGATAGTCGGCATGTCAAAGAGGACTCTCGAACTTCTACAGGTGCACAGTAGAGAGCATGCTGACTGGTTGCATCGTGGCTTGGTTCGGCAACCTGAGGGTCCAGGAGCGGAAAAGGATGCAGAAAGTTGTGACCACTGCCCAGTCCATCATCGGCTCTGACCTCCCCACCATCGAAGGGATCTATCGCAGTCGCTGACTCAAAAAGGCAGCCAACATCATCAAGGACCCACACCATCCTGGCCACACACTCATCTCTCCACTACCATTGGGCAGAAGGTACAGGAGCCTGAAATCTGTTACATCCAGGTTCAGGAGCAGCTTCTTCCCCACAGCCATCAGGCTATTAAACTCGCCAACAAACAGACTTTATCTGCTTATTTATGTGTATATTGAACAGAACAGTTCTGTATTTTTGCTTACAATACTCTGTTGTGCTGCAGCAGGCAAGAATTTCATTGTCCTATCTGGGACACATGACAATAAACACTCGACTTGACTTGACTGTTAATGGAGCTTAAAGGTATGTCTAGCTCTATCAACTGAATTGATCAACGATGGGAATTTTGTCAGAAGGAACAGCAGATGCTGGTTTACACTGAAGATAGACACAAAATGCTGGAGTAACTCAGTGGGACAGGCAGCATCTCTGGAGAGAAGGAATATGTGACGTTTCAGATCGAGTCCCTTCAGACTGGAAATTTTATGGTTTTGACTAACTGATTTATTTTTACTAGCAATTAGTGCCAAAAACTATGGAAGAATAAATTTAAGATGCTGGAGTTCTAAAATAGTGCCAATATTGTGGAAATATCAGAGGTCAGGTGGCATCTGTGACAGCGAAACATGTTTTACGTTGCTGCACTAATTAGAATCGATGATCTGAAATGTTAACCCTTCCCATTCTCCCTGCAGCTGCTGGCTCATCGCAAGCATTTCCCATTTTTGTGAATAGCAAATTGTCTACTAATGGCAGTGCTAACAAAGCGATTTCAACATGTTTGTAACTGAGCCATGTGAGCACAGAATGCACAATTGAAATGTAAATTTTCAAGAAAACATACTCAGTAATGTGTCTTCTGTGATGACTATGAAGAGGTAGCAAGTTCTGTGAAGAAAGGGAAGCCAGTGGATGTACAACTGCTGTTAAACTTGAGTGACTTAGATATTCTGCATGCTCACTCTTAAGTCTGCAGTCACTTTGAATTTGTTGGTGCTGCGTGCATTCGTAATCAGTTAAACTTTGTTCTCTGTAAGGAAATTAAACTACCTGTACGAAGGTTAAAATAAAACGGTAACGAGTTCTCTTCCTCTAGTATCCTTCTAGAGGTTTGGTATCTCTACCATACTACATGAAAGTGGTGTAGTGATAGATAAAACTGATTACTCTGCAAAATGGTTATCACCTTTTCCAGAATATGTTGGAGTTTGATCCTTTAAGGTAGACATTTCATCCTCCACGTAAAATTAAATATGTTTAAAAAATGTGAACTTTAATCCCAAAGTATAATATAAATCTATCAAAACTGCATAAATCATTTATTGTTAATTTATTTAGCAATAAATATTATCTATGAGTTATAATACATTACAATTTTCTTGATCTTACTTTGCCAGTCTTTAATAATATAACACATTTAATAGCACAAATATTGTTTTGCACATGATTGCTTGGATTTAAATTGCCAATGATAATTTGACCAGCTCAGTGGCAATGTGACCTGGGGGACGAGAATAAACCAATATTGAATGAATTTTTAAAAAGTAATATTAGAAAGTCTCTTAAAATGGTCCAAAGGGAAACTTTATAGTATGGGGGGATTATTATATGATTTATAGGTGTGCAGCAAGGAAGCACCATCTTTTATTTATTTTATTTCTATAACGACGTAGAAACTGCCAAATAGCTTTGCATAACAATCGGATCAGTAACAGCATTTTTGTACATAGCAAAAGTCGTACTTTAGTTTGCAAGATGCAAGTCCAGATCACCTATTTTTAGGCTTGTCATTGAGGAAAGAATATTTGCCAATGCTTCTGGAGACCTGCTTACTTTTCAGGAATAGAAGAAAATCATTAACATTGACCTAATCCATGCAGTAGGTTTTCTTCGTGGGTCTAGAATGAGGGGTTCTCAAACCCAGGATACTGTATAAAGTCATGTACCACTGAGATTAGGAGACATTTCATGACTCAAAGGTTGGTGTGGTCAGCCTATATAATTCTCTACCACAGAGGGCAAGTTGCTGAATATATTTGGAAGTAGATCAAGAACATATTAAGAAGTAGACACAAAAACATCAACATGAACAGCCGTGATCACGTTGAATGATGTGGAGCATGCTCAACAGGCTGAATGGCCCAATCGTGCTCCAGTTTTAGGAGATGTTTTATAACTAAAGGTTCATATTTTTTTTTAAGTGGTATCTTGATTTAGCACATGCTCACCTGGCATACATGAAACAGCACAATTCAAACTCCTTTAAACTATCCATTTGGTGTGCCAACAATGGTATTTATAATTGTTCATTTCTGATCTGGAATCATTCCTCGGAAGCCATTGATTACTGTTTTTACTGCAAATAAATTTCAATTGTTAAATGGAAAGACTGCTAAAATAAGCACCACTCACGGCAAAATCATTGAAAGAAGGTTCCAATTGTTAGTAAATAGCTTGTTGCACAATTTAAGTGCTGAAGTATATCAGCAATACCCTGTACTGCAAAATTTGTTTCAAAAGCAAGTTGAGCTTTATTTTATCAGAATTATTTTGTATGAACTTCATTCTAAACAGAGCAATGCATGTTAGTAGCAAGTGACCCTGTATAGCTTTAAAACATAATAACCTCTTTCAACACCACCATATTTGATAATGTTTAACAGATTGTTAGCTTATTTCTTAAATGAGCATATCTTTAGAATTGTGTTTGCCAGTCAAAGTGCAACCATAAGGCGAAGGTTGATTTTATTACTTTACATCTTGCAGTAAATTATCTGTTCTTATAGAATTGCAGTTGGATTGGAGAGATTCACTGAAATGTATGATGCTGATAAGCAATAGCTAACATGTAAGGATCAAACACAAAAAATTGCGAGCATTTAGTTTCCGTTTCTGGTACAAATAATTCCAACATGGCGGACAAAGGATAGTACTTGATCAAAAGTAGAAACATATAATGAATCATGAAGAGCAATTTGGAATTAGATTAGGAAGGATAAATGTATGTCCTTTATCTGCAACTGTATGGAAGCAAGAATCCAATGCAAAGGAGAAATTAAAACAAATAAGTAAATAGAAGGAGCTGGAGAAATTAATGGATTAAAGGTGAATGTATCCTGCATCTCGGAATACTGAAAAGATAGATATGAACATGGTGGATACCTTGGTTGTCATCGTCCAATATTCTGTAGTTTAGGGGACTGCTCCTGCAGATTGGAGGATGGCAATTAATATCCCCACTTTTTAGAAAAGAAAAAATAAATGGAGAAATATGAACCAGTTAGCCAGACCAGTATTAGGGAATATGATAGATTATTTTAAGCGATGGCATAATAAGGTATTTCAAAAATATTGAGGGGATTAGACAAAAGTTAGCATGGATTTACAAATGAGAAATTATTTTTAACAAACCAACTAGAGATTTTTGATGATGTAAATAGTAGAATAGAAAAGGGAGAATCAACATGTTTGGATTCTCAAAAGTGTCATATAAGATGTTACGAAGAAACAGAAGGATAAATGGGGTTTTCTCTTGGTAACATGGCAGGTAAAACAGAAATTAAGCAGGTAAAACAGAAAATAAGGTGATTATTTAATTGCTAGGAGATTAGGAAATATTGATGTATTGCCAACTTGTATGTGAAGCAAGCAGATAAGAAGGCAAATGGTATGTTGCAGGAGATTTTGAATGCAGGGGCACTGATGTCTAACTATCCTTGAACAGGGCATTGGTCAGACCACTCCTGAAGTATAGCGTGCATGTTTGATCTTATTTAAGAAAGGAAATATTTGTACATAGAGCTAATGCAATAAAGCTTACCAAAGTGATTTTTGGGATGGTGGGACTGTCACGTGAGAAGAGAATGGGCTGATATGACCCGCATTCACCAACATTAAAAAAAACTCTGACAAGATTTCAATTAAATGTACAACATTTTGAAAAAATGGTTAACAGGCTGAATGTAGAATCAAATTAACATTTCCATTTGTTTTTAATTCTCATTTCACTCTGTTTACCCATTCTTTATATTGTTTTGGCGTTTAGCGCTTCAAACCAAAGCTATGATCCAGCAGTGTAGAGATTGATCTGTGACCCAAGTACATAGGTCTTGGATCAATTTCTATCATGCCAAGATTTTAAATTAATAATTGACGGCCGTCAACTGTCTGTGGAAGAGAATTCTAAACTTGTCAACCTTTACATATAAAATTGTTAAGCTGCCAATTTCCAGGAAATACAACTATAATTATCGTAATCTCTCCTTGTAATGTAGACCATGCAGTCCAGGTATCATTTTGATAAGCATACTCTTAAACTTCATTTATCCTTCCAAGGTGTGGCATCCAAACTCTATGAGATTTGACCAAAGCTTTTAGTAAATCACAAATTTATAGACCCGAATCTATGCAGTGTTTAGAATTTTTGAAAGTGAAGTTTTGGAACTTCAAGATATTGTTTTCTAGCCATTTATGATTATTTTTTTTAAACTTAACAAAGACTTTGGCTGTTGGGGGGGGGGGGGGGGATAATCACTGATATAATTCCAAAGGTTAGGGCTATAATATTTTATCAGTTTTACAGTTTGCTTACTCATTAAAGTCAATATATCCTTATCATACAATCTTTCATACTAGCATTTTCAGGAAGGTGGCATATATCTTAATTACCTGGCCCTCTAAACTTTTAGGACTTTGGAAGTAATTCTTGTTATCTCATCGTAGAACAGCAACTCCCTCTAATAATTGCCAGGCCCTGTCTAAGCATAATTTTATTCACAAACAATTTGTGTGAGGTCAATATGTGTATAATCTCTCTTCAGTTTACATTTCGAAATGTAAAACACCCAAAAATACATGGCAGTTAAAATGAACCACGTCTCCTGTAAGGTTCTGGTATCAAAAAGCTTCAAAGGAACTATCTTCACAATGTGAAGGAAGGAACTACAGAAGATAGACTCAAAAAGTTGGAATAACTCAGTGTCACCCATCATGTTCTCGCTATTCCTTTACATTGTTCTCCTTCACTCTTCCTTTTACATATTCAATTTGACATTTTTCTTAGTTGTTTAGATTGATTTGCTTAATCTTGGTCACAAATGATTGGGGTAGAAATCTTTGCTCTTGAGATGTTGAATCCCTTTTATCAAAATGAATTAGTTTCTTGGTAAAATTCATGGAGATGCTAGTGAATTTGGGTAACATACAGCTTCATAATTCACTACTTCTCAATGTCTTATATCTTTCTAGATAAAAACCTAATTCACCAAATTCTGTATGAATCAAGGAGAAGGGCATAGAGGACAATGTGGGGAATATTAATAGGGCAGTTTGAGATCAAGAAGGTGGTGTTGGGGGCTCTTGAAGAGTATTAAAGTGGATAACTCCCCAAAGCCTGGTGGGATTAGCCCCAGATTATTAAGGGAGGAGGTTGCAGTGGCCTTGTCGAAGATCTATGTATCTTCACCAGCTATAGGCCAGGTCCCGGAGGATCAGCGATCAGCCAAGATGTTGTTCCTTTGTGTAAGAGGGGAAGTAGAGATAATCCCTGAAATGATAAGCCAGTGAGCATCATTTCAGTGGTAGGGAAGCTATTGGAGAGGATTCTTCCGGATAGGATTTACTTCCATTGGGAGGGGAACGGATTAATTTGGAACAGTTAGAGTGGCTTTGTCTGTGGCAGGTCATGTCTTACTAACTTGATTGAGTTTCTAGAGGTGACATAGATGATTGATGAGGGTAGGGGCACTGGATATGTGCTTTGAAGAGGGTGCAGATGTGGTTTACCAGAATGCTATACACTGCTATTCTCATTGCTATTTTCCCCACAATATTTCTACTTATTTCAAAGTGCTGCCTCTTATATTTATCCTCATTGCACATATTGCTTCTAATTGTTCATTAGAAATTTGATTTTCTTCTGTATTAATGCACATTCACAAGTATTCAATATTTACTGAGGGATCTCAAGGCAGTGCATGTTTTGTACCAAATAAATCACTAGTTCAGACATTTTGTGCAGTGGTAATTCACCTTTTTGAAGGATAGGTTAACATTTTACATTTAAGTTTGAGCAGTTCACGATCAATTTCATAGCTGTTTAACTTGCACAGGCCTCGTGGTGGATCATAAGCAGCTCAATATCTCTGTTTAATTATATCATGTTCCCCATCAATAATCGTTACATTTTCTCCTTGCTGTATTTCTCCTTTCAACTTCTACCCTTGTACAGTGCCATTGGGCATTTAGCTAATTAACAATCTTGCCATAAAATAATGTCAGGTGTGCCCATTGCAAAAATGTAATACAAAAAGCATGCTGTCTATACTGCCATCTGCTGATTAATTTCCATCAACCACCAAACCATCTGTGAATTTGCTGCATCCTTTCATTCCTTCTTGTTGGCTGGTATGAAATTATGTCACTATTGTGTTGTCTTTGAGGTTTCCAAAGGTGTTCATACTTTAATTAATAATTCACAAATAGGAAATGAAAAGATGCAAAGCATTTTTGTTTACTTAAATAAAATAGTAACTCGAGAGGGAATTGACCCCAGACATGTGTTTGCCATTGTCAAATTGGTACACATTGACTGAGGCCTGGCTCTTTATTTTGGTCAATATTGCCACAAGGCTGTGCTGTACCCCTGAAAGGATAGGATATGCTGAAAAACACACTAAATTGTGATGATCTATGTAGTGTGAACTTTACAGAAAACATTTGTTCCTTTTATGGTAGTTTTCAGTCTGCAGTGCTTTGTTTTGATAATTATTCAGATTTCTGTTTTATTAGTAGGCCCCCCTCGGTCATGACTGACCATGGGTGATGCATCCTAGTTGTTGGCTGCTTGCTCCAAACCTCGGCTGAAGCAGCGTCGCTTGTGGCTGAAGAGACCAATGCGGGCGGGAGTGACAGCCTCTGTGGCAAAGGTCACATTTGTGTGTGGTCTCTGGTCTGTTGAAGTTGCTGCGCTCCTTTCTGCGCGCCCGCTTGTCTGCCGCTGCGTTCAACAGTTTCTCTTCCCCCGTTTTGAGATGTTGGTTTAGGGTATCTCTCCACCTCGTGCGGTCAGCTGCAAGGCTCTCCCAGGACTCCACGTCGATGTCGAGCGCCTTCATATCTCTCTTGCAGACATCCTTGTAACGTAGCTGGGGGCGGCCGATGGTTCTCCTCACAGATGTCAGCTTTCCATAGAGAATGTCTTTTGGAATACCCCATCCTCCATGCGGTGGACATGGCCCAGCCACCGCAGTCTGCGCTGCCTGAGTAGAGTGTACATACTGGGAAGGCCAGCGTGAGACAGGATCTCGGCGTTGGACACTCTGTCTTGCCAGGATATGCCCAGGATACGACGGATGCTTCTCAGATGGAAGGTGTTGTGTCTTCTCTCCTGCCTGGCTGCAGTCCATGTCTCACTGCCGTACAGCAGCGTACTGATGACACATGCATTGTAGACTGCTATCTTTGTCTTCACTGTCAGCTTTGGGTTGGTCCACACTCGAGTCCACACTTTTGCTGCCTTCCCGATCCTCTTATCAATCTCTGTGTCCAAGGAGAGGTTGTCGGTGATGGTGGAGCCGAGGTACGTGAACTGATGGACGGCATCAAGTTCGTAGTCGTCATTGGTGATGACAGGCTGCGCCAAGACGTTCGTCTTCTTCAGGCTGATGGTCAGCCCGAAGTCCTTGTATGCCCGATAAAAGCGGTCCATCAGTGACTGTAGTTCCTGCTGGGTGTGGGACACAACTGCGGTGTCATTGGCAAACAACACAGCCCGAGTGATGAGAGCTTCACGTACTTTTGTCTTTGCTCTGAGGCGGGTGAGGTTGAAGAGCCTGCCATCTGATCTAATACGCAGGTAGATCCCCTCTGTTGCAGTGCCGAAGGCAGGTTTCAGGAGCAGAGCGAAGAAAATCTCAAAGAGTGGGAGTGAGGACGCAGCCTTGTTTGACACCACTGTGGATGTCAAAGGGATCAGAGAAGCTGCCATTGAACTGTACTGTCCCCTTCGTGTTGATGTGGAAGGATTCTATCATGCTCTGCAGTTTTGGTGGGCAGTCGATCTTTGGCAGAGCTTTAAATAGGCCACCTCTGCTGACGAGGTTGAACGTCTTGGTGAGGTCAATGAAGGCAACATACAGGGGCATCAGCTGTTCTCTGCACTTCTCCTGGAGCTGGCAAAGGGAGAAGACCATCTCTACTGTTGACCTTCCAACTCAGAAACCGCACTGTGACTTTGGGTAGACTCTTTCTGCCAGCTTCTGCAGGCGGATCAAGGTGACCCAAGCAAAGAACTTGCCATCTATGTTGAGGAGGGAGATGCCACTGTAGTTGTTGCAGTTGCTTCTCTCGCTCTTGTTCTTATAGAGGGTATTGATGGTGGCATCCCTCATGTCCTGTGGCACAGCTCCTTCTTGCCAGCACTGGCAGAGGACTTCATACAAAGGAAGCAGTAAGGTTATCTTGCAATGCTTGATCAGGTCAAGGGGAATCCGATCGCTGCCTGGGGCCCTGCCTAAGGCCAGTCTGTCAATGGCCTTGCTGAGCTCTTCCACCGTCGGCTCTGTGTCTAGCACATCCATGGTCGCCAGGCACCCGATGGCATCAAGGGCTGAGGGGGCACAGTGTTCTCTGTCCAGTAGAGGTCGGAGTAGTGTTCCACCCATCTCTCCATCTGCTGGCATTTGTCTGTGATTACTTACCCAGTGGAGGATTTGAGGGGGAGGGCTGTCTTGCTCTGGACTGGTCCCAATGCCTTCTTAAGGCCATCATACATTCCCCTGATATTCCCAGTTATGGCGGCCGTCTGGATGTCCTAACGAAGCTGTGTCCAGTAATCATTGGAGCAATGCCTGGCAGTCTGCTGAACCTTCCTCCTGGCAGCCCTGAGGATCTGCAGGTTCTTCTCGTTAGCTGACCGCTTGTACTCGGCTAGCGCGACGCGCTTGGCTTCAATGACGGGAGTCATCTCGGTCGACTTGTCCTCAAACCAGTCGTACGTCTTCAAGGTCTTCTTCCCAAAGCTAGCCAAGGCTGTGCGGTTTATGGTGTCTCGCAGATTTATTTATTATTGATTTAGTTGTGACTGTAACCTTTCCATCATAAAGTCTGTAAGCAAATTCACCTTCAATTCATTTTCCATCCGAGTTAAAGTTACTCCTTAATCATGTGCTAACTTGACCGTTGCAAAGATTAGCCTCGACCTCTATATAAGCTGTTCCTTGCTATAACCCAGGCTCCCACTGCTTCAGATCTCTGCTTTGTGATGATTTGGCCTTCACCATCAATGTGATTTTCTTTTTCAGCACAAAAAGAACTTCCAAGAAATCTGTACTCCTCCATCTTTGGCTCCTTATGTATTCTCAATAGAATTTGCCAAACTCTGTTGTCTTGTGTTCAGCCATCTCACATTGACTCACTATATGGGAGGAGGCAATTTGGTGCATCAAGTCTTTGCTGACTTTCAGACCAATCCTCCTACTTCCCACCTATTTCTTTATATCCTACTCCTTCACGGGCCCATGAACACACCTCATTAATACTCAGTAATTTACATGGGTCAGTCAACCTACCAACCAGCACGCCTTTTGATGCAGGGTAAATCAACACTGTCACAGGGAAAATATGCAAACTCCACAAAGACAGCTGGAGCAGAACAGAAGCCTGGTTGCCTGAGGCAGGCGCAGCAGCGTTCCAATTGAACCGCCCTCAGAGATGCAGTCTTGTATTCTCTTCCTAACTCTGCCTCATAGACTCCCTTTCTACTATTTAACACATTTTTTGACAGAGCATCCTGGGCACTTCTCTTAACATCACCTCCTCTGGCTCAGTGTTGATTTTAACCTGATTATGCATCTGTTAATTCTTGGGGTCAGCACATTCATACAATCATACAGAAAACTCACCACGCCTCTATCCATGTGTCTATCTAAAGACCTCTTACATGCTACTATTGTATCTGCCTCCATCACCATCCCTAGCAGTACATTCCAAGCACCCACCACCACCCTCTTTGCAAAGCAAAACTGGCCTCACGCATCTCCTTTAAATCCAGATCCTCTCGCATTGAAGCTATGCCCTCTTTGACAGTTCCACCAGACACCGTTAGAATTTCATTGTTCTGGTTCACATCCAGAGCACATAAGAAATAAGCATTGACTCTTTTGGGGAGATGATTTCCGACAACAATTAAATACAAGCCCTCTGCAAAATACGAGAACAAAATTTTGAAAGTAGGATCAATGGGGTTAAAATTGTGAAGAAAGACCTTTGTCATTTAAACTTGAATTTGAATGCATTTACATAAATGTAAATAAAGGTTCATGTGTACTGTAACATCTTTTCTTTCTAGATGTAGACAATATTGCCGATGTCTACCTTGAGGGGAAGGACCAGCTGGGTGGATGGTTTCAGTCCTCTCTGCTCACCAGCGTGGCTGTGAAAAAACAGGTTCCATTTAGGTTAGTATCGCACAACTGCCAATTGCCAGAAAATGTACATTTATTTTCCCAATTAAGTTGAAATGGTTTTTGATGTTATTTTTGTTCATCGATGCTGTTGTCTTGATCTTGTAATTTGGTAATTTTATCTATTTTGCCATACCTAAATAAACTCTCACCATGAATTCTAGAAATAAGAGGTAAAAATACTGAGAATTTGAACCACATATAAACATAGAACATAGACAATAGGTGCAGGAGTAGGCTATTCGGCCCTTCGAGCCAGCACCGTCATTCAATATGATCGTGGCTGATCATCCAAAATCCAGCTTTCTCCCCATATCCAGTTAGCCCTAAATGTAACTCTCTCTTGGAAACATCCAGTGAATAGGCCTCCACTGCCTTCTGTGGCAGAGAATTCCACAGATTCACAACTCTCTGGGTGAAAACATTTTTCCTCATCTCAGTCCTAAATGGCCTACCCGTACTTCTTAAACTGTGACCCCTGATTCTGGACTCCCCCAACATCGGGAACATCTTTCCTGCATCTAGCTTGTCCAATCCCTTAAGAATTTTATATATTTCTATGATATCCTCTCATCCTTCTAAATTCCAGTGAATATAAGCCCAGTTGATCCATTCTTTCATCATTGTCACCATCGCGGGAATTAACCAGGTGAACCCACGCTGCACTCCCTCAATAGCAAGAATATTACTATAGCAATAGCAATACCCAGTAGGTCGGGGAGCATCTCTGGAGAGAGAAACAGTTAATGTTCCAGGATGATTACGTTATTGGAGGAGTTAACGGTTAATTCTCTCTAACGGATGATTATTTCTCAGATGCTTCTTGACCTTATGTTTTTGTTTTGAAAGAAGACTATTTCCTTTGATAATATTCTAAAGACCCAAGGCAGATGATAATTATTACTTCCTGTTGTTTACCTAAAGATGTCTTAGTAGAGTAAATGCAAGTGGCAAGTGCAAAGGTGACACAGTGGCGCAGCAGTAGAGTTGTTGCCTTACAGCGCCAGAGATCCGGGTTCGATCCTGACCACGGGTGCTTTCTGTAAGGACTTTGTATGTTCTCCCCGTGACCTGCGTGAGTTTTCTTCGGGATCTCTGGTTTCCTCTCGCTATCCAAAGGAGTACAGATTTATAGGTTAATTGGCTTGATATAATTGTAAATTGTTCCTAGTGGTGTGTTGGGTGGTGTAAGTGTGCAGGGATCGCGCGGATATGGTGGGCCGAAGGATCAGTTACCGCGCTGTATCTCTAAACTAAACTAAAGTGTTTGTTTTGAAAAGTAATGTTCTCCTATTCCATTAATCCAGCTTTGTTGGTGCTTTTCATTACCGAGCACTTGATTTTTTTAACTTCTGTTGTATAAATTGTTCATTTTGATTTCATATGGTGTAGCTGAAATTCAAACTATGATCACTGGTACTATTATTAGAGCTCCAGTTTTTCTTTGAGTGTCCTGCACCTGCTCCACACGTCTTCTTTCAGGCCATAACACAATGGCCAGACTGGTCCAAGCTAGTCATTATTATTCCTCCTCGCAGGCAACCAGCAGGTCTGTAACAGTTGAAGGCTGCATGTCCAGTTAGCAGACTCCCTCAGTCAACATTTATGATGTTTTTGGGTGTGATAGTTGTTCCCTGCACAGAAGTACTATTCAGTCACATTTTAAATTGAAAACGCCAACAGATTGAAATGCAAATGGCAGGGGTGAGCTGCAAATTCCCTATAAAAAGGTTCTGTTGCTCACATCTGGGTCAGGTATACAATTTCATACATATTTTATGGTTTTCATAGGTCTTCACAAACTTGATTGCAAATTGCAGAACAAATATAAAGGAATATTGACTTAATTTTTTGTTGTTAGAAAACTGATTGTTCATGGATTTACCCTCAATGAAACTGGTGAAAAGATGTCCAAATCTCTGGGAAATGTGGTGGATCCTGATATTGTTATTAATGGAGGGCAGGTAAGCTAATCTATAACTTCCTTTTTTTTTTAAAAGAAAAGAAACACATTTAAAAAAAGTCTTATTTATACAATGTTCAATTCAGTTGTAAAGGTGTACAAAATATGTACAAAAATTTTGTTGTATGACTGCAATGGATTTTATAATCAGTCTTGGTCACTTGATATTATTTTTCTTCAGTGGCAAGGTAACATAGCACATATAGAACATGGAACAGTACAGCATAGGAACAGGTCCTGAGCCCCACATAGGAACATGATACCAATTTAAAATAATCCCTTCTATCTGCATGCAGTCTATATTCTTCCCTGCCTGCTCATGTGCCTGTCTAAATGCCGCTCAAATGTTGCTGATGCATCTGATTCCACCAGTTTGCTTGGCAGAGCCTTCCAGGCATTTACCACTCCAGAGCCTCAACATCTGTACTATAATGTGGCAACAAGAACTGCATGCAATCTTCCAAGTGTGACCTAAACAAAGTTTTATACAGCTGCACGGGACTTGCCAACTGTTATATTTGATGGCTCAACCCAGAAAGCGAGGATGCCAAATGCCTTCTTTACCACTCTTTCTCCTTGTTTTGCCATTATTAGAGGGTTATGGATTTGCAAGATTAGTGATATATTTTATAGTCGTAGCACAGAAACAAACTCTTCAGTCCAACTTGTTCATGCCAAACAAGTTTCCTATTGGGTTAGTCCCATTTGCCAGCATTTGACCTAAAACCCACAAACCCTTACCTATCCATATACATGTCCTAATATCTTTTAAATGTTATTGTTGTACCCATCTCTACCACATAACCACCATCCTCCGTGGGAGAAAAAGTTGTCCCTCAGGTCCCCTTTAAACCTTTCCCCTCTCACCTTTAATTTAGTGTTAGATTCCCTTAATTGGTGGGGAAAAGACTGACCATTCACCATTGGCGTTATTTCAACAATGTATAGTTGTAACATGACGTACAAACTCTTGTATACAATGGCCTTCCTGAT
The DNA here is from genome assembly GCF_028641065.1 of Leucoraja erinaceus. NCBI lineage: Eukaryota > Metazoa > Chordata > Chondrichthyes > Rajiformes > Rajidae > Leucoraja > Leucoraja erinaceus. Next base: position 52,778,563 of record NC_073384.1, on the reverse strand, counting down.
GAAGGGAAGTGTGCCAAACATCAACTTCATCACCCCGTCTACCTGTGCAGCCACCTTCAAGAAACGATGTGCTTGTACCCCCATGCCTCTCTGTTCTACAACCTACCCCAGGGCTTTGCCATTTATGTGCAAGTTGTGCCCTAACTTCCCAAAATGCAATACTTCACACTTGTCCTAGTTAGATTCCATCTACCTTTAATTGGCCCACTTTCCCAGTTGATCAGAATCCTGTTATAGCTTTGGCCAACCTTCTTCACTGTTCACATTCCACCAATTTTAGTATCATCATCTACAAACTATGTCGGCTGCGTTCTCAACCAAAGCATTAATATAGATGAACATAGTGGATCCAGCATCAATCGTTGGACACATTGCTGCTCAGGCTATCAATCTAAAATATAACCCTCCTCGACCACACTTGGCCTCCTTCAATAAAGGGATTTTTAAAATTCAATTAGCTAACTTACCATAAATCCCATCCAACCTGACAACCCAAACTAGCCTTTACCATTGTCAAAGACCTTGGTAAAGTCCATGTGGACACCCTGCCCTTGCCAATCCTTTTGATCACCACTTCAAAAACTCACCCATAAATTCTCTTTTGTCACATGCAACAGTGCCACATTTTCATGGTATTTTATAAATGTTAAATATCCTAGGCTGTAAAGTGCATAAGTGTTAGAAGTATTAAATAAAAATGTTTATTTTATTTTATTATAGGATCTCAACCAAGACCCACCCTATGGAGCAGACATCCTTCGCTGGTGGGTGGCAGAATCCAATGTCCTTCACAGAAGTGTTAATTGGACAAAAAATATTGCAAGCAGCGAAAGAGGATGTCTTTAAGGTGAGAATCTCAAATAAATAAGTTTGCGATTTTCCAGTTAGTAATTCCTATTGAATGCAGATCTGATTTATTAATAACCATTTTATTGCTTGATATTGTTGAGAGCCCTTTGTATTCAAGCACTGTGTAGTCTGTTGCCAGACCATACTCAGTGGTACTATTAGTACTGGAGTATTAGGTGCATTTCAGGCTTTTCAATTTAGACTGCATTGCAATATGCAGGAGGCTTCTGCCAAAACATTTTTTGTACAGTGTTGTACAAAGCAAAACACTTAACAAACGCAGCAGAAGAAGGGTCTTGACCCGAAACATCACCCATTACTTCTCTCCAGAGATGTTGCCTGTCCCACTGAGTTACTCCAGCTTTTTGTGTCTTTCTTCGGCAGAGGTTTCTTGTTTTTATTCAATCACCCTTCATAAGAAGTAGAAAAATGAGACGAATAACCATGTTTTAAGATGCAGTGAAGGGAGGGAATGTCTGAGCGAATTTTGACCAAAGTTGTCAAGTTAACAATTACCTTTTAAAATAAAAAGCAATTGAAACAAAATGATGCAGAAGGTATACAGTCATTGGTGGAATAAAATGGGTGTTTCATCTGAAATTGTTAAACTTATTACAGTAAACCTCTGATAGTCGTGTACATCTGGTACTTTGCTGGAGCTACACTACCAGATTTTCCAGATGAGAAACATGATTTGCCCATTCACTCCAGAGATATTGCCTGACCCAGCACTTGTGTTTTATTCAATATTTCAGCATCTACTCTTTATTTAAATCTCTAGATTTTCTGGACTGTTTGTTTGTTTGTATGCGTGCATGTGTGTGAGATCCCAAAACCCCGCCAAAATGATACAATTTTTGGCCCACCTTAGTCACCATTGTCCTGTGCTGTAAATGAAACGAGTTCCGTCCGGTGACGTCATATTGACATCCCGAGTCTCATTTACATTAAAAAATTGTGATTTAAAAAAAATCAATTTTAATCAAAATCTATGTTTTCATTAACAGCTAACATTGTGTTTAGGTTATCTTAAAGAAAAATCACGATTTTCATTGTGGGGGGGAGGTGAGTTGGGGAGCAGGGGGATAGAGGGAGAGGAGGGGGGGTAGGGAGGGGAAAGTGGGGGAAGGAGAGTGGTGGAGGAGGGGGATATAGGGAGAGGATGTTGGCAGTGGGGGAAGTAAGGAGTAGGGGATAGAGGAAGAGGAGGGAGGTGAGGAGGGAGAGTGAGTGGGGGGGGGGGGGATGGGGGAGGGAAGGAGTGGTGGAGCAGGAAGATGTAGGGGGGGAGAGGTGTTATGGAGGGAGAAAGGGAGTGATTGAGGATAGGGAGTGGGGGTGGGGAGGAGAAAAGGGAGGGCGGAGAGGAGGGGGTGTTGGGTATCAGTGGGAATGGAGGAAGAAAGGGGTAGGAAGAAGGATGGCGAGGCGCAGTTGGAGGGTTGCCGTGACTCAAGTCACTACGAAGATCTCTGGCGTCACAACGGGAACCCCTCAGCCGCGCCTGCGTAGTTGGGGGCAGTGGATCCGCACCTGGTCTAGTTTATTCCTACAACTAGCTCAATACACTTTCACCTCACTTTTTTAAAACAAGATATTACAGAGAGTAAATAAAGTTTCAAATGAACCCACAATACTTAAAGGAAACACTGAAAATAGAGTCTGAGAGCTTGGGAGGGGTTGGAAAAAATGTTTGCTGAGAATGGTGCCACAATGAGCTAGATGCAGAACCATCAGGGCTTTCAAATAATCGGGTAATAATTTGTCAGGGTATTAAGGCATTAAGTCACGAAGGTGGGAACATGACTAGTTGTAGGGTAAGATGCTGTTTCATGAGCTATGCTGGTCATTACTGGAGCAACACAGGAAAGGACTGCAGAGAAGTCAGAGTGGGACAAATTAATTTAAATCTTACCAGCTGGATTTTAAATGTGGCTGTTCATTAAATAATATTCTGAACAAATTAATATGCTTTGCTAAATTAACAAAAAAAGCAAATGATGGGTTTGAAAACTTTCAATTCAACTAATTAATAATCTAGGAACAAGCTCAGCATTAACCAAGAATCATAATGCAATTTAAAAAAAAAAATCTTATTGCATAGAAAGAATTCCTCGCATGTAACTAAAGTTGTGAAATTACATAAACGCACAAAAGAAAGAAAATGTAAGTATAGCGAGAAAACAGTGAAGTCATGGAATTGGATAATATCTGAACCAGGAAGTGAGATGTAAATGGCATGCTATACTTTAATGGGCTTCTTGGGATTTTGACATTTCCGTCCACTGTAAAAGAAAAGCGTCTTGATGTTATGGTGTATGCTGTTACTCAACTGTCCCACATTGATTTTGACAGATTGTGTATTAGGAACTGGTGAGAGCAGCATGCTTGGGAAGCCAGCTCATCTAGGTCTGATATAAAATTGTGCTAGTTACTTCCTGGCATTTTTTTAGTTACTTTCACATCTTCGAGAGCACATCATTAAAGAAAGATTTACCCTGTGAGGAATGATACAAAATCAAAATATTGCTGGAAATGAAAAATAAAAACTAGATGCTAGAAACAATACAACAGGTCATGTGGTATTTTCAAATATAACATATTTAATGTTTTGCATCAATATGCACTCGTACTGTGTGGTCTGTTGACTTTCCAGCATTTCCATTGTTACTCACCTTTAGCATTTAGTTAAGCGGTTAATATTTTTTTTAATAAAACAAATTTGTGTTTTTAATTAAAGTTTGAAATGTTTGAGGGGGTTAATCAAAGCATGGAAACACCACTTGAGCTTCCTTCAACGTGGAGATTGCTTGAACAATGCACCAGTGAACTGTCTCATTTATACTGTATTGTGAATCAGAAAATGTGCTGCTCCCTGTCATTTATTTTGAAGTTGCAGTGATTTGAGAAGATCTATCTATTATATTTAAATTGAGATTGGTGTGACAACTGATATCCCATGAGCAGATTAAAATTCTTGGCTTGCGTCAAAGATTTGCTTTCATGAAAATAAATTTTGAACTTTGCTAAGAAATGTAATTAATTTGGCTGGTTTTCTCTCTCAGTTGCGGAATACTTTACGATTTTTGCTGGGGAACCTTTATAATTTCAATCCTGAGATTGATAGAGTTTCAAATGAAGAAATGCTCTTAGTGGATCAGTATATGCTTCATCTCCTTCAAGATTATGGCATCAAGGTAATGGCATTGGAATATTTATCATTAAATAATTCACCAACATTTGTCAGACCTTGATTTCTTAAGCAGAAATGTACCAATGTAGAATGTTTTAAACAATTTCTCATGCATCTTACACAATTTGCAGTGAATGATTACAAATCGTGGTGATGATATTTTAAAATAAACAATTACACTTTCCTAGTACAGAAATCGGTATTAAATCAATCTGATAAAACTTATGTTTGGAAAGAGGTTAAAACTGCTGGTGTCAGGCATTTAGTATGTGAGAATCATTGTTTTAATTATTAACAGCCTGACTCCACTGACAAGGACAGCCCAACAGAAATCCTGGTTGTGGCAGCAAATTGGCCCAGCAGAGATTTTGAAATACATCTGTATTTTGTGTGCCAACATCATGAGCATTCCAACTTTTCTTTCTTGGTCCAGATACATGTGCTTGAGAGAAAAAAATTGGACTGGATTCTAATTAAGCAACATGATCTAAAGTTATAGGACCACTAATGAGCAAAAGTGTGTGCATCTTAGGTCTGTAAAGTTAAATTAAAAACAAGGACTTAACAGACCATGTCATATTTGTCAGTAACAAAATTCACTTTACATTCCAGCTTTAATTTACTGTTTTTTCTACTTAGCAGGAATTAATTTTGACTATGTAATTAATTTTAAAATCTTTTTCAGGTTACAGAGGCTTACAAAGAATATGATTTTGGAAAGGTTATTCGCCTTATGCTAGCATTTATTAACAGAGAACTTTCAAACTTCTACTTCAGCATCATCAAAGATCGGTTTGTATATTTGCAATTGGAATATATTTATTTGTAAATCAGCCCAAAAGTACATTGTTAAATTAATATTAAATGCATCTCTGACTGAACAATGTGGACAAATTGATAAGTGTTATTGCAGATTCAGCAAATGTACTTTAAATAAAATTATTTTCAGTTATTAACCATACCACACAGACTCTCAGTCTGAGAAGCATTTGGGGTTATTGTTTAAATGGTACTATTCATGAGCAATGACACTCAATGGCTTTAGAGGAATAAATTCCAGGATACTGAGCCTGGCAAAATGACTTGTATGTCCACTTCAGTATAATGTGTGAATTTTCAGCCAACCTTCCTTGGTACTGAATTTGCAGATTATGGCTGATACCTTATTCCACAATGCAACCACAGTGAATCACTGGTGGATATTGAGCCTAATGTTAAAGTACAATGCAACCACAGTGAATCACTGGTGGATATTGAGCCTAATGTTAAAGGTATAAATCAAGCTGCTTTGTCTGGAATGGTTGGGCTTAAGTGTTCTTGGATCACACTCTTGACTTGAACCAATAAAATAACCGAGGTTGGCATCTCAATGCAGAGTACTTAGCTGCTATCTTGTTCTATACAAGCTTAGTCTAGTTACTAATGACCTCTGAAACATTAAGAAACAACTCTGCAGTGTAGACAGTGAAAGTCAAGGAAGATGGCTAGGGCTTTCTCTTTGTTCAATACTGGTATTCAAGTTACCTGAGCTTGTATGGTAGTAATGGCCTGGCATAAGCTATTTCGATAATAGAAGTTATAAGCAGAGCTGATACTGAATTTTGTATGCCAACTGGAGAGAGCTTTTTAAGTAACATTTCATTCAAATTGCAGATTGTATTGTGAAGATGAAAAACATCCCAAGCGTCGATCATGTCAGACAGTTTTAGATGAAGCGTTAGATGTAATCACACGTTCTGTAGCGCCAATTCTGCCTCACCTTGCAGAGGAAATATTTCAACATCTATCAAACACAAAAGGTAAAACACTCATACTATGAAATCAATTTTGTTTCACACTGATTAAAGATTTGAAATTTGAGAGTAAAAGGCTTGAGATTCCCAATACTCTGAATGCCTACATAAATTGACAAACTTTCATAATTTTTTTGATTATCTTTTAGAGCCTTTGAGTGTGTTTCACACTGGCTGGATAAAGACCAGTTCTGTCTGGAAGAAGCCAGGCATAGTGGAAGCTATCGAAGGTGCTTGTGCAATAAGAGATAGCTTCTTGAGCTCTATCCCGGGCAAAAATACATCAGAATATGATGTAACCATTATCATTGAGCCAAGTCTACTGCTGGAATTGATGGAGGTAATTTAATCCCAATTCTGAAAATCTTGTGAATGTGTATTTTTTTTTTAAATAGCTTTTTTAAATTAAATTATAAAAAAATTGATGCTGTCGATTTTGAATTGGGAAGTTTCATTCGTAATGACATAGTACAGGTGGTTTTTAGTCTTTCAATGCGAGTATGTGGACATTTTGCTGTTCCATCCTGTTCCACACAACTATGAGGCCTTTGGAAGATTTTAAACCCCATCCAAAACTGCACTGTTCTTAAGCATTCAGATAGTTGTATTGTACCTCTTGAATAGGGGGTGGGGAGGGGGAAGAGTGTGCTGTTGTGTTGTTTGTAGATTATATAGCAATAATAGAAACACTATGTTGGTGTAAAACCCATTCTTTCACAGGTCAGGCATAGATTTTAATCTGTTTCTCTGACAAGAGAGCTCTTGCTTCACTGTCTGTTTACCTGTTACTTGTCCCCAGCAATTACAGAAAGATCAAGTATCCAGTACTTCAGAACTGAATGAATTAATGATGGCATCACACACAACACTACTAACAAGTGTTCCTCGTGACCTTCCTGCTGATACAGATCTAATTGAAGGAAAATTTATAATCAATTTGGAAGGTAAACCAGTTTAATACTGTCACTATTTTCTGTAATAGAGCATTACAGAAGCATATATTTTTCTTCAGTATTATATAAATTGAAAAATGTTGGTTATAATTAATAATTGGAAAGGTTAGGTGGGGTTTAGTGGGAATGTAAAGATAATTGTAAAGAATATAAAGATATCCAACTAATTATTATTGGTACAAAAATACAAATAAAAAATATGCTGCAATTTTACCTTCCAAAAGATCCTTTTTGTGTATTAGTCATCCAACTAATTCATATCATTAGAGATTGCTATTTATAAATCATATATAATTTATAGAGGGTATTCTCAACTAGACATTTCCTATTAATTAATATTGAAGTCATTTAATTTAGAAACATAAGCATAGAGTTGGTTCTGTATTGCAGTTCAAATTTCATCTTTGGCTTTGTTTACTTTCTTTAGTTTGAAGGGGAATAAATTGGGGTATCCGTCACAACTATGCTACCAGCTTACTAAGATTGCATTTCAAATTGTATTGGGTTGTAATATTGATATTTGTGTACTGGTATGGGATCACGTTGAAGGCAGCGGAAATGTTGGAGAATGTGGTGAATGCAGATGCTTGAGGAAAGGTGAGTGCCGGGGAACTATCCTCCCCTCTGGGGGAAGGGGGAGCAAGAACAGAACTGTGGGACACGGAGATACAGTTGAGGGCTCCATCCACAACAGCAGGAGGAGAAGTCATGTTTACTGAAGGAAGAGCATATCTCGAATGGCTTGGAGTGGAAAGCTTCATCATGTGAGCAGGAGCAGCAGACACCGAACTTGAGAGTAGGGAATGGTGACATTGCAACAGGCGGGTTGGGAGGAGGCATATTCAGGGTATATTTTTATGTGATGTTTTCACTTTACTCTGAAAACCTAATTATTCCTAATTGCTTGACAGGTGGCGATCTTATTGAAGAATCACGATATGTAGTCATTGTTCAACATGCTGCCAAAGAAAAATGTCCTCGCTGTAAAAAGTATACATCAGATATGGCACTAAATCCATGCCCTCGTTGTTTGGAAGTCATTGCAGGGAAGTGGACCACGTAATTTATATACTGGGAAAGGACTATTTCTAATTACTGGAAGAAATGGCTATTACATAATCTACAGCTATCTTTCTGAGGAAGTCCTTTTCTTCAGATATGCACCCTCTCCCCACCCTGCAATCTTTGAAAGTGAATCTATAAACAACTTTGTTTGGACATTTTGAATTCAAAAATTTTCAAAATGAATATAAAAATCATTGTGCTCCATGAGTATTATTGGTCAGCATTACAAGTGTACAAAACTGACTGCTGAACATATTCATTAGGAGTAGAAACTTTGATTGTTCTCAGATAGTCGTGCAATATGCCGGTACACAAAAAAATGCTGGAGAAACTCAGCGGGTGCAGCAGCATCTATGGAGCGAAGGAAATAGGCAACGTTCCGGGCCGAAACCCTTCTTCAGACATTTGCCTGTTGGTTTGAAATTTGATTATACTTCACAGTTCTAAGCAAACCTCTTAATCGACTGTTGAACACAGTTAAGAATAATCCATGTGTAGGTAATCAAATTTTCTGTTTCATTTGTAATATCAGATGAGGTTAAAGTTTCTACGATATTTTTGCTTTTTTAAAGTAACCTGCGCAAAGCATATAATTATGGCAGAAACCTAAAGTTGTCGCAAAAATATACCAAGTCATCCACAAATGAAATTTAATAAGTTTACGGTAATGTTTCTATTGTCTTGTCATGCTGCAGCTTGATGAGGAATTAAGTTGTGCGTCAATTAAAAGTAACCAGTGTTTTTTGGACTGAAGAAACATGACTTTTTTTTAAGAAAGGAATTAATGTTTAAACAACAATTTTAATAAGCTGACTACAAACCTGTTTAAGGTTGGTTTAGTTTGATCCTAAATAGGTTGGCTATAGCCCAGCCTTTGGTTATTTGTGGGTTCCCCCTGTAGAAATCTAATTCTTGCCCCCGTTGGTGGAAGGTTCATTTCAAAGGCTGCATTCTAAATTAATTGTTGTACAAATGGTTTGTGTAGATTTTGTTTGGAGAATATATGAAATCATACGCAAATAGCCATGATTCCTCCAGCTCATCTTCTGACATTTTGGTCATTGTAATGTGGAACAATGATGGATGTTAATGACTGAACAAGGAAATTGAAATCTTCCAATTGGTTAATTCTCAGAAACCCTGACGGATTTGTCAGAGCTAGGGTCAAACATTATACATTTTTCATTGGTTCCACTTTCAGAAAATGAATTCGTATTTCCAAAGGGATTTCAATGAATTTACCATGCATCTTTTCCAAAAGAGCTAAATTACAATTTCTAATTTGTCAGCTAGTGTTAATATCCTCTGCTTTGACTGTTTTGGCAAAGTGAAATCACTGCTTGGGGTCTATCATCATTTAGCTTCTTGACAATTATGTGCATTACCATTCAATCTTTTCAAGTGAGAACCAACTCAATTTTCACAATATTTTTTACATGCAATGTGCCCGTCCTGATCACAACTTTATTATTAAAATAAATGCTGTTTTTTAAAAAAACTTGCAGCATTGAATCTTCCTGCAGATAAACTATATTTCTAATATAAGATTGTTTACACTAAATTTAGCCTTAATTTCAGACACAATTTGCAATATAATTTGAAAGAGAATTGCAAAGCAGGGTGTTACATATTGGTAATCAAAGCATATAGACTCGGTTTTGAATTCACTAATTTCAGCTCCACCTTTTCAGACCTTCAACCTGTACCATCAGCTCTGTTTTTCTCACTACTGGATCTGTTGAGTATTTCCAGCAACTGCACTATTCTGTATCTCACCATCATCCTCAGAGGATCTCCACCCCTACTCATTCTCTAACATAAAACAATATCAATCAGAAGCATTAATCTACTCTCATCACAACTATTGAGCCCACCAGGCAGCATTTTCCCATTTAGCAGTTAATCAAGTTATGCTGGTTAAATTAACAACCACAGTGAGATTTTAAGTAGATGTAAATCAACCCAGTTCATTAAGTTTTCCCTCACTACAGACACATCATGTCAATTTTTGTGCAAAGACTTAATATTTTGAAAGCAAACCAACTTAGCTTGGGTATAAGCTTTTATTTAAAGGAATATTTTACAATCAGAGGTGGCATTTCTACCACTTAGTGTGGAAATATCTCACCACACACTGATAACTGTGCAGTGAACATAGAAAGACATTATTTTAGAGCAAAACATTGAGGTAATAGAAACATTCATCTTTTACATTAACAAAATAAACTACATTTTTGCCTTTTTTTAGTGACATTAGGCTTCATTAAATAGTCATTACTACCTTGGTGTGGTTCAGAGTAGATAGTGCTACAGTGGATATTGCAAAATCACTTATTTGTCTATCTTCAATAGTGGGGATTTAAAACCATAGATTTACGGTTTTGTATAGATATCCAGAAAGACCACATGCTATGCAATTCATTCACTACATAATACCTTAAGGTACAGACTTTCTTTAGCATTTTGCACAGCTAAAGCAACACAGAACATGGTATCTGAGACCAATATGATTTGTGTTTTAACAATACATTGAGAAAGCTGAAGCAAAGCTTACGGCTATGTAACCATGGGCATGCAGATGTATTTGGGTATTAGAATAAGAACTTATTACAGATGTGTATGAATGGCTTCCATTAGATATGAAGCAGTCAAGAACATGATTATCTGCGACAAAATGAGAAATTTACATCCTAATGATCTAAACTCTTCCCAATTGGTCAAATCTGGAAACTACCATAAATAAAAATGAGCCAACTTGTATCACAAAGATGATATAGCATCAACTGCTTCCAACAGATGCAGCACCAGGCTGTATTGCCCATGGTTTTCAGGTAAGAGTTCTATCACCTTCCTCACCAATCTAGCTGTTGCTTCAATTGGCACATCTTTGTTTTGAAGATCCTGAGGATTCTGGAAATTATGCAAAGTACAATAAATAGAGGTCAAGGACGTAAATCATGTATCAATTACTTTTCTCAATGTTTATTAATTTTTCAAAGATTCTAGTACCTCGCAGTAACTTAATAGAATGGCTGGTTCCTCTATCAATTGCTATGGCAAGTCCAAGATTCTATGGTATTACTGCCAACTTGGACTATAGTTATTGCCAGCCTGTATCAATAGCTCCTGATTTTTTTTTTTCCAAATTTACCTTCTCATATATCCAAGATGGACACAAAATGAAGGAGTAACTCAGCAGGTCAGACAGCATATCTGAAGAAAATGGATGGGTGACGTTTAAGGTCAGAAACCTTCGGAAAGATGGATACGTCGGCGAGACTTGTTGCCGTTAGATTCGACGACGTTTCACTGAACACTTACGCTTGTCCGCCAAGGCCCATTAGATCTGTCAGTTGCCAACCAGCTTAACTTCCCATTCCCATATTGACCTTTCTGTCCTGGGCCTCCTCCATTGCCAGAGTGAGGCCACACACAAATTGGAGGAACTGCACATCATGTTTTGCTTGGGTAGCTTACAACCCAGCGGTATAAACATTGAATTCACCATTTTAGGTAACTTATACAAACATCCCCCTGCCCCACTGAAAGCCCAGTCCCATTCCACAGTTCACAACAATGCATCTCTATTGGACTCACGCTGTCATTAGCTAACAATTGGCCTATCGGGGAACCTCCTTGCCCGAGGTCATCTGTTGCCGTCCCCGATTTGTCCTGTGATTTCTTATTTCCTCCCCCACCACACCTCTACAATCAGATGGGCCCCGACCCGAAACGTCACCTCTCAATGTTATTCAAGGATGTTTAGTTACTCCAGCATTTTGTGTCTATGGTATAAACTAGCAGGTGTAGTTCCTTTTAATTATATTCTCATATGCTGATGTTAGTAGGCATTTTAAAGTTAGTAGATCAAAATTAAATTATTGACCTAACTGGAGAATCAAAGTATAGTGATAATGTGTATAACATTACTTAGAGACTAGATCAGCTCCCCTAATTGCAATGAAGGAAGCAATTCAATCATTTTCATGGCTCCCATTATTAATACTTATATTCTCAAATTTAGATTTTCCCCGTTGTGTGTTTGGGGGGGGGGGGGGGAATCCCATTCTGTGACTGGTGCTCAACGATCATGGTTTCTGAGGAAGGTAATATACAAATGTTCAATAATAATTTTCATTAATCTTTCTCTCTCTAAGATAACCCATTGAGAATATATTAAATAAACAATTTAATACGTTTCAAAACTTGCAATCTAAGCTTTCATTTGCCACAATATGTTTTGTGATTTTGTTTTTTAACTTTGCACAAAAGAATTTGACTTTGTCTCTTAGTTCTTTTGGCATTACCTGGATGGAATATTATTTATACTTACCATGGCCTTAAGCCAAGTGCACAACACTGGAGGGAGTCTGGCCAGCAGTTCCATGCCCTCTTTAGTCTGAGTGTGGAGTAAAGCATAAGCAAGTCTCTGTCCTGTCAGCACAAGCAACTGGGATGCCAGGACCTCTTGATCATGCACCTGGAGAATTGCCTGAGCAGGCGACAAAAGGAAAGACATGGCTCAAAAGCTTATTCTGTGCACTGATAAGATTTTAAACTAAAGTTTCGATCAGACATTATTCGTCGAAAATGGGCATTTCCCCAATTATTCTGGCACATTTAAAACGCCAATCTGGTCATCGCAACATAAATGCTCCAAACTTAACTTTTATTTTTAGTAGTAAAATGTAAAAGTTCACATCAGGTTCACATAAATAAAACTAGAGGTTGGAATTACTCAGTCAGTGAACCAGCAACAGTGGAAAGAGAAACCTGTTAATTCTGAGAAGAAGTGCTAACCGGTTTTTGTGGTTTCTCTTTCCAGATGCTGCTTGACTGTCGTGTTCTTCCAGCACTTTTTGTAACAATCCCCCAGTTGATAAAGTCCCCTATAGTAGGCTGATGCAGAGGATGATGATGCACACAATCCATGGGGACTTGGTTGTATGGGTTCACAGTTTACACATTGGAGTGTGGGTTGTAATGGAAGGACTTTATTCTGGGTGGAGGTCTGTGACTAATGCAGTTCCACAGGGATTTGTGCTAGGACCTCCGTTTGTAATGTGACATGGACATAAACGGCGATGGGCTGGTAAGTGCGTTTGCAGGTGACCAAACTTCTTGTTGTTGCAGACTGCGAGGAAGGCTTTCATAGGATACAGCAGGATATAGATCAGTTACGGAAATATGCATTGACGTGCAAAATGCAGTTCAATCCGAATGAGAGTGAAGGGGTGTAACTTTTGAGAGTTTGAATGCAAGAGGAAAGTTTACAGTTAATGACAAGACCCTTAACAGCACTAACGTACAGTGGGTTCTTGGAATCCAAGTCCAGAAAGTGACATCACAAGTAGATGGAAGGGTAAAGAAAGTGTACGGTATACTTGCCTTTGTTGGTCAGGGCATTGAATGTAAAAGTCAGGAAGTCATGAAGCAGCTCTAAAAACTTTGGATGTCACATTTAGAGTATTGTGTTCAGTTGTGCTCACCCCATTTCAGGAAGGATGTGGAGGCTTTGAAGAGGGTGCAGAAGAAGTTTACCAGAAAGCTATCTGGATTAGGAGGTATTAGCTACAAGGAAAGGTTGAACAAATTTGGACTGTGACGGTGGAGATTGTGGGGAGACCTTCATGGAAGGAAGCAGAGGGTGTTGGTGGAAGGTTGCTTTTTGGACCGGAGGCCTGTGACTATTGGTGTGCCTCAGGATTCGGTGCTGGGTCCATTGTTGTTTGCCATCTATATCAATAATTTGGATAGGAACGTACATGGCATGGCTAGCAACTTTGTAGATGACACAAAAGTGGGTGGTGTTGTACATAGGATGGTTGTCAAAAATTGCAGCAGGATCTTGTTTGGTTGGGCAGGTGGGCTGAGGAATGATTTAACACAGAGAAATGTGAGGTGTTGCACTTTGGGAGTTCTAACATGGGCAGAACCTACACAGTGAACAGTAGGGCTCTGGGGAGTGTGGTAGAGCAGAGGGAGTTAGAGCAGAGTACATGTACATAGTTCGTTGAAAGTGCATTACAGGTAGATAGGGTGGTCAAAAAGGCTTTTGGCACATTGGCCTTCAGTCAGAGAATTGAGTATAGAAGTTGGGTCATGTTGCAGTTGTATAAGATGTTGGTGAGGCCGCATTTAGAGTATTGTTCAGTTTTGGGCACCATGTTATAGGAAAGATGTTATCAAGCGGGAAAAGGTGCAGAGAAGATTTATGAGGATGTTGCCAGGACTTGAAGGCATGAGCAATGGAAAGGTTGAGCAAGATAGCACTGTATACCTTGGAGTGCAGGAAGATGAGTGGTGATTTTATTGAGGTATATAAAATCATGAGGAATAGATCAGGTAGATGCACAGAGTCTCTTGCCCAGAGGACAAGGTTTAAGGTGGGGAGGTGGGGGGGGAAGAGAGGGACGGAAAGGTTAAATAAGAATCTGAGGGGTAACTTTGTGACACAAAGGGTGGTAGGTGTATGGAACAAGTTGTCAGAGGATGTAGTCGAGGCAGGTACAATTGCAACGTTTAAGAAACATTTAGACAGGTAGATGGAGAGGACAAGGTTTAGAGGGAAACGGGCCAAACGCAGGTAGATGGGTACAGTTGGCCGGAGTCGGCAAGATGGCTGGAAGTTTAGCTAATATCTCACCATTTTGATATTTTCCCTAATCTTCCTGACAAAATTACTGTCATTTTAAAATCTTATGCTAATTCTTGCCCAGTTTAAGAGGTTCTTAAATTACACGACTTAGGCCCGATCAAAATGTTCCAGAAATGAGAAACAGCCATATAAGGTACCCAAGATTAGAAGGACAAGCATAAGCTGCACTCACTGCATCTCTCCAGAAATACAAGGAGAAATCACATAGCACTGACTGATTATCAAACACTAGCTTGGCTCATTGCTACCAAGAATGCAAGTTCAAGATGCATGCCAGAACTGGAGCACAGCCTAGGTTGAAATGTCCATGCATCACTATGTTACACCCAGAGAGGCACTCTCAGGTTTGTGATTAAATCAACACCCATCATGTTTGGCCAGGGAAGCATCAACACATGCTTTAGCCTGCTCCTTATGCTCATATGTTCTATCACGCACAAAGGATTGTGCACGGCCGAATTTCCTCCCGTTTTATTCCTCAATGTACATTGCCTCTAGACATTAGATTATTTTAATTATACATTTAAATAGTAACACTTACCTCTTCACCAATGTGGTCAATTCCATGACTGTACAGTTCACACACGTGATGGCGTTTAATACAATCCTCATTCACCTGGAGGTTCTGAGACAGCTCTACTGCCACTGAGGGCCAGTCTTCATTTTGTTCTGAATACGAGTGTTGTTCAGAAGCATGTTCAGTCTTCGGCGGTTGTATTAGTTCTTCCACTGCAGCACTGACTAATTTCATTAAGAACTGGAAAAAAATAAATACAAGTCACTGCAGTAGGAAGTTACGAGATCTGGTCAGATGTGAGAAAATTGGGGATCTTTTATCTATATCTATATTACTAAAACTCTCATCTTGTTTGTTAGTATGTGCGTGTGTTCTGGAAACTCCACAAAAACGGTACACAATACAGCTACAAT
Source organism: Leucoraja erinaceus (assembly GCF_028641065.1). Classification (NCBI taxonomy): domain Eukaryota; kingdom Metazoa; phylum Chordata; class Chondrichthyes; order Rajiformes; family Rajidae; genus Leucoraja; species Leucoraja erinaceus. The sequence goes on along the minus strand of NC_073384.1, from coordinate 52,763,122 downwards.
TTTTGGCCCACCTGACTCACCGTTGTCCTGGTGTGTGCATTAGCCAAGTTTCGTTCAGATTGATGTTATATTTTACAAGTTAGTGACATTTTAAACTTTACAAAAAACACTTTTTCACTTGCCCTGCCGTCAGCCGTGTTCGACATCACAACGGGATCCCAAATTTTATTTACTTAAAAAACAAAACAAAAAAAAAACAACAAAAAAATTTGCAATTTTCATTGACTTTATTCTAAAAAAACTCAATTTTAAACAAATTCTTCCGTTTTCATTAACAGCTAACATTGTGTTTACGTTATTATAAAGAAAAACGCGATTTTCATTGAGAATTTTTTTTTTTTTTTAAAACATTGCGCTTTTCATTGGGGGGAGGGGGCGGTGGGGGAGCAGGGGGATAGAGAGGGGAGATGGAGGTGATGCGAGAGATGGGCAAAGTGGGGTGGTAGGGAGTGGGGGATAGAGTGCAGTGGGGGAGGTGGGGAGCAGGGAGATAGAGGGAGAGGAGGGGAGTAGGTAGGGGAGAGAGGTTATGGAGGGAGGGAGTGACTAAGTGGAAAGGAGAGGGAGGGTGAAGAGGGAGAGGGAGTGCTGGGGATGAGGGGGCATGGAGGAGGATAGGGGTAGGAAGAGGGATGGTGAGGTAATGGAGGATGGGAGGGGGTGGAGGGAAAAAGATTATTATTATTGGGGGTGAGGGGAGGAAGCAGGAGGGTTGGTGGAGGGTGAGGAGGATAATGGAGGAGGGGAATAGGGGACTGAAGAGGGAGAGTGAGATGCGTTCACATTGATCTTATATTTTACAAGTTATTGCCATTGTGAAACTTTAAAAACGTTGCAGTCGCGCTTCCAATTGCCGGCCGCGACCTGCGCATTTGGTGAAGGGTTGCTGTGACTCGCGTCACAATGGGAATCTCTGGCGTCACAACGGGAACCCGTCACCTGCGCCTGCGCAGTTGAGGGCTATGGGTCAGTGGTGGAATATTGCGTTGGGAGACGGGGCCCAACGGGTCCACACTTGGTCTAGGTTTCTCATAAAATGTTGAATCTATTACGTCTTATGTGCTGAAGGAGAGATGCAACACTGGTTCTCAGAAAAGGGGCTGAATAAAAATGCATATTTTGGAAACTAGACTGTCTTCATAATACTCCTAAATCAGAACGCATCATTTTTGTGCTGTGGATTCAGTTTGTTTCATTTCATTTCGGACTTCAAATCAACAATGTACAAATTTGAACTCTGATCCTCAAAATGAATATGTTCCAAAGCAATACAGAATGAAATTTGTTTAACAAAGGAGTCATTATTATCAGTTTGTCACGTTGTTAGTTAGCAACACAAAAAGTTTCAATAGGACTAGTTACCAATACAATTGTAAGTATGAGGAATACATTTACTGAACATAGTTATTGTATTAATTCTACTGTGAACAGATAGAATTTATAAATTTCAAACAACAATTTATTTTTAATCACTTAATTCCAATTCTGAATGACTGTTTCGACGAGCAATATTCTTCAACAATTTTACTACCTGTTGTCTGAGGGAGACTATGTTGGGATCCATATCTCCACTTGGCAGCAATTGGATTGATGTCAGCTCCCTGAAAAAAGCATTTTTTCCCTGGAAGTAAATGCAGAACACTGAGTATTTGATACAATTTCTTACCCATGCCAAATGGATGGAATATTTCACTACCAGTTATAAATGGCACACACAGCATGAGGGCCAGAGATATGTCGGGTGGTTGCAGTCTTTTTCTCAGGGTTGGAATGGCTAAAACTAGAGGCCAGAAGTCTCAGGTGAGATGGGGAAGTTTTAAAGGGGGCCTGAGGGGCAACTTTATCACATGGAGGATGGTGGGTCTGTGGAACAAGCTGCCAGGGGAAGTGGTAGGAACAGATACAATTATAACACGTCAAACATGGATACGAAGGATTTAGAGCAGGGGTGTCAAACAACCGGCCAGGCTGGCCGAATGGGAGAAGTAACCGCCCTCTGGGCAGTCAGCTGTGGCCAATGAGGATACTGGGGTTAAGTTGCGCGGTGCGGAGTGGCTGGGTGGATGCGAGGGAAAAAAACATTGTAGCGGTGCGGATTGCGCGGTGGATACTTTTCTCTTTACACTGTGGAGCAGCATAGCGAATGAGAGAGCTCAGCTTACCGCAAAGCATCTCTGTTCTAGGCTCTTCCTGGTCTCCCGATCATCACAGAAACCTGCACTGACCGGAGGAGGCCATCTCTTGGATGCCAGTGCTAAAATAGTGGCAGAGTAGATCTAACAAAACCACAATTTGTTTTTTTAGGTCTGCATTTGTGTCTGCTAATGTTCGATTTCAAATGGTTTATTAATGGAAAGGGTGTGGTTCCCAAAACAATCTTAGCCAAAATAGCATCATTTTGTCTCTCTCATCACAATGTTCTTGTAGCCTACCACTGTAAGTTAATACCAATCATAAAAGTAATGCTTGCTGGGCAATCTTCATAAGAAACAAAATTCGAAAAGTGAAACACTTTGTAGTTATAGCAGAGACTGAGACGCATGAGACACAGGTTGAAAAACAAAGGCAACGAAAGCTGTGGGAGCATGCGCGCGTGTGCACAACTGATCCGGCCCGCATGAAGTCACATTTTGCCCAATCCGGCACATGACCTAAAATGAATTTGACACCCCTGGTTTAGAGGGTCATGGATCAATTACAGGCAAATGGGTTGAGTTCAGGTAAGCAACTTGATCAGTGTGGATCATTTGGGCCAAATTACCTGTTTCTGTGCTTTTTGCCTCTAGTTAGCACACAAAATTACACTTTTAAGGCAGTTCTACTTGCACGTTTTATAACCATTTAAATAGCAAGGTAATAATTTGAAGTTTAAATAGCCTGAACTTGGAAGAAAGGTATTTAAAAGTATAAGTAAGGTGTGTTGTGGAATTCTTGGAATATAGATTTATACATTTTGCTTTAGAAGCATGTCATATAATGGTATTCACGTTGACAGTGCCTTCAAAATACCACAGCATTTTAGATAATAAAATAGATAGATTACCTGGCAAATACCATACCTTACTATCAAATAGACTAAATATTTTGACAGATTTCATTCCAAAAAGCATGATTCCGTGCATAATAACAGCTAGAATGTAATGGTGTTCAGCCAAAGGATAATGGACGTGTCTTTGTTCTAGAGCCATATCCACTATTGATGTTGGACCCTCTATAGCTGACCAGGTATCCTCAATCTGCAGAAATGGTTCCTTCATCTCATCGCTGCTAATTTCAGCCTATGACAAATTTCAAAAAGGGTGAAATGCAGGAATACATAATTTACGGACCAATGTTACTAAAGTCAGCTTGCACATTATCAACAATTACATCATGTAAACGAGAGGCCACTCATCTCAACAATTCCACATCTATGCTATTTAAATTTCACGTCATTTCTTTCTATCAGCAATACCTACTGTGCCTTTCCTTCAATTATGTAGATTCATTTTAATCTGTCTATTGCTTTCACCTTATCTACTGCCATGAGCATACCTGCACTCAAAAATTGAAACCAAATTCAAATTTATTTTCCATCTCATCAGCAAGTTTCATTTATCTTAAAAATTGTTGTGTGCAGAAATATTATGATCTGCTAGATGATTAAATACATTTTGTATTATAATTTCTGCTAATGTATCGATGTAATTTTATTTATTTTTGTGTAACCTAACATCTCACAACAGTTTCTCACACAGTGTTTGGTTGTAACTTCTAGGATTATTTCCGTTATAGAAATCTAATCCCCAAAAATGTTACCTAATGCCAGACAAAATTAAATAGTTAATTTTCTCAAAGATTTTGCAGGGTCACAAAGGCAGTTTTGATAAGCAAGCAAAATATGTTCTTGTTCACAGTGAAATCTATGTTCTTAAAGATTAAGTTTAAACTACCACAGTTCCTTAAGCAGGTTGCTAAATAATTCTTCAGAACACAAGAAGATTTAAAAGATTCAGGAACACTTTAATCCTTTTCTGCCAAAAATCATTACCTGAACTAATCTATGACAATTGTTTAAGTAAGAGGATATTGGAGTTTTTTCCTTTGGTTCAACTTCCAAGTTGAACTAAAACTAGCAATAGTTTTGAAATATGCATTGCCTTATCAGCAGAGAATAGCCACTGTCCCTATTTCCACCAAGATGGGCATACCAGCAGCAGAGCGCCTACCACCATGTGCTGATGATCACTGGCTGAACTGGAGATGTCTCAACCGACTGCGAACCTGGGTCGGGCGGTCAAGGGCGACACTGCACAAATGGGACTACATCGAGGGTACAACAACCTGTGACTGTGGCACACAGACCCAGACAATGCAACACCTACTGCAATGCCCATTACTGGATAATCCATGTACCACTGCAGACCTTGCACTTAACATTCCAATAGTGCAACGATGTGTACAGTAGTGGCGAGCCACTATATAGCATAAGGACACCAAAGAAGAAGCAGAGAATTTTCTGTTTACAGTGGCAGACATGAGGTTCATGACTTCCAGTTTAGTGTTAGAATAGAATTGTGCAGCATGAACATGGGCTAATCTGCCCAACCTGTCCACACAAGCCTGTAGACACCTCCTATATTAATCCTATCTCCCAGCATTTGAGTCATAGCCCTCTGTGTCTAAGCAATTCAAGTGCTCATCTAGACATTTCCTAAATAGTGTCAACAACCCAGTTTCCTGCTCTGGGTGAAAAGGTCCTCCTCATATTCTCTCTAACTCTTTCCCTAAAATAAAATCCCCAAATTTGTTCTACCTATGATATGGGGAAAACTTTCCTGTAATCTACCCTATCTGTACCCTGTCTTCAAACCTGTTTGAAGAAGGGTCCCAACCCAAAATATTTCCAGTCCATTTCTCTACAGATGCTGCCTAATCTGCTGAGTTTCTCCAGCATTTTGTTCGTTACTACCCATTAATAGTTCCCTTTACCTGTCACATGTTTTTTTTCCCCCACTTTAGTCTACCCTCAATATCCCACCCATGGTTCCCTATCCTTGATATCCCATGTTCTTGCCCTTACAGGAACCTGTTATCCTTGAACGCTTGCTATTTTCTCTTTTCCCAATATGCAAAAGTAGATCTACCAATCTACCTCTGCTATGTTAATGATGTTGACCTTCCCCTAATTAAGATCTTTACTTTTCCGTAACCACTTTAAAATATATGGAATTATAGACATATATGAATTATATCTCCAAAATAATCCCTCACTAATAATACTCCATCCACTGGATTAGCTACATTACCCAAGGTCCAGTCGTGCTATTTCAAATATTGGTCTATCTATATACAAAACTCTCTTGGCTACACTTTAACCACCGAGTTTCTAACACCAAGGCAATCCCCGCTAATATTTGGGAAATTGAACTTCCCCAGCAAGATAACTTTTTTTTCATCTACATTAATTACAAATACTAAGATTCAAAGGAAAATAATTTAAATTTAAAATTATTTAAGTATTTATATTCCTTGGACTACACTGGATGTAACAGTCTCAAAAAGTGAAAGGCATGTTCCTTTCATGATTATACAATACTGTATCTGCATAATAAAAACAGCATGCCATATGATAACGTTGTTTAAGTCAAATTAGCTTTTGTATTACCTCCATTAAAGTTTGAATCAGCAGTGAACAAGACCCAAGGAAAGAGGTCATAGCTGTGTCACTCATGCCCACATCCTGTCAGAAGAAATTTATGAAATCATTATTTTTTTAAAAAGCCCGTACACCAAATGTTTTTGATCTACATTTCTTCTCAATTCTAAACGTAACTATCACACTTTAAACCAACTGAAAGAGCAAGTGTCCATCTGCCTTCAGGCTTCAAGTGCACTAAGCTGACGTCACAATTTCTCCCTCTTGTAGAGAGAAAACCAATGCATTTGTTTACTCTAATTCTAAGAAGTGAAATTTATATGAATATAGGAAACTAAAACTACTATTTCAGAGGAATTTGATGTAGGGTCATGGCACTGCACGGCAACATCAGCTGCTGCCTGCTGGGCAAATCACATTTTGTGCGTATCTGGAAACTGAATCAGCATTTGTCCCAGATTTACACCGCAATTGTGGCAATAATTAAAGACCAAGGTTTTTGACATCCAGAACTTTCATGGATGTGTGATCCTCCAGACAGCAAAAGTAGAGAACATTAATTAAATTAGAGTTGAGGAAAAACCGCTCCAACTAATTATAAATTGAAAAACTAACATGAGTTCAGACAATAAAGAAACAGTCCAAGATTGACACTGGCCTCTGGGATTTGTCTTCCTTTCAAACAGAGAGGTACAATCTAGTTTGAGAGTCAGTGTGGTACAGCACACGTACAGAACCTTCAGCCCACTTTGTCCATGTGGACCAAGTTGGCACCTATCTAAATTACTAAAACTCTGATCTTGACCACTTCCTGTTTTTCATGATTTCATAATTTTAGAAAAAATGCTGCCACTTACTGCTGTGATTTTTAGCCATCTTACTCAGTCCCCCCTCAATCTACTCAACTGTGAGTGCCCTTAATGTGGTTTGAAAATGAAAATGTGGTTGCTTTGAAATGCTGCAAATGGTGCAAATGGTTGTTGTTGGTGGTGGTTGCTTTGAAATGCTGCACTGCAAATGGTTGTTGGTGGTGGTTGCTGTGAAATGTTGCACTGCAAATGGTTGTTGGTGGTGGTTGCTTTGAAATACTGCACTGCAAATGGTTGTAAGTCTAAACTTGACAACTTCCTGTTTGCACTGTATATTGATTTTAGATAAAACGCTACCCGTTAGTCTGTGATTTTTGGCCATCTTACTCAGTCCCCCTCCGCTCATCAGGTGCAGAGGATTCTTCCCATCAATGAAAAATAAAAGGGTTATTAGTGTTTAAAAAAAATGTTGAGAATCTCTCTCATGTCAATCACGCCATGAAGGCCACACCCCTTCCAGTGGGAGGGGGGAGGGATTATAAAACCCGGATGCGTGGGTGTGGCTAAGTCTCTGCAAGATGGGGGAGGGAGAGGTCACGACTCTGTCTGTGCTGTGAATCAACTGAACACACTGAATGTCTACTGAACTGTGAGTGTGGTGTTTATATGGTTTTATGGTGGTTTGACCCTGCTTGAAATGGTATGAAACATTTGAATGTGGTGGCCTTGCACCCTGCATGAAACTGCACTTGAGTTTGGTGGCCCTGCGCCCTGCTTGAAGTGGTAGGAAACTGCACCTGAATTTAGTAGCCTTGCACCCTGCTTGAAATGGAATTTCAAGGAATAGCCATGAGTCAACTGCTGGCCCACCAGCCGTGAGTGAGCTGCCAGCATATCAGGCTTGATTGACTGAGCTGCCACCCCAATAATCCATTTGGCCCACAATGTCCATACTAGCCCTCTGGAAACCAGTCCCTTCAGCCTACAATACCCATACTAGTGCTCCAGAACCCCACCCCCCCGCCACTGGCCACCAATATTGGAATTGGTGGAGTGGTGGAATATTGCGTTGGGGACCAGCCCTCCCGTGTGAACATGGGACCCAACGGGTCCCACTTAGTCTAGTATTGGGCCAGTTCTATTTGTCTGAATTTGGTCCAGACACGTCTGAACCTTTCCGATCCATAAATGCCCAAATGTCTTTTAAAAGTCGTAACTGTATCCACTTCTATAGCTTCCTCTGGCAGCTCATTCCAAATACAGACAACCCTCTGAATAAAAGCATTGCCCCTACGGTCCCTCTTAAATATCTCCCCTCATGTTAAGCCTATGCCCTCTAGTTTTACAATCCTCTACCATGGGTGTTTACGTTATCCTGCCCTTCATGAACCTATACAGCTCAAAGAGGTCAACACTCAGTCTCCTATGCTGGAAAGAAGAAAGTCCCAGCCTATTCAACCTCTACCTATAATGCAAGGTAATATTCTGGTTAACCTCTTCTGCACCCTTTCCAACTTAATTAATCCTTATTATAGTTGGGCAACCAGAACCACACCAGGTATTCCAAGTGCAGTCTGACCAACAACTTGTAAAGCTGCATCATTATGTCCTATCTTTTGTACCTAATACCTTTCCCAATGAAGACAATCATGCCAAACACTCTTCAGCCCGCTGTCCACCTGCTTCATCACTTTTAGGGAACACGAGATGTATGAATTAGCAGAACTAGAATGTTTCCAATTCAACTGATGCTTTGACTCTTTATGTACCCAGACAAAATTCACTGATATTCAGCACTCCGCACTAGCAAACTTGAAATTAATGCTGCCTTGAAGTAGAAAATATGTAACTGACAAGTCGACAAGAAAAAGCAGACTGGATGATCTTGAATATCCTCATATTCCTGAATCACCCACAACACTAATTAGCCTTTCGTGACAGAAAGTTCAGTCCAAACAAGGGGTATTTCTGCACAAGAAAATATTTCAAATATCTACTGCACTGAACTGAATAATTTATATTTCAGAGTGCAAAACAACCCATTGTGGGGACTGCAATGACCATGTATAACATATTTTAAAGTGAACTGAATTGAAGCACTAAAGAGCCATAGAGTCCTACAGCGTGGAACCAGTCCTTTCAGCCGAACTTGCCCACACCGACCAACATGTCCCATCTACACTGGTACCCACCTGTCTGTATTTGGCCCATATCCTTCCAAACCTATTCTATCCATGTTCCTGTCTAATTGTTTTTTAAACTTTGCAATAGTCCCAGCCTCTGGCAGCTCCTTCCATACATCCACCACCGTTTGTGTGAAAAAGTTATCCCTCACGTTACTATTAAATCTTTTCCCTTTCACCTTAAAACTATGTCATCAGGTTCTCGATTCCCCTACTCTGGGCAAGAGACAGTGTGTCTATCCAATCTATTCCTCTCATGACTTTATACACCTCTATAAGCGCCCCTCATCCTCCTGTGCTCCAAGGAATAGTCCTAGCCTGGTCAATATCTCATTTCAAATAAGGAAGACAACACCTCATCTTTCACTTGACTTCAGGTCATAATGGTAACATTTCATATCCATTTTCTGATGTTTCAATTCAAATAAAGGCAAGCAAAAATAGATTTTAGCACTAGTGAAGATTTATCTGCACCGAATAACAAATACTCACTCTTCTGCACAGTCTATCTTTTGGTGCTTTCCCAACCTGTTAGACAAAAAAAAATCACCTCAGTACATGTCCTCATGATTAAGATGAGTGAAATTGGCCACATTTAGTCAGTCTAGAAACAATTAAGGTATTTCCTTATAAATCCATGTAGCAGGAAGGTATTGCAGTAATTAAAATCTGCAAAAATAAATCCTTCAATTCAATAAAAATTAATACCTGAAAAAGTAAATGAAATTTTCAACTTTATTTTGCGTTTACCTCACCACTGGGCAACAAGCATGGCAAGTCTGGTAATATATTTTTTATAATACTTAGAGTTGTTTGCAAAAAGCAAATGTAAAAGCATCCAATCACAGCAGCAAGAGAGTGGTCCAGTTTGACGGGAATGAATACATTTACTACACTATGTAGCAATGTTACAAAATTTTGAGATTTAAAAAATCAAGTCTGCAATTTATCCCATCAGATAAAGCATAACAATAAGTTTAATTTGACACCAAATTCACTTTCATATCTCAAGTATTAAAAAAGTTATGACCATTTTCATACTCGGAAATTAGCATCTTGTTCCCTATTGATTTTCAATGGACATTACAAAAAAGCTGTGATCTTGGATAGTCAAACGCCCATTTCTTAAGGAAAGATAAACATTTTTAAATAGCCTAAGTGACCAAAGATTATTCACAAATAATTAACAATATAACATGATTTTTATATCCAATTTATAGGCCAAATGGAAGGAATTTAGTGTTCAATTGCTGTCCCCATTTAAATCGGCTTGGGTTCATGTGGAACGCGCTGGTTTAGATGACATACATTTGCCCTCAAATGCCGAGAAAAATACTACACTAAAAAGCCCAAAATGAACTATTCGCTATAGATAACTTGATATATAGGGTTTTATATATGCCCCATTTAATGTAATAATAAGGTACATACCTTTATTGTTTTGCTTTAAAACCCTGGGGGCGAGAGGTACTGAGAACCATTTTAAAAACTATTAACTATATTAATGCCTATAAAACTAATAATAGCGACCGGGTCTTGCAGCGATTTTTCGTTAATGATTTAGGCTATTAGTACAGCCTAGTAAAAATCGCGTTTTAAACCCGCCCCCTCCAAACAGCGCCAAAATCGCCGACATGGCTGAGGGCAGATTCCCAATGACGATTCAGGTAGGTTTTGTAACATACCTACACTATGCTTCTGGATTATGATCCATACCATTATTGACTTTGTTATTGTGGGAGGGAGTACTGAGAACCATCTTAAATCAATGCATTGCTAGTCTACTTAGTAATTTCCAGTCACTTAAATTGTGGAATAAATACATGTGGATGACAACAAATCACTCAGCAGACAAACATACCGTCACAAATTATTCAGCTGACATTAAGGCCTCACATCCACTGGAAAGTTATTATTTTTCTGCTGAATTCTTCCATTTTTCAACATGCTCTTGGGCGTTACCACTGTTCCTGAATGTGATCTGAAGTTTTCTAGTCCACATTCATACTGATATTTACCAGTGCAAGATTACAAATAAGCGCTAAGATAAAAGAGTTTCTATCATCTAGATGACATACTTTTCTTGCCTCCATCGGTCAGATCATGGAATAGAAAAGTTGGGATGCTACGTTGTAACTTTACAAAACACTAGTTAAACCATACTTGGACTATTGTGTGCAGTTATACTCAACAGACGAGAGGAAAGATGTAGTTGTGCTGGAGATTCACCGGGATGTTGCCAAGATTGAAGCAGTATAGTTATAGGGAGAGACTGAATGGGTTTGTTTTATCTGAGTGAAGGCTGTAAAGGGGTGGCCTGATAAGAGATAAATAAAGCAAAGGGCTTGGGTAGGGTAAACATTCAGAATATTTTTCCCCTTGGCAAGGTATATGTTTCGGGATGGCATTCCTGCAGGCAATACCAACAGTAACGGGTGCACTCCATAGAGTAGGCATTGATCAGTATGTTGAACATAATGTAAATTATCCAATTTGGGCCCATCTTTACCTTATCCATAAGGTATGCAGCTGCTGACAGTCTCTTTACAATAAAGGTATTCCACATCATTACTGCAATACCTGCAAAGAGGGCAAGATACATATTACGACTTGCTCATAATATAAAAACATGAACATTAATGAGCAGATAAATGCAATCAAGATATTCAATGTCATGAAAAAAGCTTGACATCTAAACATAACTAAAACTCTGATCTTGTTATCTTCCGGATTGGCGGTCTATTTGCGCAAAAAGGGTTCGTGATAGCGCCACGATTTTTCACCAGTTCACTCTCCGTTCTCCCACGCTGCGAGTGCACAAAGTTTCGTTCCGATCAATTGAATGTCGTAAAAGTTAGCGAGGTTTAAAAATCCTAAAAAAAACGGGTAATTCTCCCGTGCCTTTCATCCGCAGTGCATTTAAAATGCGGAAGTATGTGCTGCTCACGAGCTGTCGACGATGCTTCAAGCTATCAGTGGGAACGGTCCGTAAAGGCAGCTGAAATTCTGCCTTTACACAGTGGACTGCGTGCATGTGCTGCACTGTGCATGCGCACCAGCCTACTGCGCATGCGCAAGTTTCTTGGCGGGTTTTTCAAAGATGGATAGTGATTACCTGAAGAGTTGCTCGAAGCAAAGTTACGAGGAAAAGACCAAAATAATTAAAAATAGCAGACCAACGCCGGAACTTCAAGAACTTCAACAGCGCAAAGGAACAAAAATAATTAGAACATATAAAATAGCTTGGTACAACAGGAAGCAAAGAGAGAAGAATGGATTTTGTGTACAAATAATATGGTAAGTAAATTTCTTTGAGCTATATGTTTTTTAAATACTTTATTAAGAGATAGGACCTATTGAAGACAAATTACTTGATAAAAGTCGAGAGAACAATCTGCGCATGCGCGGTTTTCAAGATTTTTAAAAGCCACTGCCTACCCTGACTAATAACTCACGGCACGTGCCTGACACACACCCTCCCACACATCCCTCCTCCCCCCTACACCCCTCCCCCCCCACACTGCTCCTGCCCACATACACACCTCCCCCCCACACACAACACACCCCCCGCCACCACATCCCCCTCCCCCACAACCCCCCTCTCCCACACACCCCCTCTCCCCACATCACCCTCTCCACCCCCTCCCATCCACACACACCCATCCTCCGCTCTCACCCCACCATTACACACCCGACTTCCCTCCCCTCCTCCCTTCCAACACTTGAAGAGGAGGGAGAGGGAGTGTTCGGGGATGAGGGGAAATGAGCCGTGCCTGCGCAGTTAGGGGCTATGGGTAAGTGTTGGAATATTGCTTTGGGGGAACGGGTTGCATTGGAAGAACGGGTGAGTGGTGGAATATTGCGTTGGGGAATGGGTTGAATTGGGGTACCAGGCCTACCATGTAACTGGGACCCAACAGGTCCTACTTTTTCTAGTTCTATAATTAAAACTGAAATTGCCAAAGCGTTAAAAATAAATCCTGCATTTAGAGATATGAGTGTAACAGTGGAATTGTGGACTAAGTGCAAGCATAGAACTAGTTTTCAAATGGTTCCATAACTAATGTTGAAATAACTTGGATAAAGTATGATTACATTCTGAATAATTCCAGCATTTCTACTGGGTCCTTCTTGAATCTAGTTTAAATTTGAAACTGTCACTATTACAATTTCTATTACCATTCTATTACCATTACCAATCTATTACCATTTCCACTGCTGGCTTTGCATAACACCACAGCCTTAAAAATCCCCCGAGTAAATATATAAATCACTCTACTTTTTTAGGCAGTGGCAGTTTCTTATCAATAATTTTCAGTTTATTAAAATAGCAAATTTCACTTGAAGGATGGGATGGGGAAAGCAATGCGTTCCTCGAAAACAATTACTCCCTCCACCCATGGCTATTCCTGTCATTGGGAAATGTATTGCCGGGTGCTTCACCGGCATGCTGCATGTTACAATTTTTCCCATTATGTAGTTAAGTGGCAAATGGAGCAAATTGGAGCAAACTGAAAATAAGTTACAGAACTATAATAAAACGAGGAGGGAGAGTGGAGCTGATGGGATTGCTCTATTGGGATAAGGCATATACTCGATGCACTGATTAGCCTCCTCCTGCTTCACAAGTAAGCAAATTGAAGTTAAGGAGAGCAAATTCATCAACATTACACATTTTTAGTTTCTGATGTGCAAAGCTAAATTTGAACCAATCAATGGGTGAAATGCCAGAAGATAACATTTATGAGGAACTTGTAGATGTGAGATTGACAATGGGGTGAAAAAGCCATATTCCAGAAGGACAGGTGTCAAATCACAGGAAGCATGGATATCGCTTGGAAAATGGAATCCCCCTCCCCCTCCCCCCCCACGCTGCCCGAGTAAATATTTCAAGGATGCCCAAATAAAAGACTCATCACGCCGATTGCAGAATTGATTTGGCCATACATTGCTAGATCGGATAAAGCCATTTCACAGGATCACTCTCTTCTGCTGAAATTATTCATTGCCCTATATTTATTATGAAGAATAATAATAACTGCAGTGTTTGTCTTGTCTGAATGAGTCCCCACTTCTCAGCTCTACCTACCTACCAGCAAACATAGGTAGTGTGGAAGGGAGTAGCACTGAGCTTAGAACAACCCGGCTTTGTGAAGTTGAGTAGAGCAGTCCCCGACAAAAGCTTCAAACTCCATTTTTATCAGAGGTTTAGTCAATCCTTCCAACTAGTAATTAATTAGATATGTATTTAAAAATATTTTCCATTGGGGATGTTTAAGGTAACATAACAGATACTAACCACGTTGAACATGACCATTGTCAACACATTTCAGATGGTCCACAGATCTGCTCAAAAAGCAGCCTTCCTAGAAGTCAAGAGAAAGCAGAGACTAAAAACATAGCACTTATCCAACTTTAAAGCCAGAAGAGTCAATATGAAAAATTCAAGTAAAATTATTTCATTAAATCATTATGAAAAAGTGAACAGAATAAAAACAATGAGAATTAAAAGCCTTCAAATGGCAACGTGAAAGTATTAAAATTCAATATACCTTTAAATTATAAGAATTAAACAACATTATTAGATTCAATCAAAATCAATATACACTTATTTAAAGTAAAAAAAACATTACAAAGCACTTCATATCACATATAATCACATGGAAAGACAATTAAGGGCTGTCCTAACCAAAAACCTTGGATGAACAGAGAGATCCACTCTCTGCTAAAGTCCAGATCGGTAGCTTTCAAGTACGATGATTCCACACTAAATAAGGCCATGTGTCATCTTTGCAAGGCAATCAGAGATGCCGATGGATTCCAAATCAAGCTGGGCACTTAACATAAGCAAGTGGTGCCGGACAACTGTGGCAGAGCCTGAAAACATTCACGGTCTATAAGATGAAGTCAGGAGCCATCTCAATGAAGCATCTCTGCTAGATGGATTTTATGCCCCTTTTGAACAGGTAAACAAAGCTCAACCTACACGAGTCCCCCTTTTCCCCAACTGGCCCACTCATCTCAGTGCTCGAGTCAGATCTGCTTTCAGGAGCGTAACGTTTCCGAAACCAGCCAGCCCGATGGAGTCATGCATCAACCAACTGGCCACAGTATTCAATATCTTCAACAGTCTTCTGTCCCCATCAGCTTCAAATAAATCTCAATTCCAGCCAGGAAGAAAAATAAAGTGACCCGTCTCATTGACTATCACCCAACAGCTGTAATAACTTAGGCCTTAACATTAGGAAGGACTTGGTTGATCTAAGAAAGCGAGGAGATGAACACAACCCTGTACTCAAACGGAGATAGTCGCTAGTTCTTAAGCATCCACATCACCATCAAAATAGCCTGAAGCCTTCACACTGATACTGGTGACCACAAAAGAACATCAGCGTAATTACTTACTGTATGAATGCGGAATACTCAGAGAGATTCATGTGAACAGGGAATTCCATCGCACCCTGGTATATATGTCAATAAACTAATCTCATCTGAAATGAGGGTGGGGGGGGGGGGGGGGGGGGGTGAAGTGAGGCGGCAAGGAGTCTGATTGGAAATTTAGTGAGTCCCTCCCTCAAAGTAAGAGTTTTTCCTGGAACCATTCCAATTCTCAGTATAGAGTTAGTTAATATGCCACAACTAAAACATCAGAGCAACACAAGACGTCAGAGTTGAAGGAATATTAATATCTAGGTTTGCACAACTAACACAGGTTATAAAGATGGAAGAGCATGTAATTTTGAGGTTAACAAGGACCCGTTGTGGGGCATGCATAAAAACATGATTGGTGGGGAGGATAAAATTTAAATGAGTTGGCATAGTTTTATATGAATTGGCACTGAGAGACTATGGTATATTGGAGCCTATTATTCATTCTAACTGCAAAAAAAAAAATTGATAAGATGTGGTGAAACAGAAGTAGAAGCATGAAGCTTCCAGGGGTTTGAAAGCAATAAGCCTATGTGAGGGAACAGATATGGGCTTTGAAGTTCTGGTCAAAGTAAGGAGCAGATTTCAAACTGTTTGGTTAAACCAGGGAGCAGCCAAACCAGGAGATAGATTGATGTTCCTATTGGCTGAACTAAAGAAACAACCTCTATGAATGAACTTCAAATTACCCTTCATGTTTGATCATCGGTAGACGAGACAGGATGCTCAGCCCCTGCACAATCGGGCATAAGGGGCAGTGGGACTCCGACAACAAACTCAGGAGACGTTATTTGTCATTGCATTAAAAGCGCTGGTTAATTTCTGCCTCAAGGTTCCAAGTCTATTCAAAAAAAGCATAGATTGCATTTCTAGCCTACTGAATTGTTCGTAGATAATCACTTGTCACCATGAATGAAGCAATTAAATGCCATTGAAGGATTCATTAAAAAAGTATCATTTCCATGTATTTAATATAGTAATAAAAGCAAGTGCATTATTACAGTATTTGATGTCTGAATAAAACATCCCCATAAAATATATTAATCAACACCAGTTTTCAATAAAATATCTAAACCAAGCTTATGAAGACTGAGATTTAAACATTAGCCCAGCACTAGCTTTCACACTGTAATTAATTTCAGTAGAACACAGAAAATTAAAAAATGGTATCTAAAAGGTTTTCTATTATTGTTACCTCTGGATCTTTGTTCCATTGCACTACATATTCCCAACAACAATGAGCATGAAGAACATCAGATTCTAGACTGTATGGAAATCGCTCATATGCCAATCGGAGAAATTCTGTAAGAGTAAAAATCCTTTAAGAAAACAAAACCATTCCCGACTGTTCCAATATGCACCTCCATATTAATGAGTAAAAGTCTCGAATGACTTTTAGAAGGATGAAAGGATATCTTATTGAAACATTTAAGATTATTAAGGGATTGGACACGCTCGAGGCAGAAAACAATGTTGGGGGAGTCCAGAACCAAGGGCCACAGTTTAAGAATAAGGGGTAGACCATTTGGAACGGAGATGAGGAAAAACATTTTCACCCAGAGAGTTGCGAATCTGTGGAATTATCTGCCTCAGAAGGCAGTGGAGGCCAATTTTCTGGATGCTTTCAAGAGAGAGCTAGATAGAGCTCTTAAAGTTAGCCGAGTCAGGGGATATGGTGAGAAGGCAGGAACGGGGTACTAAATGTGGAGGATCAGCCATGATCACAGTGAATGGCGGTGCTGGCTCAAAGGGCCGAATGGTCTACTCCTGCACCTATTGTCTATTGATCCATCCCCCATTTTAAATCAGACCCACACTCGCTGGCCACAACAAACCTAACCTCAGAATGGAAATTAAAAAGCACACAATTTAAAATACAACAGGTCTTTTACCCTCCAGAACCTGTGTGCCTCAGTGAAGTACTATCATTTTCAACTTGTTTAGTGTTGGGCTCCATACCTAGTATCCTTTCCAAGCCAAGCTCTCTGCACTTCTCATGAAAGAGAATGCTGTGCTCCTTTTCTTCTGGTTCTTCCGTACTTTCTAATCTCCTAGATTGATGGGCCTGTTTCAGAATACTTGGAGTAAGATCCAGTTTGAATATCCACTTGGCCACACCATCAGCAACAACCCCTGGGTATAGGTATAGACACAGTTAAGTACAACAGTTCACAGAACATTTATCTAAAGCCTATTTCTAATACAAATCATTTGTTAATTCTGGCCTGAGATGATATTGTTCCAATTATGGATACAAGTTTACTCATACACAAGTTTACTTGAACAGTTGGGCTGAGGACGGAAGCTCGGGGTCAAGACGGGCCGAAGATGGGGTCGACACGAGGACGGGGTTGTGCCGCATCGCTGAGAACTAGTCTGAAGAGGGGTCTCGACCTGAAACGTCACCCATTCCTTCTCTCCAGGGATGCTGCCTGTCCGCTGAGTTACTCCAGCATTTTGTGTCTATCGCTGAGAACTAAGAGGATCCGATGGGGCGTATGAAGAAGCGATGAGTACTTGATACAAATGGCAAAGTGTCATCATCGTCATCATCATTCACGCACAGAGACACAAGGAACTACAGATGCTGGAACCTTGCATAGGACACAAAGTGCTGGAATAACTCAGTGGGTCAGGCAGTATCTCCGGAAGACATGTAGAGGCAACTTTTCAGATTGGGATTGAGAATGAATGAATAAGTTTATTGGCCAAGTATTCACATACAAAGAATTAGCCTGGGTGCGCCGTCCGCAACTGACAATATGACATACAGTGACAGTTAGGAATGACACATAAAACATTAATAATAAAACATTATTGATTAAACATGTGAATTAAATAAAATAATTAAATGAATTAGACAAAATCATCTGAAGAAGGATCCCAAGACAAAACATTGTCTATACATGGTCTTCAGAGGTGTTGCCAGTTATTCCAGCACTTTATATTTTACTCACATGTGGGTGTTCACAAAACACGCTCATGAATTCAGAAATTACCTGACTAAATGAAATATAGAAACAGCAGTCCTTTCATAAGTTTTATTAGGAAATATAACATTTTTTAAAGGATT